>NC_056738.1:475969487-476279487 GCF_019279795.1 Protopterus annectens
GAAGGTTGGTGAGAGAGCGCCGGAACAAATAAGGGTAGAGTCGTCTGCATATTGGATGCAGGTGGTATTGGGAAGGACTGAGTGTAATTCATTAATAAAGAGAGAGAAAGAAGGGGACCAAGGATAGATCCTTGAGGGACACCGATATTAGTGGGAAGAAGGTCTGAGATCCTATTATGCCACTGTACTGCTTGTTTTCTACCAGAGAGGTATGCGTTGAACCAACTAATGGTGGATTTGCTAAGGTTGAAGGTTTCAAGTGTGAGGAGAAGTTGTTTATGGTTAACCATATCAAAGGCTTTTGAAAGGTCAAGAAAGAGCGCAGAGGAAATTAATTTGTTGTTCCGGTTACAGTTAATTGAGTCAACAAAGGAGAGAAGAGCAGTGGTGGTGCTGTGATGTGGACGAAAGCCGTTTTGGGAATTAGATAGGAGTTTGTTTTGGGTAAGGTGGGTGATAAGTTGCTTGTGAATGCAGCGTTCCATAATTTTGGATAGGGGAGACAGGATTGCAATGGGTCGATAATTAGATGGATCAGTGGAGGGACCTCCTTTGTGGAGAGGAATAATAAAGGAGGTTTTCCAGATAGAGGGGATCGAGGCTTCAGAGATTGCACGGTTAATAAGGATAGATACAGGGTAAGCAATGGCATCAGCAGCTATTTGCAAGTATTTAGACGGAAGTTGGTCAGCTAGGGTGGTTGGTTTAAGTTTTTTTAGAAGGGTACGGATATATGAGGTAGAGGTGGGTGCTAAGCTGAAGGCAGGTTGATTAGGAACCTTGGGTGTGGTTGCCGAGGGGAGGTAAGCTGACTGGCGAGGGACTGGATAGTCTCAGTAAAAAAAGAATTGAAAGAGTTTGCTATCTCACTTGGATCTTTATCCATAAGTGTTGCAGGTGTGGGGGTGGAAGATTTACCTGGATGGAGGAGTTGGTTGAAGCCAGCCCAAAATTTTTTAGGGTTATGTTGATGCTTATCTTGGAGGTGATAGAAATATTGCTTTTTATCGGATGTAACAGCTGCTTTAGTTGAATTTCTAAGCTGAAGGAATTTGTTACGGTCTAGAGGGGTTTTAGTGGTTCTCCATTTGTTCCATGCCAGGTTTCTGAGTTTAATTTTATTTTTTGTGTCATTAGATAGCCAAGGTGCGATACGATCCCTAGTTCTAATGAGTCGTTTTGGGGCATGGGAGTCCAGTATTTTGAGGAAAGTGTCATTAAAATGGGATACACTTTCTTCTAGGGGAAGGGTTTTTAGGATAGACCAGTTGCAAGCTTTAAGGTCAGCAAGAAATAGATCCGGGATGAAATTCTTGCTGTTCCTAACAAGTCTGGTTAGGGGGGGGGGTAAGTATTTGGGCATTTATGTTTTGTTATAAAGGTAATGAGGTGGTCACTAAGGTCATTGGGGAGGGTCCCCATGGAATAGTTGGAAGGGTCTTTGTTTGTAAGTATCCAGTCTATGGTACTATCTTTTTGTGGGGGATAGCCAATTCTAGTGGGAGAAAGAATAAGTTGGGAAAAACCATGTAAGTTAATAGGGAGAGGGTTGGAATGAGAGGAGTAGAGACCAGTCAATGTTAACGTCACCTAAAATTATTGTTTCTTGTGGGTAGAAGGTGGAAAGCCAGTTGAGGGTTTGTTCAAGGATTTCAGTGTTGCTCCCTGGGGGTAAGTAGGTGACTATGAGATTAATACTTTTTTGGTTATTTAGGGTTAATTTTAGGGCAATCAATTCTTGGTTACGGAGAATTGGAGGTTGAAGGGGATGTCTGGTAATGTTCAAGGAGTTTTTGAATAAGACTGCTATTCCTCCACCCTTTCTTGTAACTCTATCTGCCCTGAGGATGTTATACCCAGGTGGGATGATTTCCTCATCCTTGGTGATAGGTTTGAGCCATGTTTCAGAAAGACACATGATGTCGGGGGAGTGAATTTCTAGCAGAGCGTGAAGGTTGTGAACTTTGTTGTTGATGCTTCGTACATTGAGGTGAAGCATATGGAGTGAGCCTAATGGGCTTCTAGTAGTGCTACCGGAGTCTAGGCATAGGTCACTGGAGGGGCCAGGGTTAGGGTGGATATCACCGTCTCTAGTTATGGATCTTTTTAAATGGTCAAGTATTCTTTGGAGTTTAATTATTAGAATGAGATTATCTCTAGATGAGGATAATTTTGGGTAAGAGAGGGTGAGGTGGAAGCAGTAGAGATTGTTGTTAGAAGTTGGGTAAAAAGAGGGATGAGTACAATTGAGGGTGATATTGGAGTATAGGGAGGTTTGGCTGTTGGGAAGGTAGGCGCCTGCAGGGTTTAAGGTGTCATAACTTGTCATATATTGTCATATATAAGAAAGTGAAACGGTCATGCATACTAATGAATGTATAAGTAACCTATCTTAAGCAATGTGAAGCACTGCTAAGCAACGTTCACCAATAGTAAGCACATTTAAGAAAAATTGCCCATAGCTAAGCACTGGTTTAACTAGCGCAATAGCTTTGTGAGGAGCTGTGCATCGTGCCAACTAGCGCAAACAAAACACGAAGCTGCGCACCACGCTAACTAGTGCAACATCGGGCAATGTTGGGCAACGTCGGTAAATGTAGAGCAATGTTGGGAAAAGTTGAGCAAAGTCAGCTAAACCCAGCCATACCCCCTACCGGTCAGGCCAGTAGTAAAATAAAAAAGCAATGACAGGTCTTGAACCCGGGATAGTGTGCACCATAATAACAGTACTACTCCACTAAGCCATGACAGCATTTGATGTTCATGGACTGTCAACACACATATACATATGAATCAAAGTTTACCCAGTGCTAAGCAGGTGTGCACTCAGTTGAGAACTTTCAAATCCGGCCAATCACAAATAAGTCTGGGAAATGAGGCATATTTAAACTCCATAGGCGGGAATACTCACCATAACTGGTTGAGCTCCCATCTGCAGACAGCAATGGCTGGTGTCGGAGAGGGCTCTCGCTTCCGAGTGCAACGGTGGGGCATTGAGGAGTCAAAACTGATGGTTTGGCTCCTCGTCCATCGTCATGATGCTAGCCTCCTGCAGGGCCAGTTCCAGGGCATGGAATACAAAGCGGAGGCCTGGAACCATCTTGCACATGAACTCACCAGTGCCACAGCCATCCCTCAGACTGGTGAGCAGGTTAGACATCACCATGCAGACCTGAAGAGATGCAAGCAGGACCTACTGAGCCAATGGATACAGGAGGCCCGTGGGATGCAAAATGCCCCACTACTGAGTAGGTAGCCATGGACTGAAGTATGTAAAAATTGCTAGTGTAGTCGATAGTATGGATAGGTATATGTCTCAATATCACTTAATTTACTTCACAGCTGCAGGTGTTCGTGCTGTGAATCAGCAAGCCTATGCAGATAGGCTGCTAAGGCTGCACCACCAGGCAGGTTAGTAATTTTTCTGCTTGTACTGTTATATAAAATAAGTGAGAGAGCCTGACTAAAAGTGTCTCAGCCCAATAATAAAGGTATAATAAGGCTTGAATAACCTCTCTGCATGAAATGTTATGTAAAATAAGTGAGAGAGCCTGAAAAAGAGTGTTGTAACCCATTAATAAAGGTATAATAAGTCCTGAATTATTTCTCTGCATGTATTGTTATATAGAATAAGTGAGAGAGCTAGAAAAAGTGTTGTAAACCATAAATGAAGATATAATACATCCTGAATAAGATGTCTGCATGCACTGTAATAACAAATAAATGAGAGAGCCACTAGAAAAGTGTGTAATGTAATTAATAAAAGTATAACACCTGTAGTGTGTCCGTGTCCCTTTCTTTGAAATGTTGATGTACTCTTGCAGTATAAAAATAGTAGTGCTGTATTAAGCGCTGTCAACCCACACTTGGGTTGGCCCATAGAAAGAGTATGAAGGGAGTGCCAGTATCTCTTAAGCATATATACAGTCCTCAACTGTAGTTGCAAGCCTGGCATGTATAGGTAAATCTGGCACATGAGTAGCTTGTAATTGTGTGCACTGGAAATGTCAGTGTGCTGCTAGAAATGTAGGAGGGCTGTTAAAATATAACTGATAATGTCACCTGAACACATCCAGATATGTAGACATATGAATATAAATAAAATATATAAATACATAGCAGTAACATCTGCATCCTGGACAGTTTGTGTAACAGATCCAGGTCAGGAACATAAGGAACTAGAAAAACACATCCCACAATGTAATGGACATTGCCTAGTGTAATAATACATGTAGGGGATATATACCTGCAGTCAATAGGAATGTAGTGCAAACTATAAGTTCATATAAGTTGTTAATAGAGGTATCTTTTTACACCGTACTGTATGTGCATAAACAATACAATTCTACACCTCAATGGGTATGTGTAATCTCAAAACATTTATTGGGACATATGTCCTATTGGTTTATAAATATCTACATAACTTTGATGCATGTGCCCTGTTCAAACACCACAATCTTGGTGGCCTGTTGCCACCATTCATTCCTGCATGCTGTTGGAATGTCCACTGTCGTTCAATATATGCATGTGTTATGCATGCTGTTCAACTGTTGGAACTCTGGTGTGTTGGGTTAATGGGAATATTACTGCATGCTGTTACAACTAATTTGGAATGCTGTTAGCTATATTGTCATTAAATTCACCTAAACACAGAACGTATGGGATGGCCGGTCCCAGCGGACCCACCTGTCCCACCTCAGCTGGCGATGGCACCTGGCACCAGCAGGTCTGGTGCCCAGCCCGGGTTCTCCTCCTCCGTTGGCCCTGTGCCACCTTTGGGTGGAAGTGCTGCAGGGGATGGGGCTCATCCCCCCATGCAAGCGTGGCTGGAGCAGTGCCACCTGTCACCCTCCAAATGGTCAAGGCTGTGGTGCGTAGGAAGATCCAGCGTTCAGTCACTAATCCCCTATGCCAGCTCGAGGCAAGAGTGGCACGACTCATGGGTGAGCCTGTCCCTCCTACGTTGCCCCCAGCACAGCCACCCTCCGAGCTGTGAAGGTGCAGTGGTGACTGCCCATGGGTGGGGATCTCAGTTCCACTGCTACCATCTGTGGGCTCATGGGCTTGCGATTTCCAAACATCCTTCCCCATCAATTGTGTTCACCCACCCCATGTGTCATATTCCGCCCCTGTATGCATCTTGTTTGTCTTGTCTGTTTACCTCCCCAACCTACCTCCCAAAACATACCTACTTCCTCTACCCCACATTCCACTCTCACCTGAAAAAAAAAATGGGCAATCTGCTCCCACAAAAAAATTATGCCCCATACATAGCTGCCCATTTTGCACAGATGTCCACTGGACACAGAAACTGAAATTCAATTGGCAGTACAACATACTTTGTTGTCCTCACCCCTCTCTCAGGGGTGGAAGGTTTCAAAATTCTCTCCAAATTATTAGTTTATGCACAGCTGTTGCTGTTAAAGAAATGGGCAGCTATGGACCTTCCCTATACCCATCCTGCACATCCCGAGCTTTTTTCCCTACTGTCTTTCCCTCTTTGTGCCCCTTTTTCACCACTTTCTTATCTCTCCATTTTCTTTTCTTTCAAAGAAATGAGCACGGGGGTTAGCCGGAGTAAGCAATTTTAAGCAGCAGTAAGCGGGTTTGAGCGAGTGTGCGCATGTGTGCGCTTAGCTAAGTATTGCTAAGCATTACGCAAACCCACGCAAACACACTTACAACTGCTTAAAAGTGCCTTAGTCACCCTGCATATGAGGGGCCTTGTTCTGCTCATCAGCAAAATAAAACCACTGTCAGTCTCGAACCCCAGACCTTGGGCACACTAGACTGCATGAAGTACCACTAGGCCACAGTAGATATACAGCAAGATGTTGCTGAAATATATATAGATATATATAGATATAGACATATATATATATAAAAATAAAGATATATAAATATATAGATATATATATATATATATATATATATATATATATATATATATATCATACATCAGAATGTGTGAATGTAAAGGAAAGATAGGAATGCCATAACACAAAACCTTTTCTGTGTAACTTTACCAGCAGTTGTTGTGGAATTGCATTACATGACTGTGATAACAGAACCAGACATTCTAGCAGTACATACTGTTACAGCAGCACTTCACAACCCCCACACAGTATCATAGCAGGACAATCCCCACCCAAATGTACAAAACACCAGTGTGTTCAAGGTACAGCAAGGATGTAGGTAGGCATACTCAGTACTGGAATTGTCCAGTTTCAAGAGCATCCTGTGATAATGTCAACAAAATAAAAAGCACAAACAGTGAAACAGTGAGTACATTAATATCCACAGTATAGCTGTTCCCAAACAGTTCATGTGCCAAATGAAAACATCTCAATAACTGCATATGTATGGCAGCTAATTGTGGATGTTGTAAAGAAACTCCATACTCCCATGTGTCTTGTGTTAGCATTTCTAGGGGTGCGTACAATTCTACACTGTCAACTGTGTACTAGAAGAGGCAACATTCAGGTCTGAGTACAACATACAAATAACTGCCTACACCCTTAGCAACAGTTAGAATAAGTATACCAACCTTCTGACTTACACAACGGTGTCCACAGCAAACAAGCATGGTCCCCACTCTGGAATTCTAAAAGGGCTACGCCTACCTGACCTAGCAATTTATAGCACTGGGTTGCTATGACAGTGAGTACTGCAAGTACCACACAGCAGGCTGCATGCAATTGTCAAATGGTCGCCACCAGTTGGTACAGAGGCCATCACATGCACATGTGCAGATACCTATAAAAGCAGGCTGTACTTGCTGTCCACACATGCAATCATTCCATTGCAGGTACGGAGGGAGAGAGAGAGAGAGAGAGAGAGAAAAAAAAAAAGAAAAAGTGATGTAAAGTTAAGAAATATAACAAAAAGGATATATTGAAAAAAAACAGTATACTGACAAAAGAAATTATATTGGAAAAATATATTGAAAAAAATCATTGAAATATAATATATTGAAAAAAAATTTTGAAAGAAAAATATATAGAAAAAAACTGAAAAAAAATATTGAAAAAAAATATTGAAAATCAATATAGTCTGAAATATAAATCTATTTAAAAAAATCTTTAACAGTAAAAGAGATACTGAAAGCAAAACGTATTTTGGTAAAAAAAGTATACCAGGATATACAGCAACATATACGAACACATACAAAGGAAATGTATGTAACAGTTATGTATTTACTGGAATGTAGTAGATGTTTATGAAGAGTACTCTATATAGTTTGAATCATCCATATGTGGCAGCAGTACGTATCAATGCACAGTTGCCCTGCATAACCACCGGCATGGGGAAATTAGTGTGTTGCTGTGTGCAGTGTGATGTGACGGTGACATACGTAGTTCAGCATTAAATGTCAAACATCCGATCCATGTTATCTGTATTCTGTACAGTAGTGTGTACAATGTCTGTTTGGGGTACTAGCCCATACAATTATGTAAACATGGATGTGACACAATAACAAATGCATGATAGTCATATTAATGTGTAGCTTAACATTGGCAACAGCTGTACCAGGCTAGTATGCTAATTCAGCATTAGCAGCTATGTATACACCCTCTAATATTACTGTGTGCACACATGTGACACCTGTTCATCTTGCAGCAAGGCCCAACAGGTCAGCCATGAGGTACATGTACTTACAACAGTGTGGTCCTTGTGTGTGTATGGCACACACATACAGAGAGATCTGTCCGTGTCAGATATATTAGCATCTGTACATGTGCATTGAGCAAGGGACATACTGCAACTGCTTGTGAAAGGTGGATATATATATATATATATATATATATATATATATATATATATATATATATATAGATATATATATATATATATATATATATATATATACATATGTGTTGTTGAAGGTTGTTATGTGCATATTTCTATGTAGGTTGTAGTGTGTTGCACACCAGACAGCATACAGTGCTGGTATATGACATGCGGTGGTTAAACGCTGTGGGTATGGTTCATCAGGTTTGCAGTGTTGCAGCCAGTGAGGCCTGCTAAAGCTACATGGGCTGAGAACACCTTCAACGCATTCTGCACAACACTGTGCAATGTTATGACATAACTGTATACGTCACAACCTTCCCATACTTGATATACCCACCATGACAGGTGGACTGTATATGTGCCTATATGCATATCTATATGTGCAGCAATGAATGTTCATATGTATGTGTGTATATATATATATATATATATATATATATATATATATATATATATATAGAGAGAGAGAGAGAGAGAGAGAGACAGGGTCATAATTACTGCAATAGATGCCTGGTGACAAAGTCATGGACTCAAGCTCAATGTTGACACTGTATTGGCATCCCTCCTTGCAAAGACTCAGTACCCATGAACTACCACATAGGTGGTAGTCTACTTAACACCGAAGGTGTGATAAGAGACCATGGGACACAGGTGGACAGTAGTCTCCCCTTCGATAGCCACAGTGCCACACTAGTCATGTAATCCATCTATGTGGCACACGTCATCACAAAAGGTGTGTCATCCAGGGAAAAATAGGTCAGTGTTCCCCTCTACTCCACACACATAAAACCGAGTATAGAGTACAATGCCCCCTGTGTTATGTACCTCACAAGACATCTACAGCAAGTGGAAAGGACACAGACATACCTCACAAAGAGTGATACCGGCATCAAACAGATGCCCTATGCAGACTGTCCCACACACCCACAACTAGACTGTGTCGCATACCGCCTACCCAGAGGTGACCTCTGACTGACATACTAAGCTATGTCAAACCCAGATCTGTTGCACATGCTCCACGTAAACAGATCACAATCTGTACAAGCTACACGCTCTAGGGACCCAAACCCTTTGACCACAATAAACAGCACATGCTGGAGGGATAGATTCCTATCTCAGAGACATCCCATACTCTGGAACTAACCAACTATCCATAACAAACAAAACTCCTAATTAGCAGTCATCATAAATAATCCTGGAGATTGTATGGGATATAATGAATACACCCAGGCAATCACCTCAGTGTCTCTGCTTGACTGGGCCATGTGTAATTTAAATACCTGTGCATCAGAGGCCAGGGTAGCATATGGCTAGAGTTCTATAGGCCCTAGGGCCAATAGCCTCTTACCTACCTATGAAGTGATACACACCCACATGTACTTGTTGCAATAATCAATATGTGCGGTTGATTGAGTGTGATGGTGAATGTGTTGGTGAATGTGTCAGAGTTCGGTATATGTGTGATAGCTTAGTGGGAAATTGTTTCAGTCATGGTATTATGTGTCCTAGCTGTGATCCCAGCAAAAGATGTGGCAACTGGTAGGCAGAAAAAGCAGTATGCCATACGGTCTGACGTAGTCCCTTGTTGTCAACTGGGTTGTCCCATTGTAGGCTAAAGCAGTACATGTATGCTTATTGGGTGTTACTGCTGGTGCATCCAACTCCTTTATGAACTGTAGTATTACCTGAAGCTGTATGCCTAAACAGCACAGTATGGTGTACATGCACATTTATTGGAACCACTGTTATGTGTGTTCCCTGTAGTCCTCACAGATTACATACCTCAGGCATAAAGTCTGGTAACTACTGACACACAGTACTGTAAGGTACACAGGTAAAGGTCACCCGGGTTGCCATACCTTTGTGTCTGTTATGTATGTCTGCTGTGTGTGTGGGTATGCCTGTACCATGGCCTCAATCATATGTGTGTCTCAGGATATAAATGCGTATCGAGCAACATGTATAGTCTAGTACAGCAGTATGCCACCTATATCAACGAATGTGCACATATGTTAGGCAGGGGTCCGCCATCAACGACTAGTGTGGTATACTGGTAATACTGTCAGTGGACTTTACATTCATTGCAATGGATTACATATTTCATGATGCATTAGCATGGTATATACCTCCTGTGGCTAGGTGGTGCATTGTGTCACATACAGTGTGCCATGTACTGTTGTATAGTCTTACATACTGTTATAACTTTGTTGCTGTGCAAAACATGGTTTGATATATAGAGTGTGCCAGGCACTGTCAGGTATCTGTGTGTTGAGAACTGATATGAGGTATTGAAAGTGTGTATCTTCTGACAGCCAATAGGTTGGTATATATGGCAGTTAATTTATATCTGTACTTTAGAATGTTACATGTGCCACATGACTTGCTCACACATATTGTTTAATTGTCTTCCAGGGTAATGTCCCACCACCGCAACCCAGCATATAGCACGGCCGAGGAGGAAGCCATCACAGCTGAGCCTGGTGCAGCACTATGCACTGCTGTTCTCCAGAACCAGCCAGGGCCAGCATGAGCGGGCTGCGCTGTGGCAAGATCTTGTCCATAGGGTAAATGATATAGACATGCATAACCGGACATATGAGCAGGTACGCCATCACTGCAGTGATTTAATTAGACATGTCCGGCAGTGTGCTTCTGATATCCGCAGACAACAGCTTGCCTTAGGTGGGGGGGGTAGCCATTCATCCCCCACTCACCAGAGTGAAGGAGCTGCTCCTGAGTCAGGTGGCTCCTGTCAACAATAACCACAACAATTAATATGTATCATCATGGAGGCCGGAGCCACCCAGCAAGTTGACATGGCGCGCACAGGTAACATGGCATAGCTGTAGAATACTGTTACCTCTATTGGTAGAGCATGCTTATGTAAGATGTGTACTGTGTAGTTAGACGATGTGGTGCCTAGTGTTGTGCAATACTAATAATTAGGAACATAATCTGTAGGCCTGTGACTGTCCACCGTTGTACTACTGTAAGATCACAAACACAGTAGCAATGCCCCAGTTGTTGACATTGACAAAGTGTCTGATATCCTTGTAGGTCCCTCTGGTTTGACAGCAAGGCAGCAGAGCCATGCTGGTGAGTGTGTTATACCTTTAATATTGCTAATTAAATGTGCATGTCATAGGTGAGGTGTAGGCTATGTACACGTAACACACCTACGCATAATGCATGCTGTGCATGTTTGCTGTGAGACTATGCACATCCTAGTAACGTGGGTAACTGCCTAAAACACATACAATACAGAGAGCATCCCACACAATTGTGGCAACACTGTAGTGGACATTGGATAGGCAGAGTTAATACACATGCACACAACATACACACCTTTGTCATACGCAGTACACTTTAACATGCTACACATGGCGTATTTAGACACCCGCTGTAAGGTCACACTACAGTATCCCAAACCTCATCCACACAGCACACTTAATATACCTAAGGGGTAGATGCCTCACATGTGGCTGCACAACACTCTTCAACACATAACACAGTCATGTTAGGCAATGCCCCCTATTGGGCACCTCACAAACCCATGTAACAACTGGCCGTGAAATGGTGAATGTGGCCATGGTACTGCAGTTCAGATACAGCATGCTATGTGCCAGTCTGGCACACATTAGTAGCCTTGAGTGACCACATGATGCTGCATGATGATGGCTCATGGTACTACACCCCATCCAGTTACAGTGGCCACAGTAATACACATATTATGAATTGCTATGCACCTTAATGGTGTGTGTGTGCAGACATATGCACCTATATGCAATATGCATAGCAATCCCCATTTGTAGAAAGTGACACACATATGTCTTGTAATGCTATGGGGTGTATAAGTCACATGACACACATTGTGTATGTGTGCTGTTTCATGTTGCAGTTGTGTGGTAGCATGCCATGTCATGGCTGGCACTGGCATGTCCACAATATGTCCTACACTCACCATAACCACTGTACAATGGCTATGTTGAGCAATAGTATTCCATCAGGTATACATGCACCACTCGTCCTGTGTATATACATAGCATGCATGTTCTACACTTGTGCCCACAATCATCTGCTAAAGACACAGATGCTCTAATCAGAAATGGATATCTAAGTGACACACTGATACACATCCAACCATGGTATTTATACATGTGACTGATGGTGCACAGGACATTACAGGGCTTTTAATACCTGCACAACAATGTTGTGTCTATGTACACATTGCATTCCAGGGTGAGGCCATTCACTGAACAAAACACACATGCATCAAGGCCATGTATACTGTTATTAGCAATGGCTGTCTACACTCACACTGCATGCTGCTGAACAACACACATCCTGCATGCTGTCACGTTTGATATAAATGTTTGGCTTGTGATACTGTACCCCAACATCACATGCTATTGAGTATATTCAGGATTTCTGGTGGTGTGTGTGTGAGTGTGTGTGTGTGTGTGTGTGTGTGTGTGTGTGTGTGTGTGTGTGTGTGTGTATGTGTGCGTGTGTCTGTACTAGTGAGGAATGTATTTGTGTGTATGTGTGCATGTGTTCATGTGTGCATGTGTGCATGTGCTCAGGTGTGCATGTGTGTATGTGTGCATGTGTGCATGTGTGCATGTGTGCACATGTGCATGTGTGCATGTATTCATGTGTGCATGTGTGCATGTGTGCATGTGTGCATGTGCACATGTGTGCACGTGTTAATGTGTGCATGTGTGCATGTGTTCATGTGTGCATGTGTGCATGTGTGCTGGCATCATGTACAGGTCGTAAAGTGTATTTCCTGTCACCCTCTCACAGGTGCTGATACTGGGCTGGTTCAATGCAGCAGGGAAACTGATGTCACTGAGCATGATAGTGACAATGATGATAGGTGTGTTGAGGCACAGGCATGTTTGCCAGGGTCTATTGTTGGGCCACCAATCAACACTACACAAGTGTCCACCCCATCCATGCACACAGTCATACTGCCAATACATCTGTCACCAATGCCCTTAGCAGAGGGACAGCATACAGCTGGCATTGGCCAGGACAGTGTGATATCCATGGCACATGCATCCCGACACAGCAGCCATACCCAGATGTCTGGAAGGGTACCACATAGGCAGATGTCCAGGGGTTCTTGTCGGAGCACTACTACCCATCATGCCACTGGCAGATGTGCCACAGGTCTAACTACCTCATGCATGTTCCAGGCTGTCATCTAGGCACAGGCATGTATGGAATGGTAAACCAGTCAGGGACTGAGGGAACAGAGGGCACATAACACCACCATAATAGACAGTATCCATGACCTAGCTGGTGCCATCCGCAATTACACTGAGGTCACCAATAGACGTTGGGGAGAGACACTAGATGTCCTCCGCAATGTCATGTCCATGTGTCAGGACAGTGCAGGATGGCTGAGTCATCGACGTGGACATATGCCAGCAACATCAGTAGCTGGCAGTCGCCGCAGACGTCCCTCAAGCAGCAGCTGCTCCCGTAGTGCCAGTACCAGCCCCAGCAATGTTGGGGGTGGGCTGTCCATAGAACGTCCTAGAAGACCACATGCATGTGGCTCTGGACAGTCCCAGCAGGGACCTGGGTCCAGTGTACATCCATCTACCTCTGGGGATAGTACCCAGTCTGCCTTGGTACCTGATAGTGTCAGTAGCACCCCTGCTAGGCACAGGTACTGTATCCGTGGCCATAGACGGTGATCTGTAAAGCCTCACAGGTACAGTCTGTGGCTGTCCCACAAGTACCCATATGTGGCAGCAACATGGTGGAACTGTGTGCATGCAGACACACACACACACACATAATCCAGACACCTAGGGCTTACACATACCCACACACATTACATCAACATTGGCCCATACCATTATTCTTGCCACTCACACACACACACACACACACACACCACACACACACACACACACACACACACACACACACACACCCATATACATGTCGATTGGATGGCTCACTGTAGGCCTCTGGCAGACTAACAACACACCCTGTGCATATGATGAAACCTTTGCCACCTCCTGTCATCTGTAACATCGATTCAGGAGCAGGCTACCATGGTGCTGATGCACAGGGTGTCTTTATAGCAGTATAGCAATGTTAGCATGTTGTCAGCAGTAGAGTGTAATGATATGCTTGAAGGTGTAGCTGAGCAGGCATGATGCATTAAAGCTATGATTGCCATTGTAGTGTTGTTTACACCAGTGTTAGTTCCAATTGTATATTGTCTGCCCATGTGCCACTTGTCTGATGTGTGCAGTATTGGCAGCATGTATTAGAGAGTGGACAGTATGTGTGGGATGTGTGTAGCACATATTTGCAGGTGTACAGTTGTGGAAATGGTGGAGATGCACTGCCTGCATATACGTGCATAGTGGACACATGGGCAGGGTGACATGCTCTGTATTATACAGTAACACTCCATAGTTTTTATTGGTGGCCAGTATGCATTGTACTACACACATTTTGGAACCTGACTGCACATGTGTGTATGACATGGTTTGACACTGTGCTGTGGGTGATACTGTTACTATCTGTCATTGTTTTGCACTCTGGTAGTATACATGACTATAACAGCCTGACCATAACCAGTCATTAGCTGATGTCCTGACAACTGACACACAGATGTAGGACACACAGCAACATTTGGATCCTTCAGGTACTATACAATGCCAGTAACCAGTGGTATTCAGCTGCACCCATTACTGAGACCACTCCTGTTCGGCATATGGCTCTCTTAGGTACAAGCACTCACAGCAGGGATATGTTTGTCCACGTGTGCTAATGCATACTGTGGCCTATACTGCATTCTCCAGGTGACACACACATCCTCCACAAGGGTATCATACAGACAGATACCTGTTGTCAAACCCATGCTGTAAAGCTATAGGTGAAACTAAGCATAGTCATCCACCTTTACGGAATATAGTATCCCCACAGTACCACATAGGTAGTAGCCACCAACATCTTGAACAGGTACAGATGTGTACATGCAACCTAGTGTTACATCATCTCTCCTTTGATAATCACATTCCCTAAGGTATTTTGGAATCTCTCGGTGGATCACATAAGCAATCAGGGGTCTGCATGCATGTCCACAAAGGTTGTTGTACACCTATAATGCCTAGTCATCATTGACAGACTCTGCTGCGTTTGAACAGGTCTGACATATACCCCGGCCATAAACCCTCACACACACAATTCAATAGAAACCATAACGAGTGTGTGTGATGTGGATGACCTAGGCCAGGCATCACTGCAGTGGCTGGTCTTGTCACAAGCATACAGATGTGATGTAAGGCCTGTGAAGCAGCAGCACAGTTTGGCAAAGATGCCAACTGTGTACTTGGATAAAGCAGGGTTCCCACACATGCAATACTTGAGGTAACATGTACGTACATGTATTTGCCTCATACCTACCTCACATTTGCAATGCCTACTGATATGTCATACGGTAGTAAAAGCAAAACCCTCAACACAGTCGCACACATAGAGTACATGCACTCACCAAGTGCAGGATTCAAACCCCTACCTAACTAATTCATGATACTAGAGGAGTTGTGCTGTACACATTACTGGGGAATATCTTTTCCACAGGTATATTTGTAGGATGGTGACATAATCAGACTTGACAAAGGATAGTTTACCACTCTTAAGGTGTATTACTACTCCCCTAAAAGGTTGCTCCTTCCCAAGGAGACCACACACAAACACAGTTGTCAAAGTGCAGCATTCAAACCCCTATCTAACTACTTCATGATACTAGAGGAGTGCACATTAACACAATGCACTATACACATTACTGGGAGAACTCTTTTCTACAGGTATGTTTGTAGGATGGTGACATCATCAGACATGACAAAGATGTGTATACCACTTTTAAGGTGTTTTACTACTCTCCAAAAATGTTGCTCCTCTCCAAGTAGATCACACACACACAGTTGTCAGGTGCAGGATTCAATCCCCTACCTAATTACTTCATGATATTAGAGGAGTATGCATTAGCATGACACATTATTGCACATTACTGGGGGGTTTGCTTTTCCACAGATATATTTGTAGGATGGTGACATCATCAGACATGACATAGATGTGTATACCACTTTTAAGGTGTTTTACTACTCTCCAAAAAGGTTGCTCCTCTCCAAGGATATCGCACACACACAGTTGTCAGGTGCAGGATTCAAACCCCTACCTAACTACTTCATGATACCAGAGAAGTACACATTAGCACAATGCGCTATACACATTACGGGGGGGGGTCTCTTTTCCATGGGTATATTTGTAGGATGGTGACATCATCAGACTTGACAAAGTTTGTTTTACCACTTTTAAGGTGTTTTACAACCCTCATAAAAGGTTGCTCTTTTTCAAGGAGACCACACACAAACACTTGTCAAGTGCAGGATTCAAACCACTACCTAACTACTTTATGATACTACAGAGGTACACATTTACATGCTGCACTATACACATTTCTGTGAGTTATCCTTTCCACAGGTTTATTTGTAGGATGGTGGCATCATCAGACTATACAAAGTGGGTTACATTAGGTGACATTAGGTGGGCTACATTAAAGGAATGTCTACACACTTTGGCCATGTCATCATCATCATAGGGGTGTGTACTATCTACCTGTGTCCCCAGTGCCATAATGACATTCTCTGTACATACTGAATTACCACCTATGTGGTAATTTGTGTGCACTTTGTTGTACCCAAAGGGAATGACTATGCATTCCTTGGCATTCAGCTTGAGGGCATTGTTTTGACACCAGGTATATGTCTCTGTAAGACACTTCTGGAGGATGTCTGTGTTAACCATGCAGTCGATTATGGACCACAGTTACCATTCATCTGCAGACCTGTTCAGCCATACACCTCCCATGCTTGCCTGTACCTCTGAGCAGTATCTACTGAACAGGTGGGGTCCCAGGAACAAGACCTGTGGGATGCCATTTGTGACTGACTTAGAGTTGGACATGGCACCAGCAACTCTGAACATGTGTGTTTGATCTGTGAGACACCTGGCCACCCATCCTGTGACATAGATGTTAATGTTCCAGCTGGTACACTTGTCCATGATGACAGAGTGGGGAATGGTGTGGAAAGTCCTTCGTGAGGTCCAGGTGGGCTGTGTGGACTACTTTCACCTCCATCTATGTCCTTGGTAACTGTTTGAAATAAGTCAACTAGGTTTGGGAGCCAGGATCTGACTTTAACAAGGCAAAGTTGTGGAGAGTACAGTGTCTGAAGGTCTCCAATGCCTCTGTTTATGGGTTTCATGACAATTTGCTCAATAGCTCTGTAGACCAAGCTGAGTAGACATATTGGATAATGGTGTCCATGTTCTGTTGTGGCACCCCCTTTTTGGAGCTGGATGACTGTTTGTGTATGCCATTCTTTGGGTACATAGCCTGTGGTATGCTTGTGTCTGGACAGTGAATGTGAGTGAGGGTCCAGTTCCTCATGGGCCTAGTGTATGACACAGCCTGGGACACCATCCAGTCACATCGATGCTGTGTTCTCAGCTTTGGTGAGGGCTGTCTTTACCTGCATGTCCATGACGTCTGGGGCTCTGCATCCTTCTGTGCTGTACACAGGCCCTTTTGGGGGTGATGGGGGGTGTTTACACTGAACTTGTCCCCCTGGATGTGGGCAATGAAAGTTGGTTTGGTGTATTTCTTTTGTTTTTTCAGTAGCTGACAGCATATTTGGAAGTTGACACCTACATGTCTGATATAGCTACCGAAGGCTTTCTGGTTTTCATTCTTACATTCCTTGGCTATTTGACTTTAGAAACTGTCCCTGGATTATTTTATGAGCAATCATTATTTCATCCTGATAATATCAGTGATGCGTTTCCTTTAGTGAATTTGGCTCTATCATGTGTTCGTTTCCTCCTTCTGTTGTCTAGCTTATTTATGGACAACAACCACCTGATTGTTGTCCTATTTTTGGAGGTGTGCATCTTGGTCTTATTTGTGATGTCTCAATCCATGCATCCATGTAGATGCTCATAGGATGCACTTGTAAATGATTCTGCGGATTGTATACCATTATCCTATAGCAAGAGGGCTTTGGAATGCTCCACTTTGATCTTGGGAAGTGTGCAGTTTGCTTTTGTAAATGTCTTCACAGTAGTTTCATTGACTGGGTGGGGGGGGCCGGATGTGGATGTCCAGTGTGATTACTTTATGATCCGATATTACCAGCGAGGGGTTTATCTCTGTAGTGGAACACTGGTACCTCATGTTGGTGATGATCATGCCCAGTATGTTGTCACCTCTAGTGAGCATGGTGACCAGCTGTTCCAGGGTGTTAGGGTTTTTAAACTCTAGGAAACATTGGGCGAAGGACATTGTACACGAGTAATTCCACCACTCACTGTTTGGGTAGTTGTAATCTCCTCATATAATGGTGTTGGATAGGACCTTTATACTTTACACTGTTCTCCGGAATACTGAGTGAGGTTCCTGAGACAAGGTACATTATCTGTAGCAGGCTACAATCTGATGGGCAGCTTTGGCCAATGTTAGTTGCACTTGCATGGTCTCCAAGGCCTCATGCTGTGCCACTAACCTGAAGGTGTGGGTAACCACAGGGTAAATGGGAACACCCCTTCCTTTTGTATTTCACTCGTGGTTTTGGGTCCAAAGATCAGAGGGATTGTGAGTGTTTTACATGGACCATATCCAACAGCTCTGTGTTTGACATAGCTTTGTATGTTAGGCAGTGAACACCTCTGAGTAGGAGATATGCAAGGGAGTACGTATGGAGCATTTTGAGATGGTCTGTGTATGGCATGTATTTCAGGCCACTAATGCTCTTTGTATGGTATTGCTGCTGGCTTTCCAGTTGTTGTAGTTGTCTTGTGAGGTACATAGCAACAGTGGCGTTGTACTCTATTATAGGTCTAGTAAGTGATGAGTGGAGGGGAAAATTGTCCTCTTCCATTCTGCATGAGACGCATTTTGTGATGAGGTGTGCCACATGGGAGGGTTTCCTGATGACTGTGGGAATGTGATTTTCACAGTTGTATTCACTGTCCACCTGTGACCCAAGGTCTCTTGTCACACTTTCAGTGTGAAGTATACTACCACCTCTGTTGTAGTTCTTGCTACAGAATTTTTAACATAGGGGATGACAATGCACCTTTTGGCATTGAGCTAGAGCCCATGGCTTTGACAACAGCCATCTGTCCCAGTGAGGCCCTTTTGTAGGATGTCCACATCTTTTGTGTTTACCATTATGGCTCCTGGTATGCAGTCCTCTGGTAAATTCAACTGCCACAGACCTGCCATGTTAATGTTTACTTCAGGGAAGTAGATAATACACAGCCTGGGAAGTTATCTGGTCCCATGGCTGCTGTGATACTGGCTTTGGAGAGTGTTTATTACCTGTGCAGCCATGATGACAGCAACTTTGCAGTCTTCCATTATGGAGATATGCTCTTTCATGGGTGAGAGGGGGGTATAGTTAACAGTGATACTATCTGCCAGGATGTTGGCAATATCAGTTGGCTCTGTACATTTACTGCCATTGAGCTGTAACTCGGAACAGATCTGACTGTAACCATGACATGAACCTGTCTGTTGGGCAGAGATCTCCTGAGTAGACAGTATGCCACAGAAGACAGATTGGGTTACATTCAGTCTTGTTGCATGGGGTGACTATTTGAGGCCAGTAATCCTCTTGTTAAGGTACTTCATTGGTCTTTCTAGCTGCTGAAAGTGCGTAGTTGGATTCATCGCAAGTGTGTTGTGGTACTCTCTGACAGGTCTGGTGACTGCTGAGTAGTGGGAACCTCCTTTGACCTACGTGCACAGACCTTGGCAGTTTGTGTGAACACACAGCATGATTTTCCAACCAGTTTGTGAATGTGTTTCTGGAAGTAGAGATGGCTATCCACATTTGTCCATAGATCCCTAATTATCACATCCGTATTTAGCCTGTGTGTGTGAGCATGCCCAGTATGACCTTTCAGTATGTTGCTGCCTGACATTTGGTTTGTTTCTTTAAGTGTGTGAGCATGCCCAGTATGACCTTTCAGTGTGATGCTGAATGGAATCCACTACATTTGTTGGAGTGTGTGAGCACGCCCAGTATAGACATTTATACTATATGTGTATGGAAAATCAAGTTGTATTTTTACAGCAGGGCTCACCTTTGTGTCATAGATCAACAGGGATCATGCTGTGCCTGCAGGGCTTCCATGTGACACTTTGCATAGACTTACCAGCATTTCTACATATAGGGGGAACAGCTATTCTTTGTACATTTCTACCCGGGGGCACACCTGATTGTTACTGGGGGTGAACACAGGATGTGGGTTTCACCTGACACTTATACACGTTTGCTATACCTGCACTTCTATGTATAGGACACCATTTCAGTCTGTACTGTTGCCTATCGTAGTGGCTTGAGGCATACTACTGTACTACAAATGTTGGCGTCCAATGTCATGTATATTACACTACGACTTCATAGCCTACACAACCCACATCACACCGCCTAGCCTGATGTTCTCGGTCTGCATAGGCGTGTGGGGGAGGTTACCCATTTGCCTCTTTAGGGGCATGATACTGCATTTCTTTGCATTTGCATTAGTGTACAATTGTCCTGCTGTGTCTGTGCCACTGCAATGCTACCATGGCTTAATGGTTCAGTACTGTGACTATAGTGCACAGTATCCTGGGTTTGAGCCCTGTCATTGCTTTTTATTGCCATGCTGGGCACACCAGATTGCTTAAGGAACAGTAAAGCAGATATGAGCATGTTTAACTGACTTTGCCCAACTTAGGCCAACCTTGCCCAACGTTGCCCGACTTTGCGCTAGGTGGCACGAGCAATTTTGTTTACATAAACTAGATATTGGTAAAAGCTGCTTAGCAGTGCTTTATATTGCTTAAAACATGGCAATCATGCCACAGGTGGTGCTGCAGGGCTGCCTATGACGGATGCACATACTACACTCCCTATACATGTTTGGAAACAGGTAGTGTCATGTTAGGCATCACTATTATTTTATGTGTTAATCAGAGGGAGGTATTATTTCCAGGGTTCCTACTGAGCCAGTGTATGTGCTATGCATTGCCTCTTTGCCAAAGCCAAGGCATACTGGGCACACCTCCTTCTGCCTACTGGGGCAGGCTCAGGTTGTTCCTCCTCTGAGTCACACTGTGCCTGTGCAGGCCTTGGCAATGGTGTGGGGCTGTTTGGCCCTGTCCCATGCTGTTCCTGCTGCAGCTGTTTTTGCAGGATCATATTGTGTAGCATGGCACATACCATGACAATTTGGGCACATGTAGTTGGTGAGTACTGCAAGGCTCCACCAGATGTGTCCAGACAATGGAACCATGACTTGAGCATCCCAAATACATACTCTATTACATTTCATGTTTGTGAGTGTGCCTCATTATGGTGTTCTTGTTCAGGTGTGTGTGCATTTCTGATGGGTGTCATCAGCCACGGCTCCAGTGCGTATCCAGCATCCCCAACTAAGTGACCGTCAGGGATGTCCCCATTGGCAAATGTCTGGTACAGCTGTGACAGATGCCAGATATGGGAATCGTGGTAGCTTCCAGGGCAGCCAGCACACACATTCAGTATTATGCCCTGGGCATCACACACGACCTGGCAGTTGATGGAGTGGAAGCCCTTGCGGTTGATGTAGGCCCTACCCCACTCACCGGCTGGTGCTTTGATGTGTATGTGCGTGCAGTCAATTGCACCCACTACCTCAGGGTATTCCGCTATTTGATGGAAGAGAAGCATGTTGCTGGCCAATACCTCATGAGAATTGGGGAAATATGCATGATCCCTGACATGTGCTGACATGGCATTCAGGAACTGGTGCAGTACCCTGGATGCTGATGCCTGTGAAATCCCCATCATATCACCAGCTGGTCTCGGGAAGGTACCTGTTGCTAGTATTCTTAGGCCAACACATACCTTGGTTTCACGTGGGATGGGTTCCCCTCTGTTGGTTCTGTGTGTGAGGCATGGCCTGCACAGCTCAACAATTTTCTGCAGGAGCTGTCTGTCCACTCTATAGCGCTCCACTATCTCCAGCTCATGTAGCCCCTGGTAGGTTACCCTGGATCTGTACACTCTTCTCCATCTCATCACTGTGGGTTGCTCAGCAGCATTCGCAATGACACCACCCTCAGCATCTTGCACATGTCACCATATAATAGCAATGGCAGCCCCTAACATTCTTTTGTCTCAGTTAAGCTTTTTAAGTTTTCACTTCTCTTTGTAGACTGCAGTGTTGCAGTGTTTCTGAGAAAAACATGGGGGAATGTTGTTTTCAGAGTTTTAAATGGTGGGCTGGGCTAGGCTAGTGTACTGCCTGTGTAATTGGCTGATTCTGATTGATTTCACCTGGCAGCTCTGCTAGTTCTCCTTGCTTAACTTCCTACTACTTCCTTTCCTTCCTTTTCCCATTTTTGTTTCCACAGGGGGCAGCGCAGCACAATCACGCACACATGAGCACACACGCATGCGCACACAGCCTTACACAGCCTTACACAGGCTTACACAGGCTTAGGCGGGTGCACAATCATGCATACATGCTTAGACAGCCTTACACAGGCTTACACGGGCACACACACATGCACACAGGCTTAGACCGGTTTACAGGCGCGCACACGTGTGCACACAGTGTAAGCAGCTTTGCGAGAAACTTCAGTGATAGCCACGGCGTACACCTTCAGTTTCTGGGTTTCAGTTTAGACAGCTATAGACATGCCTCTTCCAGTCCTGAGTACCTCATAGCAAACACTCTGCTCCAATAAGCTTACAGTCTTTTTGATACATACCCCCTCATGATGTCACCTATCTTCTACTCTGTTACTCCCCTAATCCTACTCTTACACTCTAGGGACATGGTTCACATGGCAGGGAAATTTGGGATTCACTATTCTTATACTCATTTGCATAGGATTGCCTACTAATGCCTGGTTACATCTCTCAGACTGAGCTTCCCTCCTTAGCAACCACTACTCAGTCACCATGTTGTCTTCAGCCTGCCATTTACCTGCATGGCAGATGAATATTTTGAATAGAATACCTATTTGTGGCTTTTATTTTTTGTTTTTAGGCTTTTTAGAGTGCTGCACATTTGCGCGGCAGTGCGCTATGCTTAAACATCGGAGATCGAGGAAAAATTTTTTTTTTTTATTATTTTGCAACGGATAAACATGCCAATGGCCGTATATTTGGCCATTGGCATGCTTCCTCAACTGGATGCATCCTTTATTTGGAGATGTCATAGCTCCGTTTTGCTATTTGCAGAACACTGCTCAGTTGCCAACCGAGTACATTTCTGCAAATAACACTACTCTTACTTGCACAGGTTAGTGTTTCCTGGATCACAAATTTACCTCATTTGCATAGCTTTCAGCAGCAAATGAGGTAATTTGCATAAACTAATCCTGTCCGTGCAAGAGTCATTTTAGGAGCTCTCTTGCACACCCCTGCTGGCTGTTCCTGGATCGCTTGGCAGACATGTTGGCTTGCTGGAGTCTTACTCTACTCTTAGACCCTGTGCAAGCCTTTGTGAATCCGGCCCCATGTGTTTTATTCATAAAAAGAGGGACATTAATATTGTGTATGATGACATTTTACTCTAGGCACTAATAACCATAAGTTTAATGGTCAGTGTGATGCTCATGCACTGGCCCAGTAATCAAAGAGCCTCAATCCTCGCCACTAGCATCAGTGAGGGATGTGCACATTGGGAGGAAGAGAAGTACACATACAATAAAGTACAATTTCCCTTAAGAGCACACAGAGATCACAGTCAGTCTGGGGCTGGTTTCTCTCTCTTTCTCCAGATCCACAATAAGACTCCCCACTGGCACAGCTCTAGGGTTAAGATCTCAGCTGAGCAGTCCAGCTAAAACCTCCGGCACCCTCTCTGTCCAACCAGTGCTTCATGTCCCTGCCCAAGTAGCTGACACACACGCACTTTGAGATTTGATTTATATATAAACACATACACACTCTTGAGAAAGGTGAACACAGGTTTACTAGCTATGCCCCTTCTGCCCAGACTAAAAGGTAGTTATCACTGCCACCAACCAGCTCTTTTTCAGCTACTATAAGGCCCTTACAAAGGGTGACCAATTCTACTGTTTAATGTTACTATTATCCAAATGATAAGTGTGACCAAGACTTCCAAGGCTATTTAAGAGTGGTCTGTAGAGTGCCACCAAATACATATGCAAGTATTTTAAAAGCTTAAATATTTCTAAACAAACCAGCCACAATTAAAATGTTTAAATATATTTAATAATAATAAAAGAACAAGACAATATTCAATAACAGACACAGTCACTTCAGAGTTCAGAATCACAGGAAATATTTTAAAACAACATTGCAGGACAGTCTCACATAAATACAGAAAACATCTAAACTAATCTTACTATATTCCTATCTATCTCTAACAGAGATTACTGTAATTTAGTACTTACTATTAGCAAGGCAAATGTACATGAGTTGATGTTCTTGCTAGGTCCAAGACAAGATACAAAATGCACAGACTTTCTCTAAGAGATAGTTCTTAAATTAATAATGCACATTACTGATGGGTTAGTTAGGATGACATTACTCTTTGTCACATGCCTTCAGTTCCCAGGCTAAACAGATATTTAGAATTTAGCGCCTCTGTGTCAAAAATACTCATCTCTCAGATGTGCAGCTGCTAGGAAGTCACAGAGCAATAAAAATACTTTAGATTTAAAACCTAGTAATTATTTATGTTTCAAGACAAAAGGAAAACCTCTAGCTATAGACATTATGTCTGTTTGCTGCACTGAAACACAGTCTTAAAACTCTTTACTTTTCAACTTATTTTCTTGAAGGTTTGCAAGTTAACTCTCTATGTTCCAACTTCTACCATTAAAACACACATCTGCCCAGGTATATCCTTTATATAAATTTCTGCTCTTTTCCAGTGGGGTACACTGTGGTTACATTCTTGAAGCTCTGTACATAAAAAATAGTTCAACACACACTTTTGCATCAGTAGTTTAATATCCACATAACATATAGTTCTCTTACATTTGCAAGACAAGCCTGTGGATCATATTAATATTCACAAATGACATATGATTATTTACAAAATTCCAGATAGCTGGGCTAGCAGTCTCACAGTCAATAAAGCTCTAATATGAAAAAATATATATTAAAACAAAAGTACAGCTGTGCAAATTCTTACCATAACAGTAACTGACATTCCCTTCACTGTTGAATACTCTTTACCCTACAGATCCCCTGTCAAGGGTAGCCCAACATCTGCCTATATAGCAAAGGTTTAGGATCACTTGTACTTCCTATATCACATGGTATGCTCCACATTCATGGCATAGAGCATACAGATGCCATACGGACGTACCTACCTCAGAAAAGAAAAGCCTCAAAAAGAACAAGAGTCCAAGGAGTAAAGGATGAACATGTGCATCCAGAAGGAAAAAAAGTAATGGAAAGGGGGAGGAGGTAGGGAACAAATACTGCAAAAGTGAAGGGAAGGATGTCTACTGTTACGGCAAAATTTTACACAACTGCACTATTCTATATCACTCTTGCAGTAGTCTTTACACTATTGAGTACAAAAACTAAAGAGGAAAATCAGAAGGAGCAGATCCCTCAAGAAAGCCATACAGGATAGCCCTGTCAAATCCAGTTCTAGGTGCGGAAACCACATACAGCTTGTATTGTTTAGTGAAAGTATGCATAGAAGTCCAATTAGCTGTTCAAAGATGGAACTGGTATCTAATCCTTTGAAAAAAGCACTAGAAGCCACAGCCATGGTAAAATGAACCTTTATAGCAGTAGATACACTCTTCCCATGAAATGAGTAACAAAAATAAATGGTCTTAGAGATCCAAGAAGAAACTGGTTGCTTAGAAACAGGCAAATCTAGACATCTAGGATGAAAGGAAACGTAGTTGCTGGGATTTATGAATGGCTTTAGATTTATCTAAATAATGTCGGAGTTGTCTTTGCAAATCCAAGGTGTGAAGAACCTCCTCACTAGTAAACTGCTGAGAAGGGAAAATGTGGGCAAATGAATAGACTGATTCAAAAACAACTCATTGACCACCTTAGGCATAAAAAAAGGAATGACCAGTACAAAGAGAAACCATGTCCTTATGAAAAATTAAGAAAGGAGGGACAGACATAAGTGCATGAAGCAAGGGCCAAAGAAGAACAGTCTTCCAATTACAATGCTGTAAAAACAACACAAGTCAATTTTTCAGAAACAAAATTAAAGGTTCCAGGAAGGAGGGATGGGCTTCCTGGGAGGCCTAATATGAAGGACATCTTTAAGAAATTGTTTGACCTCAAATTTAGAAGTGAAACAAGGAGTCAAAGGCAGACAAGCAGAAATAGCTGAAAGGTGGACTTTAAAGAGTATGCTGACCCAGCCTGGAGCAATTCACACAAATAAGAGAGAACCAAAGGGGCTTCCACAGAAAGTGGATCCAAGTTAAGAGCATGACATCAAACAGAAAATCTCTTCCATTTGGACATGCAAGATTTCCTGGCAGTGGGTTTCCTGTCTTCATGCAGAACCCAAAGCATGTCAACAGAAATAAAGGTGCCGAAAAGGGATTAAAATCTTATCCACAGCGTCAGTTGTAGAGTGGATAAGTGAAGATAGATGAGAGACCCCTTGTCTTCTGTGAGTAGGTTCATCCTGTAAGGTAACTTGTGGTGATTGCCCTTGGCTAAGTGCAGAAGAGGGAACCAATGCTGTCTGGGCCAAAAGGGAGTCAACATCAAGATTTTGGAAGAGTCCTGCTCTACCTTGAACAGGACCCTCGGTATGTGAGGAAGGGGAGGAAAGACATAAAGAAACATCCCCTTCCAAGAAAAAGAGAGGGTGTCCACCTTCTAAGCCAGAGGACAAGGGACTCCAGTACAAGACAGAGGAAGTTGCCTGTTCAGTGGGAAGAAAAAAAGATCTGAGGAGTATCCCTACAGGTGGACAATGTCCCAAAGCACATCTCTGTGAAAGCATCCATTCATGATTATATGTTATGAACCTGCTCAGAGAGTTTGCCATAATGTTCTTTTCTGAAGGAATATACTCAGCCTGAACAGTCAACTGATACTGGGCAGCCATATCCCAAACCTGAAGAGCTAGTCTGCACAAGAGTCAAGACCATGCCCCCCTTGTTTGTTGATGTACCAGATTACGGTGGTATTGTCTGTAAAGATTTTGAGGGAACCTGGAAAGAATAGAGAATGGAAGGCTTGATGAACCAGAAGAGCAGCTCTCATATGTTTGATGTTGACATGGTCCTTCCTCTGACCAAGGGAACAAAGGCCCTGAACCTTTAGAAGGCTGATATAAGCTCTCCACCCCATGTCTGAGGCATCCAAAAATAGTTCTTGAGATGGGAATGGGGGCTGAAAAGGAAGCCCTGGGTTTAGAGAGAGTTGATGAATCCACTACTGAAGCTCCACCTTGAGGCATGGAAGATAAGGAATTGAAATGTCCAAAGGATGAGAATGTTGAAGCCAAACTGACTTTAGGAACCAGTATAACTTTCTCATATGAAACCTGGCCAGAGGAAGCACAGAAATAGTGAATTCCATGCAAACCTGAGTCCAAGTCTCTGGCTGTAACTGAAACCAGAGGAAGAAAGGATTGAAAAAAAAAGGTAATCAGAGTAAAAGCCTTGGGAGATAGCAGGGATGCAAGCATAGGAATGGTCTGGAGCCTGCATCCAAGAAAAAAACATGATCCTGAGAAGGAGTCAGGAAGGATTCTTGTAAAGTTACTATAAACTATAGACTCTGCAACAGGCATATAGTGTAGTGGAGGTGATGAAGGAGGGCCTCTGCAGAGTAAGCCTGAATGAGCAGGTTGTCCAGGTAAGGAACTATTTGTATTCCTCTCATCCAGTAAAAAGCAATCACAGGAGCAAGACATTTGGTGAAGACCACTGGGGCAGCAGAAAGGTCAAAAGGCAAATCAGAAAACTGAAAATTCAAGGAAGAAACAGAGAAGTGCAAACATTTCCTAAAATGGGAAATAGAATGAAATACGAAGATGGAAACAGGCATCCTTGAGATCCAGAGAGATGAGGAAAGCTTGAGGTAGAAGAGGAAGAAACGGGGTTTAAAGGGATAACATTCAAAAGGAAGGAACCTTTAAAAAGGTGTTGAGCTGTGAAAGATCCAGAATGGATATCCAGGTACCTTCTTTCCTAGGAATCAGAAACAAACATTCTGGAATAAAAACACTTCCCCTTTTGGTGAGCAGAAACTGCTTGGATGATGCCTTGAGACAAAAGGTTCCAAAGAACATCTGGCAAAAAAGGGCAGGTTTTCCTGAGAAGGTTGAGGAATGCCCAAAGGGAGGAAGGGATTTCCATACCATGTAATACCCCTGAAAAATGATGGGCAGAATCCTTAACCAATTGTGAAGAGACAAGGGATGATGAAGAGATAAAGGGACTTGGCTTAGAAGGGAGGGAAGAAAATAGCCAGACAGAATCTGGCTTGGCTGGAAAAGGAGGTTTCTGAGTTGTAGTAGTCTGAGTAGACATAGCAGGAAGAGCCCTTCTTGAACCCTTTTTATCTTAGGGAGGATGGTGAGACTGTATATGTACAAAGGGAAGCTTGGAAGGATAATTCCTCTGAAATTTGGAAACAGGAGAAACAAACATATATTTCAATTCCTGTAAGGCCTTACCCTTCCCTTGAAAGGGGTTAAAGATCAGCAGTAGCAGAATCAGAGAGAGATGTGTTATCAAGAGGAGCATCGATCAATTTAGCCTTAACAACATCAGGCAAAAGCTGGAGGAGAAGCCAAGAATAATGTCTTAACACAGAACCAGAGGCAGCAGCTCTAGAAGAAGCAGCAGCTGCATCAGAACTACATTTAATGGAATGATGAGCTATTGATGAACAGGATCCCAACATACAGAGGGCTGAAGCCTTTCCCTCAGAGTCAGAAAGGTCAGAAATAATATGAAAGGCCTGGGAGAGAAGAGCCAATACATACTGGATCATATGGGTCTGGTAGTTAATAGCCCAAAAGACTAGGGTAGCAGTAGTGTACAGCTTTTGCCTAACCTTTCCATGGCCCTACTGTCCTTGTCAGAAAGAATTAAGTGGAAGATAATAGTTTGAAAGTTTGTCTGAAGAAACAGATAATATAGAGCATCAGCAGAAGGACAGTTGTTAAGAAACTTACTATCATCAGGTATGTTATAAAACTTATCATTTTTTTTAGGAGCTGGAGATTAAGAGTTAGAAGCCTGAGAAGCTGATGGAAAATATCCAATAGGACAGCAAGGACAGAAGGGATAGCAGAAGGCTTAGGAGACTCCATCTGAAGAAGTTCATAATACCTCTTCTGGACATCAGAAACCAGGTTATAGTCCCATTTAAAAAAATAAATTCCATTATCCAAGAAATAGCACCCCAAAGGAAAGCTCTTCAAATGAAGAATCTAGACTAATGGATTCCTCTTTCTCAAAACCATATTCTAATGGGGAAGGAATCTGAGAAATATAGTTTAAAGACTCTTTTTCAGAGTCCAATACCTCATCAGAAGAGTCCTGCTCTCTAGGCCTCTTAACAGGAGTTGAAGACCAAGCAGGCAGGAACAGAAACTCCTGGGTGGGGGGGTGTCATGGCCATGAGTGACATTAAACAACCTAGATGAAATCCTGCCACTCATGCAGAGGACTATTTAGCCTGATGACTGAAGATGTAATTTGGACTGGGGTCAATGTTCTGAGGAAGTTACATCTAAACATCACTTTTATGCCCTAAACCATGCACAGGAAGCATACGTATGACATATGATGATGTACTAGCAATCCCAACGCTTTGCATAGTGGCCAGACATCAGACTATCCTTAGTAGGGGATCCCTAGTGTAAGGAATACTTGTAACAGTGATATGGAAGGTCATCTTTTGTTACTGCTGCCACTCAGACAGCAGCCAGAACTTTATGTTGACATGTCAACACAATTTTTCACATAATCTTAGTGCTTCTGGTAGTTAAAGTGCAGTCTGTGTTACATATATGCACTATATTATGATAAGGATACCATCTCTTAACATACCCACATGAAGAATATGAAATCACAGTCATCTGTGTTAACATGTCTGGCAGGAGATGTGTACATATTCTCAGATTAACTTGTATTGTATGCTAGCATGCCTAATTGTCAAAATGTAAATAAGTTTTACATTTTGGAGTATTTCCCTGTTTAAAAAAGAATACTTAAAGAATTTGTCAGTGTTTTGAGACATTTCTAACTGTGCATGTTTGAGAGGGAGATTCTAAAGTAATGTGGAGAATCAGCTGAACAGTAGGTAATGTCATTAGAATGTTCCTGGTTGATAGGTGATTATTTGAACAGCTGACTGACAGAAAAAATAACTTTTTCAAACAGCTGATGGTTATTTTTTAAAATAATACAGCTGAGCTTGTTAGTCAAGTGCTGAGCAGTTTGTGACATACCTCTCAAGTGTACCTCATTACAAGGAATGTTCCTAATTTTAGGTCCGAATAAGCACATGTTCCTCAAAGTTCCACACTGATAGTCTGTCACACATACAGACTTAGGAATTTTTTTTTTAACTGAAACCTATGACCGATGGTACTGAATCATAGCAAATCATCAAAATAACTTTTTATAAGCATAACATTGCACATTTAACCATCCTGTGAGCTCCCTATTTGAGGTTGTTACTAAGCTATTAGTAGGTGTTCCAAATTTTGCCCATTTGTTCCACATTAGGAGGGGTAGTGTACCTCATTTAGGATATAGAAGGTTGAGAGCTAAGGTTTGTGAAGAGTTGCAGTCACAGTGCTGTGCAATGATACCCAAAGAAAAAAGAAGAGAGAACTCACCAAAAAGTGTAAGCCTGCCTTTGCCTTACTGCTATGTATTGCATTAGATCAGGGACAGTATTCTCTAGTTAGATTAGGAAAGCTTAGTTATTAAGATAGAGTGTTTTCTAAAATTATGGCCTTCTATCCTACAGTTTAATTTTATATTTATGGTGATTGAATCCTGGTCTTTATTGAAAGCTATTGACTTACATTCTTGTAATCATTTTACTTATTATTAAATGTTTTTCATTACGTTACTTTGTGGCTGGAAATCAGTGTCTTCTTTAGAGATTAGAGAGTGCTTATATCTGTTTGATACTCCCTGGGTCACCTTGAAGAAATGGTCACTTCTGGTCATAGCTATCATTTATTTTGATATTTAATTTTCATAACTGGACACCTCTTTAGAAGGGCACGAAGACACTCTGATTGGTGGCAGTATTACTGTATTATTTTGGGGAAGGGACACAGCTGGAAATCTGTGCCAGGCTTTCCCAGAAGTATCTGGATGTGTTAGATTTAAATTTACTTTGAGTGTGAGTGTATCTGAGGTCTTAAAACTGAGGAAACATTGCTCTGGTGTGTGTAATAAAGAGTTACATGTGCCTCAACAGAGGTATATAGTCAAGTCCCCGATTATTGAGCATGTTCCTGTTGTGATCTTAGGGGAAAATTGTGAAATATTATTCCTGTTTAAGTGACAGTCTCACACTGGAGTCAGTCGTGAGGACTGAAACTCCTTAGTTACTGACCCAGGATAGTGGAGGGTGTCTTATTGTTGGCAGTCCAGTGGGGTATTTGCTGGACAACACATTTAATTGGAGGCAGTCTGCTGGAATATAGTCAGATGTCACAACCCACATTATCAATTAAATGCTCACATGTACTCTAAGCCAATAACATATTCTCATAGACATCCCTGCTTTCTGTATAATACACAGTTGTGACCTGGAAATCATCACTATTATGACCAAATCATCCCTCTCACACAGATTTCACGTCAAGATAAATTGAAAAGCAATAAAATGCATTTTTCTTCCCTGAGTTTAGCCTATCTAACTGCACATCATCTTCCATTCTGGTTTTTCAATTAAATCTCTTACTAGAGGACTGATGTTATACTGAATAATAAGCTTCTTTTCTGTGGAAGTAACATTGCCTCTTTATATATCATTCTGAGTGTGCTAAGCTTTTATGACTGGTTACAGGCAGCTCAGCCTTTTAAGTTTTCAAGTTCTCTCCACCCCCCCAACAAATGCACAATGACTCTGCGTTTGTCTCCGCTGTTTGTCTCAAGGGTATTGGATGGCTTAAGCTACAAAAGGATACTTTTTTCACAATGTCAGTTAGTAAAGAATCCCCATTAGCCAATAGAAATGTAATTATGTATTTATTCTCTTTTATTTTTCTGGGCAAAAATGCGCATTAAAGCACTGTATGTAATCTTAGTAACTTATTACTGACAAAGAATTCTTCCTAGCCTAAAAACTTCAGTAACTATAAGACCTATATTGGTCATATAAAGGTATCACTTCACATCTATGTTCTGGTGTGACCACCCAAACAGCATAATGTACAGTACTCTGCCTAAAGTAAGCAAAGATCATCTTCCCTTTAAAAATATAGTACAACTTAATTTTACTTCAGTCCTCTGGACTGTGTAACGCAAGTCAAGGAATAACTGTCTTTTTGCACCATGTCAAATGAAGGCATTAAAACAATGTATGCGTATGTGTGTGTGTATGTATGTATGTATGTATGTATGTATGTATGTATATTTATACAATGACTGGCCATTCATATTCAAAAACAAGCACGCTGATTGGTCAGCCCATTGACTCGGGCTTTGATCCTGTGACCAAACCACACCAACCATGGGTAAATGTAGCATTATCCACACCCAGTTTTGGGTTTTATATATATATATATATATATACATACATATATATATATATATATATATATATATATATATATATATATATATATATATAAACAATTTACATGCTCGAAATACTAAAATATCGAATTTTAGAATTTCGAGCCTGTAAAGTCGAATGGATGGAAATTGTGAACCCAGAAATGTCAAATGCAGAATGTTGAACCTGCGGTAGAGATAACTCGTTAGGTAAGTATACTTTTTTATAGTTTTGGGGAGGGTTTGTGTTTGTTGGGATGTTTGAGGTGTGGGTTAGGGTAGGTGTTGTGCAGTGTGAATGTGTTAGTGTTGGTAGTGCTGGTGTTCGTGTGTATGTGATGTGTGTTTGTGCGGGGGGTGTGTGGAATGCACAGTGCTGGGTTGTGTGTGTTATGGAGTGTTGTGTGACCTTGGAGTTAGTATATATAAGTAGAGGGGTGTGGGGCTGCAGGAGGGATTGCCCCCCTGTATATACTAAGGGTAGGTGTGTGTACATGTTTGGTTGTGTGCGTGTGTGTTATGTTTGTTGTAGGGAAGTGTTGGGTGGTATGTACGTTAGTGTATGTATGTGTTTTCTAGTGTGTGATGTGTGTTTTCAGGATTTTGTGGATTTGCGATTTTGGGCGTCAGGTTTATGTATGTTAGGTGTTTAGGGTATTCGACTTCATGGTTTCGAGATACTGCAATTCGATATTGCAGTATTTCGAGATTATGAAGTGAATCCATATCTATATATATATATATATATATATATATATATATATATATATATATGTATACACACACACACACACACACACACACACACACACACACACACACACACACACATTATACGTATATATAATTAGTATCTGTCCTTTACAGTGGGTAAGGTAAAATCTGCAAATTTATGGGTGCCCTGAGTGGAGATGAGAACTCTCCTTCAACTATATGTCAGTTCTGGAAGAGCGTATATATGGCAGAAAAAGGCATATGAGCCTTATAAATAAGTTCCATCCTCTCCTACTGAGGTTACATATTTTTGTAAATCTCACCCATTGTCTACAGCAACTTTTTCAGAATAATGATAACGATATTAGCACCATTTGGAGGAAATAAACTAGACAGGTGATGATAGGATAACAAGTCTGAATCAACCTACCTAGCAGCAAATGTCCATTATTGCAAAACAAGACAATGAACAGAATCATAATAATGAAGGAAAAAGGATACACTATTTTGGATAGATGAGGTTAAAAGGACCATTGTAGAATGGATGTGTTAGTAAGTGACTGGGAAAAGTATTCATTCTGGAGAATATTTTTTTCTACTATTGCTGTAGAAAATTATGAAGGTGAAAGTATTGCATCCCTATTCTGTTAATGACTACGTATGGCTATTAAGAGCAATCCCTGGAACTTTGAGTCTTTATAGCAATGAGTGCAGTCTATGGCACTTAGTAGTATGTCACAGGAGGGAGTGATTTTGTGGAAGTTAGTCAGAGTTGGATCGCTCCTCTTTAGTTATGAGGAACCATGTGTGTCTATTAAATCTCAAAATGCACGTGCTCAAAGCACTCCTCAGTATGGAGAACTTCCTCATTTGTGCAGTAACTGAAACCTGGTTCAAGGCTCCACAGAGCACCCCATCACTACCGGGCTACAACTCATACCACACATTTCGGCCACAGAATATGGACCGAAACACAAAAGGAGGGGGTGTATCCATATTCATCAAGGATACCTACACCTCCAGGTTAGTGGCGCAGCATGATTCCTCCGAGATCATCCATTTGCAACTAACATCGAGCAAATCTGCAATGCAAATTGTGGCCTGCTACAGATCATCCTCCATGACCCAGGACCACCACTCTGCCTTTCTGGAGACAGGAAAACATGAAGGTCCTACCAAACACCCTGATATTGGGCAATTTCAATTACCCTACCATTAACTGGGAAAACTACAAAAGTACAAACTCCCAGCTCCAGCGCTTCCTGGAATTTATCAACTCAAATGCCCTGGATCAGCTGGTAAACTCACCTACCAGAGGTGAAAACATATTGGACCTGGTCATCACCAACATGGGCGACATGTGTTCCGCACTGGAGGTCAACCTGTCACTGGTTAGATCAGACCATAAACTAATCACTCTGGATGTCCACACCACACCACCAGCCCCAACCAAGGAAACCACAGTGAAAAACTTTTCTATAGCAAACTTCACCTTACTTAAGACAGAGGTGGTAAGTTACACAGCCCCCACGCTAAAGGATAACAGTGTCCAAGATGTAGGAACCTTTACAAATGCACTCTATGAGCACCTACAAGGATGCATGGATCATGCCATCCCTAGCAAAACCAAGACTCACTCCCCTAAGAGAAGGAAACCAGTCTGGCGGACCCCTGCCATAAACAGGTTATACAATAGAAGGAGGAAACTAGTTCAGAAAAAAAGCAAATCCCAAGAAGGAAAGACATCCCTGATCAGTATCAGTAAGAAACTAAGGTCCCTCATAAAATCATCCAAGGCTAACTTCGAAAGAAAAATAGCCAAGGATTTGAAAGATAACCACAAAGCCTTCTTTAGCTATGTCAAGAATCTAAGTGGCAACTCACAGATATGCTCTGAGCTAGTGCAAAATAGCACAGAATATACTGAACCTACTGATATTGCCAACATCCTGGCAGATAGATTCAGTGCAAACTTCACCCCCCTCTCACCCCCAAAAGGGCCCACAACAACAATACTGGAAAAGTGTAGTGTCCTGGAAATCACAGACGCACAGGTGAAAACAGCCCTTTCAAAAGCCAAAAGCACAGCGTCAATGGGGGCAGATGGTGTCCCAGGCTGTGTCTTGCACGAATTACAGAATGAACTAAACCCCCACCTAAACACTGCTCAACCTCAGCCTCTCCACAGACTATGTGCTCATAGAATGGCACACAGCAACGGTTACTCCGCTCCACAAAGGAGGAGCCACAACTGACCCTGGTAACTATCGCCCCATAAGCCTGACTAGCCTGGTCTGCAAAGCTATGGAGTGCATCATCATGAAACTCATAACAAAGACATTGGGAACCTCCAAACACTTGACCCGACCCAGTTTGGCTTTGTTAAGGGCAGATCATGCCTACTAAACCTGGTTGACTTCTTTGAGACAGTCACCAAGGCCATTGATGAGGGGAAGGCAGTTCACACAGCCTACCTTGACCTTGCCGAGGCTTTTGACACCATTCCCCACTCAAGAATTATAGAAAAACTCACCAGCCTGAACATAAACCCCTATGTCACAAGATGGGTTGCCAACTGGCTTACAGACAGAACTCACATGGTAAGAATAGCAGGCTCCAGGTCCGACTCAAAACCAGTCACAAGTGGTGTCCCAAAAGGCTCGGTCCTGGGACCCCTACTGTTTGGTATATACTTCTTAGAAATACAGGCAAACACAGGAGGACTATGGCTAACCACATTCGCAGATGACTGCAAACTGGGAGCCATAATTGACTCTCCGGCTGACACGGACATTCTCCAAAAGGGCTTTACTGAGACAGACACCTGGTGTCAAAGTCATGGTCTCAAGCTAAATGCCAAAAAATGCATAGTCATCCCATTTGGGAAACACAAAACACCCATGAATTACCACATAGGTGGCAGCCCCCTTAATACAGAAGAGGTAATAAGAGATCTAGGGACCCAGGTAGATAGTAGTCTCTTCTTTGACAATCATATTGCCAAAGTAGTAAGGAAATCCTTCTATGTAGCCCATCTAATTATTAAAGGGTTTTCATCTAGAAATAAAGAGGTTATAGTGTCCCTCTACTCGTCACTCATCAGACCCATCATAGAGTAAATTGCCCCATTTGGGATATACCTCACAAGACACTTCCAACAGCTGGAAAGACCACAAAAGTACCTCACCAAGAGGATTACTGGCCTCAAACATATGTGCTATGCAGCCTGACTGGAAAAACTCTGGCTGTACTCAGTGGCATATCGCTTACTCAGAGGTGATCTCTGCCTGACTTACAAAGCCATGTCCAACTCAGAATTGATGGATATGCTCCACCTAAAGAAATCCAAGTCACTGCGTGCCACTCGCTCTACTGAGCTAAACCTTGCCACAACAATAAATAGAACATACTGGAGGGATAGACTCCTGTCACAGAGACTCCCCATGCTTTGAAACAAAATTCCTAACTACATTAGGCAGAGCCCCTCACTAACACTCTTCAAGAGAAACCTTGACGAGTAGATGGGTAACAGAAAATACACCCCCAGGATCACTTCATTGACTCTTCTTGACAGAGGCTCTGTTAATTAATCAGTGGGGTGGCGAAAGCTGACACATTCTAGCTAGGCTTATAAATGCCCTCGGGAAGATAGCCTAGTACCTCCCTATGAACCTAAGTCATACATACAAATATTTTTAAACAAGAATGCCCTTTTATAGTCTGCCAATATATCAAAGTAGTATTTCTGTAACAAGTGCACAAAAAGTATATAAACTAGTGCTTAGTTTAATATAATCTGGATGTCTATTCCAGACATCAGTGACTGTTTCAAACAATTAGAACACCTCTCATTTCTGTGTACTCTCTTACTCGAGCTGTCAAACAATTCTTTACTACTGCTTGAAAAACTCCAAGTATTCCAAAAAATAGTGGTCTCTAAATTCCCTATATACCTATGTAATGTTCTTAAATAATATCTGAGAAGCTGTACAAGTTCAGATATTTTAATATTTCATAATTAAACATGCACTTCCGCGGACACCTTTGGTATATTTCAGCTACACACTTCAATTTATTCATCCTAGTTTTCTTATAAAGTTTCTGTGCTATTATTCCATGATATAATTTGGGTTGAATGAAACTTACAAATGATTACATAATTTCTGACTTTCTGGATGTTACAAACTTTTAGATGAATGTAAATTACAAACAATGATTTTAGCATATCTGATTTCTTAGACTTATGGAACTATAAATATAATTAACCAATTGGTTGATATGTAATCAGAAAAATCCAAAGCTAGATCAAGCAGGGTCTCAAAAATATGTCTTATGCTGCCCGACTGAAAGAACTCCAGCTCTATTCAGTCTCATACCGCTTGCTCAGAGGTGACCTGTGCCTGACATATAAGGCCATGTCAAACCCAGATTTGATGAATATGCTTCACCTCAAAAAATCTAGATCCCTCAGAACCACAAGGGCGGGAGACTTAAACCTTGACACGGTTATAAATAGAACGTGCTGGAGGGACAGATTCATCACCCAGAGACTCCCTATGCTGTGGAACAAAATCCCGGTACATGTGAGGCAGAGCACCTCTCTGGTCTTGTTCAAGAGGAATCTTGACCAATGGATGGGAGATTGCAGATATACCCCAGGGATTACTTCAGCGTCACTGCTTGACAGAGGCACAGCAAAATGATAGGCATAGTTTTTATTCAAACTAAAGGGGTGGCGAAAGCCACATAACTATGGGCTAGGCTTATAAATGCCCTTGGGCAGATAGCCTAGTATGAACCTATGAACCTATGAACCTATAAAACCTCCATCTTCAATCTACGTTTCTAAAATCTCACACTTTGAATTTTGATGCATATATTAGCATATTCTTCTCCTCTGCCCAAATGGTCAATTTAATGAAATTCTTTTGAAAATTTTTTCAGATGTTCTGTATAGCTATATATTTTCCTGGAACAGTTGAAAATACAAAATAGTCAATTAGAAGAAAAAGATTATTTTTGAGAAGGTTTTTGCATTCTTATCCAACTGAAAATGTTTGTATAACCATTGGTCTATTCGATTAGTAAGCCTTCTTGCTTTTTCACTGCCTAGGCTATTTGTTGGATACAGTTGCAATACTATTTATGTTGCAAATCAGATTAATAAAATTCTTAAAATACGTAGTTTCCATCAGTGACCAAAGTAACAGCTTTACTTGGTCTCACTGATATGTGTTTCATTTTATGAATGTGAATATGTATCAAGTTACTTGGAGTACTTGTATTTCTTGAAGTTTTGCATATGCTGTATGAAGTGGGCTGTCTCACAAAGAGAAAACAATTATGATACATATATATATATATATATATATATATATATATATATATATATATATATATATATATATAAAATTATGTAATATCCTGGAGGAAATTGCATGTAATATCACTTCATATAGACATCTCAAATTACTGCCCCATCACCACTGTATCACCACTCAAAATATTACAAAAATGCATTCACTCAAAACTCTTCAATCACATAACTAATCAAAACATTCCCCGGGATTCATGAAGCCCGGCGCAAGGCCGGCGTAAGGCCTGCGCCGGCGGTGCAGTGAATAGCCGGCGTAGTAGCGCCATATGCATAGTAATGAGTGCGCGCCGCAACCACAGACACGTGCGTAGGGTACGTGAGCGAGCCCAAGTAGGATGCGTCTGGAGGCGTGGTTAAGCCGGCAGGCGAAGAGCAACCTAAAGTGCTGACTGCCATAGTCCGCCCAGAATAGAAATGGCACCAGCCATGGCCCGTGCAGAATGAAATGCACGCAGAGTATGCAACAAAGTACCCGTCCCAACTAAACAGAGAAGCAAATAAAACCCACGCAGCCCGAAGTGTACCTGTCCAAGGAACAAAGGATACGCGTAATACCGTGTCCGTCCCGCAATGTACTGTGAGTGTGCATACCCAGAGAAGGTGTACCGCAGCATGCCAGCGCGCCGTCCCGACATAGGAGTAGCGACCAAGGTTACCACCTGTCCCACTTTGCGAGGGGCAGTCCCTCTATGGGCAGTTGTGTCCCGATTAAAAATATTACAAACGGCAAATGTGCTAAGATTGTAGGACAAAATGATATCCCGTATTTAATGTAATGGTTGCATGAAATGGTTATTTCCGTAACTGAAATACCTAAATGTCACAAGAAACAGAATAAGCAACCAAACTGCTACAACAATAAGCTTTTATTTAGGCAAACAAGTGAAGTTCGATGCTACATAGTGAACGTGGGTATGTGTCGGCCTGTAAAATCTGATGTGAGTCCCGAAAATGTCCCACCTTGGCCACTGGAAAAGGTGGCAACCCCAGTAGCGACATGGGCATGTTCACCAGGGTTACCAGCTGTCCCACTTTGCTATGGACAGTCCCTCATTGGACAGTTGTGTTCTGCCAAAAATCGAAAAACTGGCAAATGACCTGAGATTACCTGCCAAAACTTTTCCCGCAATATACCTGTAATAGTAGCATAAAACATATATTTTGTATATGAAACACATACATGGCATAAGAAACTGAATAAGGAACCCAAATGCTAACAGAATAAGCATATATTATGGCAAACAAGTGAAGTTCTGTCAACTCCACTTGCTGTGGGTATGTGTTGTCCTGCAAAATCCGATGTTTCCACAAAAGATGTCCCACTATGGGCATTGGAAAAGGTGTTAACCATAATGGACACAAGCAGTAGTGAGAGTGCAGAGCCGGGTAGCTGTGTCGACATAACAACAGGAAGGAACCAAGAGACTTTAAACAGAGGCAAACATGTGCATAGCAACATGTCCCACACCCAGCAATGTGTTTGTCGCATACACAGGATGGCGTATGTCTAAGTGTAATATGCAGAAGCAGAACCCATGCATGCAGATGTAATATACAATAGCCCCATTGTAGCATGTAAGTCCCACCCATGTACACCTGTGCACCCAAACCAGCTAGCATCCTTGTGCAGCTACACACCTACACACAATGGGCATACCTGAAATGTGGTAGGAAGTATTGTGTTAGGCAGTGCCACGCGGGCAAATATGTACCCCACATGTCACCAACCCACCTCAGGTACAGATATGGAAATGGCTGCATGTGAATGTGTTTGCAGAATGTGTACATCCCGCATGTGGTATGTACCCGTCCAAACCATATAGGTTTGCAGACGCCACGGTGCACATAACTGTACACATGTGGACAAGTCGGGTTGTTGAACCACCGCATCGATGATTAGCTATGCAGAGAAGTCAAACACATATAGCGGAACATGTGCCTACCAAACAGGACGTCCTAACAGGGTGCCACAGGCACAGAAGGGGAAGGTGGGACATCACATGTGGAGAGTAGCATTGCCGGACGGCCAAATACACACGGTCAAGGTAAAGGACGGAACAACATGCATATGGCCGGATGGATGTTGTTAGAAAAATATATATAGAAACACATATGAAGTGCCAGTTAAGAAGCAAAATACTATATCATGCATTGAATTGTACCGTATAATATGGCAGTAGAAATGATCATGCATGTAATTGGTGAAGCTTAGCTGTAGTGTGATCGAACCCTGACCCTGGCAGTAACCAGTACAGCAGGCTTATGTCTCTCAGCATTAATTATCTGCTGGGTTACAGAAAAATAAATGTATGTACATGCATAACATCTCCCCTTCCCCTGAGGAGGATGGCCTTGTGAGCTCTATCGAAGATAAGAGTTCAACTCCTTACCAGAGAGACAAAGGAACGTATTAAGAAGTGAACTGACTATTGTATTGGAACAGTCCAGGGTCCTTGAAACAGCTACAATTACAGAAGGACACTGTAATTGACCAGGTGCCTTGCAAGGCTGTGTTATTCTCATGGGAAAACATTTAATAAGCATTACCTGAGCACTGTTGTAGGAATACAATATTGTGGACTATAGTGATGTCAATGCCCTGTGACTGACCACATCATTAAGGTGTGCAAAAGATGATTGTTAACACAATACTCATACAGCTGTTACTTGTATAAAGTAAGACAAAACTCTAAACTTGTATTGCATAGTTATTTGCCTCCTGGTGCACAGTAGTAAAACGTTGTTAATCTGAGCTTCCTGTGTTATTGACTGTCATTTTGAAAAGACGAATGAGTGTTACAGTGTGATTTAAACAATGTAATTGACAGATGTGTATGTTCTAGCATGGGAATAGGTCAAGCCAACCACCACAATCACCATATGTACCACATACAAACAGCCAGTAACACGCAGTAGTAGTGCATGAAGGCATACACGACTGTGGGAATAGTACAGGACATAGGGCACGTGCCAAGTGCAGATGCATGACACAAACCCCAGGATGGGTGTCCCTGCAAAGAGGAACATGTGCCAACCACACCTCCCACAGATGTACGGGCAATAAAAACACATGCCAAACACACAGAAACACTACCGTCCAACACACGACTGCAACGGAGGCTGGTCAAACACCAACATGAAGCATGCACAAACAGGGACTTGTGTAATTGTTGCCTTAACACCCCCCCATAGGCCAAAGAAGAATAGAATGGACATATGCATGTAATGTTGTGAAGGATGTGTGGTAGTCCTCAGTATCACAGTGTTAGGGACACAGATACACTGTCATCAACTGTGACGTATGTGCACTGTAGACAGCATACCCTGCAAGTAATACAGAGGTCAATCATGTGTCACAGACATATACACTTGAGAAAGAGGATAGGGGATAGACAAGTGTAAATGGGACAAACTATGAATATAGGTTCATACGTCCATAGGTACAGGGTAGGCCATCGACCCAGGTTCAGCCATAACCCTACACCATAGTTAGGATTACTTCGCCAACCTTGTGTGCTGGAGATAAAATACGTATGATATTGCTGTACCGCTGTCAAGCAGTGATAATGATGTAATCCCTGGCCTATATGTGCAATTCCCCATCCAATGGACAACATACCCCCGAACAAGGCTAAGAAGGATCTCTGTCTCACATGTACTGCGATGTAGATCCACAGCATTGTGAGTGTCCGGGTGACATATGTGTCACTCCAACACATCCCATTAATGACCGTGACAAGGTTCATGTCACCTGCCCTTGTGGTTCTGAGGGATGCAGATACAGCAGGTGAAGCGTAGACATGACATATGGGTTGACATGGCCTCGTATGTCAGGCACAGGTCAACACTAAACAACAGGTATGTCACTGAATGGGGCAGGGGTCCTACAAGTGGGGCAGCATTACACAAATCCATGTCACCCTGCATCTGTATGACAATTAACCTATGAGGCCTTCCCAGCTGCTGTAGGTGTTGAGTCAGATACCCTCCGAATGGGGCAATGTAGTCAATCATAGGTGTAACATGTAATGAGTACAAGGAGACAATGACCTACCCTGATGTAGATGTGAATCCCTGCACAAACAGGTGGGCAATGTAGAAGTCCCAACGAACCACGATAGCAACATGTGTGTTGAACGAATGGTGACCAACAACCTCTGTCCCCTGATCCCTGGTAATCACCCCTGCGCTCAGTGGACTGCCACCCATATGCTGGACAGGGGTGACCTAGTACTCCTCGACAGGTATGATGTTGCATTACCTTGCATTTAGCTGTAGGCCATGTCCCTGACAGCAGATATGCATATCTGGGAGGCCCCTTTGAAGGATATCCGTGTCAGATGTCTGTCCCACTATGGCACCCGTTTCACAGTCATCTACAAACAATGTCACCCATAACACCCCTGTGTGTGCCTGTATTGTGGAAATGTAGATGTATAAGAGGAGTGGACCCAGGGAAGAGCCCCGTGGGACACCGCCTGCGACAGGCAGTAGGTCCGACATGCTGCCAGCAACTATGACCGCATGGGCCGTGTCACATAGCCAGTTTACAACCCATCCTGTGATGTACGTGTTCACACCCAAGCCGATGGGTTTATCAATGATACCTGAGGGGGGTAATGTGTTGAAGGCCTTTGCCAGGTCGAGGTAGGCTGTATGGACTGCAAGACCCCCATCAATGGCCTCGGTGACTGTCGCGAAAACATCAACCATGCTTTAAACGCATGAACCGCCCCTGACCAAGCCAAACAGTGTTGGATGCAAAGTATGCAGGTCCCCTATGCCGTCATCTACATGCCGCAGTATGATCCCTTCCCATGTCTTTGCAGATAGGTCTCCTCATGGTAATGGGACAGTAATAACCAGGGTCAGTGGAGGCATTGGCCCTGTGACGTGGGACTACAGTCGCCATGCAACACAACCCGGGTACGTTACCCGAGGTGAGGCTACAAAGCAACAGCTGTCCTAACTGTGGGTCTAATTCCTCAATGAGATCGTGGAGTACACAGTCGGGTCACCAGCTGGTCCCATGGATGCTATGTTCACTACCCTGGAGAGAGCATGTCCCACCCGTGCGTCACAGAACATTTGGGGACCACAAACCGCCAGTACAGACATCACGTCATGTGGGGGGGAGGGTATGGAGATGCTCCCACCTAACCTGTCAGCCCGTATTTTGGCAATGTGTGTATGTTGAGTAAACTCAACATCATCGTGAACCCAGTCAGAGCATATGTGGGAGTGACCTCCCAGGTGTCCAGCATAGCAAATGAAGGCTGTATGATTGTCAGCCAGGTCCATGCAGATATATCTGTGGAATGTGCCCCGGACCATGTTATGACAGCCTGTAGCTCTACACATATAATGACCAAGGGTGTCATACCTCACAAGGTGTCTGCTACGCCTTGTAGTAGCCACCTCCTCTCATTGTACAGCTTGTGTATGGCTGGGGTACACCACACTGGATGCTTGGCATTGGTACAATGAACCACAGTTGGGTAAGGGAATGCCTGATCCATGCAGTCCTGTAGGTACCGGTAGACGACATATGTAAGTGATGCAGTGGCCGCAGTACTGTTGACCACTGGCTCAGGGTCCTTAAAAGAGACCACAGTAGTGTTCAGAATTGTGAATTCTGCCTTTGAGAAAGCCATGTGTATGGTAACCGGCAACACCCACAGCAACGGATGTCAATAGCAGAAGCCATTGTCCAAATAACATAGATTAACGTCGGCATGACAATATGTATTATCAGACATGTATTGACATGTGTCTGCTAATTACACTTGCAAATGGCCGGTAAGACCGGGCTAAAGTGCCCGTGTTTTATCTAGTCTGGAGGTGTCGTTCCGACAATGAAGTGGCGATACTTCCCAACCGGGACCTCTGGGGATTGATTAAAGCGGTTGTTAACCTGCAACATTGGATGTACACCATTTGGTTCCGGTCTCGGAAAACATGGTTTCCGTAGCACTACACACTATGGGTAGTCAAGCAGACATCCGCGATTGGTGAATACACAGCAGCAGTCAAACCCACTGACCACACGGACACAGTCCAACAAGCTCTACACTTTACATATGCACATTGGTGTCCATTGTAGGACCCAAAAATTCCATGTGCAGAATGCGTGCCAGACTCCGTCATCACCCACGTCAAATGATTGTCGTGACCACGTCACAGTTACACATATGTACCGCAAGCGTGTTCAATGTTGATGATAGCTGTCCATGAAATGCAGCACATATGCACAGAAATCCCCAGGGTTCCGAGTCCATAGAAGTGCGTCCACATCACAGTCCCGCACACATGAAGGATGTGTAATGGGTACTGTCGACTGTTGCAGTCAAGGGATCCTGGGTATGTAGACATAGGGTTCGGTGTCGTTTGGCAGGTAATCCTTTGTCCCGCCCCGTGGGAGGGATGTGGGCGTAGCACCTGCCTTACTCCCCACTAATAATGCAAAGCATCCACCGGAGAATGCTAAATGCAGGTGTGAAATGTGTACAGCCCTATACCAGTGTCCAGTAGGCAATTCACATGGATGGATAAGCGTACGACCAAGATGGCACCCATAACTGCAAACCCGGTGGAATTACACTGCCGCAGCAAGGCATTACACAGGTAATACACATAGGGACTACACTTGACATTCCCCATACAAAAAACACAGAGAAACAGCTGAGAAAGTCCAAAGCAAAAATGAGGTACTGTAGAAACGGTCAGTGACGACTCAGAGGCCACCAGGAATTAAATGCAGTCACCATAGTATATTGAAGTGCTTATTGTCTGCTTCATAAGCAGACTTCATCAGAATACATACAATGCAGTCCAACCTACTACATTTAAAACCCTTAATCGGTCAGTAAATTAGATGTGCTAAGTATTAATTAAATGCCTTAAAGGCAAACAAGCTAAGAAACCTTTCTTGGGTTACAGATTCCACACAGTGAGTAAATCTGACATTGCTTCAAAAAGTATATTCTTCATAGAAAAATAAAAATATATGTATATATATGACAGAAGAACCAACATAATGTTTTCCAAATGTCTGAGTGTATAAGCTACATATATATGTTCTAGGGATTGTGCAAATATATTACAAGAACTAGAGACACCTAGTAATATAAATGAACCATAATATATAGAGATAAACCCTATGATTATGACTACTGTACAATATAGCAATGAAATGTAAAGATTCACAATGTGGTAAAGTAAATATTCCTTTAGAAGGTTTGGGGGGGGGACAAGGTATCATAGACACGGACAAACCGTGCCCATGTGACTCATCTAACATTCATACACGGTCAGGGCAGTTCCGTACACTGGGCAGACAAGCCCAAACCCAAAGCACCACAGGAACACCCTGACAATCGAAGGCCTGTATGCGTAGGGGATATAAGCCCCTGTGATCTGAACATCCCTGCGGTCACGACATATGCATCCTGGGCCATGAGCGGGAGGGAATAAGGAATGTTTAACATGTAGTACCGCACCTTTCCCAGCAGGAGAATGGATGCCTGTGACGTGCGTGAGTGCGAGGGTGTGTGTTGGGGATATGTAAATGTAGCTAAGTACCATGGGTATGCATATTAATGAGACCGAACAGCTAACGTGTAGTGGTCACAGTAACCGGCAAACGTGAATGCAGTCCCGTTTGAATTACGACTATAGAACATATAAATGTGAACGTGTACGTAATGTGTCCATGCTGCAAAGACTGTTACATGTATAAAGGTGTAAGTGCGTTCTGCACACGTCCGTCAACCGGATCAGAGATATGTTACCGGAATAGTCACAACTAACACAGACCACGTAACCACACAGACCCAGTAAACATATATAAACAGAATACGGATATGCATGTGCGCCTGCGCGTAGCCCACAATTAGGAAATGCAAGTGTGCGTGTGTGATCCACTCGAAGCAGGGAAGGTTAAGGATGTGTCCTCCACATTAACCAGACATGTCTCACAAATGTTAGCCTCTGAAAGTATGGAATCGGGCAATGTCATGTAAAGTACCGTTAGAAATAGTGAGAAACACACGCTATGTGATGAGACAAACATAGACTGTGGATAGAATAACGTATGTGTTAGTAGTATGGATTGATGACGGTTATGCATCAGTAACCCGACCCACTTGTCAGAAGGTGCCCCTGTACGAATTGCATTCAGTTGGCTCACACCTGTTGACCGGGCTAGGCTAGCTGGATATATGTCCAGTGTCAGCAGAGGCCCGTGGAGAAATGCTCCACACACAATAATAGCACAACATACCAAAGTACTCATATATGTAACCAAAGAAGAACAACAATAGAAAGTGTCCTGAAAGGACTGGTTACACACAGATCCCAGACGACAGACAGATATATGGCCAGTGGAAGCACTTCACAATTATGGGATCAGGTCCCTAAAGTAGCAAGAAGGTCACACACGACACGCCAGCGAATTGCCAGATAGACACTGGTTAATGTAACACACAGCAAGATTAAGGGCCAACCAGCCGTACACCATGCCAGAACCTGTACAGTGGAAAGGTATGGCATGGTAATTGATGTGTACACAGGTAATCCACAGACAGTAACAAAGAAAGGTATGAAATGAGGGGTTCACATGTATATATCTACACACAGCAGTCCGACGGCCCGTAGATATGACGCATGGACATAGATTTGTCACTTGAAAACAAGATGTAAACAACTACAGTTTATTCCATGTCATATTGATATAGTTATAATACAGTCATATTCATATGTAACATTGTGACTCATTTACATTCATATTTATACAAAATATGCTTAAATTGTAATCATTGATTCCACGCTTTGGAATCGTAATGCAACAATTATACACATTGATATACAAAATCATGAGCAGAACACTACATTCTAAGGTTTACTCACAACAATTATCAACTATGTTTCAATATACTGATTGTATTGACCAATATTGTAGTTATATTAACACATTGTTGTTGTATTATTGTTTCCATTAAGTAATGTATGCAACACTGATTTGTATATGTCACGTTATCATCAAGACTTGGAGCACTGTCCACTTAACTATGAGCAGGTTTATTGATTAATTGACTTTAAACTGACTCTGAAGGAAGTGTATAAGGGACGACTATCTAATGTATTTCATACTCCGACGATGCCCCATGTTAGTGGGTGAAAGAGCTCAGTATCTTTTGACTGTGGAGTGTATCTTTTTTGTCATTGTCTGTTTTGGCCTGATATATATGCAATAATGTCTTTTATGAAGATGACCAGGACTCAAGGTTTGCTGTATTTCCGCTTACTGGCACGTGGACATAGATAGGCCAAGTAATACATAATATGGGTAGTCAAACAGACATCCGCGATTGGGGAACATACAGCAGCAGTCAAAACCACTGGCCAGATGGTGACAGTCCAACACGTTCTACACTTTACATATGCACATCGGTGTCCATTGTAGGACTCCAAAAATTGATCCATTCGCAATATCGACCAGCTGCGATCGACGCAGACAGAGTGACAGCCGTGACTACGGCACAGCTAGACATATGCACCACCAGCGTGTTTAAGGTTGATGACAACTGTCCATGAAATGCAGGACATATGAACAGAAATCCCCAGATTGTCGTGTCCATAGAAGTGCGTCCACATCCCAGTCCCGCACACATGAAGGATGTGTAATGGGTACCGTGGAGGGTTGCAGCCATGGGATCCTGGGTATGCAAATATGGGGCTCGGTGTTGTTTGGCAGATAATCCGTTGTCCCGCCCCGTGGGAGGGATGTGGGTATAGCACGTGCCTTACTCCCCACTAATGATGCAAAGCATCCACCGGATAATGCTAAAAGCAGGTGTGAAATGTGTACAGCCCTATATCAGTGTCCAGTAGGCAATTCCCATGGATGGACAAGTGTACGACCAAGATGGCACCTATAACTGGAAACCTGATGGAATTACACAGCTGCAGTAAGGCATAACACAGGAAATACAGATAGGGACTACAGTAGACACTCCCCATACAAAGTCAGACCGCCGTGCGAATACCGGCGTACAGCACTCGATCTGCCAGCAACAACATGAGGATCACTCGCTTCCATACTGCGGAACAAATGGGCGACCTGTGGAACACATACTAATGGCACACTAACAACTTCAACTAGGAAGGTCATAGGATGTTTCAACACTGGCGTTCCCGCATATAACGAACATCCTTCAATGAATAAATAGGGTATACATGTTCTGGCTGTGTTATATTGACAATACAGTGGCGTATATGTCCTACTGGGCCTTTTGAGGATTACTTAAAGCAGTTGCCAACCTGCAGCATTACATCAATACCATTTGGGTTAATCGTAGTAGAACACGGGTTTTGTAGCACAACATAATATGTGTAGTCAAACACACATCCGCGATTGGGGAACATACAGCAGCGGTCACAACCACTGGCCAGATGGACACAGTCCAACATGTTCTACATTTTACATATGCACATTTGTGTCCATTGTAGGACCCAAAAATTTATCCTTTTGCAATGGCAACCGGCTGCGATTGGGAGACCCAGATGAACTACAGCCGTGACTATGGCACAGCTGCAGATATGCACCGCCAGCGTGTTCAAGGTTGATGACAACTGTCCATGAAATGCGGGACATATGCACAGAAATCCACAGATTGTCGAGTCCACAGATGTGCGTCCACATCCCATTCCCGCACACATGGAGGATTTGCAATGGGTACTGTCGAGGGTTGCAGCCATGGGATCTTGGGTATGCAGAAATGGGTGTCGGAGATGATTGGCAGATGATCCATTGTCCCGCCCCGTGGGAGGGATGTGGGTACAGAACATGGCTTACCCCCCACCAATAATGACAATCATCCACCGGAGAATGCTACATGCAGGTGTGAAATGGGTACAGCCGTACACCAGTGTCCAGTAGGCATTTCCCAAGGATGGACAAACGTCGGACAAGATGGCACCCATAATAGCAAACCTGGTGGAATCACACAGCTGTAGTAAGGCATAACACAGGAAATACAGATGGAAACAACAGTAGACACACCCCATAGAAATCCATCCAGCCGTGCGAATCCCGGCGTACACAGCAACCAAGCTGCTAGCAAGTATATGGGGATCACCCGCTTCCACTCCGCGGAACATACGGGCGACCTGTGGAACACATATTAATGGCACACCAACAACGTCAACTAGGAAGGTCATAGCATGGTTAAAGTATGGCGTTCCCACCCATAAAGAACATCCTGTCATGAATAAATAGGTTCTACATGTACCGGCTGTGTTATAATGACAATACAGTGGCGGATAGTTCACAATGGGACCTCTGAGGATTACTTAAAGCAGTTGCCAACCTGCAGGACTACAGTAACACCATATGGGTTAATTGTGGAAGGACACGGGTTCCGTAGCACTACATAATATGGGTAGGCAAACAGACATCCGCGACTGGGGAACATACAGCGGCAGTCAAAACCACTGGCCAAATGGACACAGTCCAACATGTTCTACACTTTACATATGCACATCGGTGTCCATTGTAGGACCCAAAAATTTCTCGTTACGTGTTGGCAGCAGGGTGCGATCGGGCGACCCAGAAGAGGTGACAGCCGTGACTACGGCACAGGTAGATATATGCACCACAAGCGTGTTCAAGGGTGATGACAAGTGTCCATGAAATGCAGGACATATGAATAGGACTCCCCAGGTTGCTGCGTCCATAGGCGTGCGTTCACATCCCATTCCCGCACACATGAAGGATGTGCAATGGGTACTGTCGAGGGTTGCAGACATGGGATCGTGGGTATGCAAAAATGGGTCTCGGTGTGGATTGGCAGATGATTCATTGCGTGTCCCGTGTGAGGGACGTGGGCATGGCATATGCGTTACTCCGCACTAATAATGCCAATCATCCACCGGAAAATGCAGAATGCAGCTGTGTAATGTGTACAGCCCTATACTAGTGTCCAGTAGGCAGTTCCCATGGATGGACAAACGTACGGCCAAGATGGCACCCATAGCTGCAAACCTGGGGGAATCCCACAGCTGTTACAAGGCATAACCCAGGAAATACAGATAGGGACTACAGTAGACACTCCCCATACAAAGCCAGACCGCTGGGCAGATACCGGCGTATACAGCACTCAATCTGCCAGCACATAAATGGGGATCACACGCTTCCATACAGCGGAACAGATGGGTGACCTGTGGAACCATACCAATGGCACAATATCAACGTCAGCTGGGAAAGACATACGATGGTCGAACTATGGCGTTCCCACCAATGAAAGACATCCTTCAGTGAATTAATAGGATTGATGTCAATTGACCATGGAAAACACCTAATCAACAATAAAGACTCGCTGGCACCCTATGGCCACAAACCATGTCACACATAGGTAGATGGAACAGTCAACGTAAACATTTCGTGCACGACAGGTCACATATGGTATCCAAAGGTTCTTCATAGACATGTATGCGCTATCACCCGTAGGCCCGTGAGACTTACACATAACATGGAAGCATCCAGGCTTTAAATATCCACCCTTACACTTCCATTTGTCACTTTCTATGCGAACAATGAACATGTAGCCACAGCATAGAAAGCACAGATGCACTGCTAACGACACACACACATGTCAACATCTCAGAAAGCATCCTATGAACACACGTATTACATGATATTGTACTATGCCGACTCCTCAACAATCAAAGACCTAACAATGTATATGGAAGATATGCATAGCATATCACTGTAATACAACGGTACAGAACTGACAGAGTGGACAAATGTATGTTAACCCTACATCTGTATCTACACTACATTCCCGTTACGGGTGTTTGCTCCACCTGCTTCTCAAAAGATGCCTCAGCAGTTATCCATCGGTCAGCCCTGGTGTGTGGCCAACCCTCCACCTACTAATCTATCTACATCCGCATTCTTCAGCATAGCTGAGGAGGTCCCTCCTGTGGTGTTATAATCCAGACGTCGTAAAACACCGACTGTAGACGTATGCCTTGTGATGTGCCCATAGCCGGCCGTAGGCATACGCCAATCCTGCGGCTGCCCAGGCCGCCGCTCTAGTAGGGCCACCTGTCTAGTAGGCGTGTCACGTAGGTATACCAAGATGGGTGCACCATGTGTTGTGGTGGCGTGCGCCATGTAGCCCCACAGCCTAGGGCACCGGCCGATCTAAGGCCGCTGCCGTCGGAGGGGTAGTACAGTCTGCAGGTATGTGCAGACGTGCACATGTAACAGCGGTCCACAAGGATACCCATAGTGGCGACAGCTGCACACATGGCTATAGCGGGACACACACACGGCCATGCATACAGCACACTTAGACATACACACACCATAAATAGGCAAGTACACACAAGGTGTATGTCGTGTATGGGTAAAGTGTCAGGACAGCAAGGATAGCTGTCTGCCATGTAATCCAGCAGATGTCTATGAGGTGTTCTGGAATACGGACGGTGCATGGACAATGTGTGGATATGCAACGTACCACAGTTATATGTGTCAGCCGTGCAAATATGCGATACATGGGAAGACAGCTGTCCATGGTAGAGCAGCGGTACGGCCACAACATAGGTACATAGATATACAAAGAAAGAGATACAGACGGACACATCCGGCAGGCCCGTGAGTGTAATGTACACAGCAGCACCCCACCACACCATAGTAGGGTGCGTGGAGATCACGCAACGGAGGTCGCCGACCAGAACAAGCACACAAGCAGTACACGAGCTGCGTCCCGCCATCCACAAACACAAGGATGGCGCCAGGATATGGGTGTTCCGCGTAAACCTCAAAGCCATACCGTATGAACCCATGCAGCTGGGAGCTTGGACACACACACACATGTGGCACGCATGGTGATTGACCACACCCCCACATACCCAACCGCACAAACGTACAACACAGGTATGGTATGCGCTACGTGGACCACCGAGCACACCACCAGCAGAGGCACATGTACAGGTGGGTGGCAACAACCGTACAGGAATGGCCGCTGGTAGGCAAGGTATGTGTTGCGAAGCGTCTAAAAGCATGTTCATCCGCAGAGGCAGCTGGAAACACACACACACACACACACGGAAGGGCCGGGAGTCGAACCTACGCCTATCTACATGAACTCACTACAGTATGAAGCATTTACAGAACGCGCTACCGAGTTTACTGAGCACTGCGCTGTCAGAGGCATACTTCTAGGCTGGTGACATCACCCGCAAGACAATAGCTGGCAATAGCCAAGGTATGTGTTTTGAAGCATCTAAAAGCATGTTCATCCGCAGAGGCAGCTGGAAACACACACACACACACACACGGAAGGGCCGGGAGTCGAACCTACGCCTATCTACATGAACTCACTACAGTATGAAGCATTTACAGAGCGCTACCGAGTTTACTGAGCACTGCGCTGTCAGAGGCATACTTCTAGGCTGGTGACATCACCCGCAAGACAATAGCTGGCAATAGCCAAGGTATGTGTTTTGAAGCATCTAAAAGCATGTTCATCCGCAGAGGCAGCTGGAAACACACACACACACACACACACGGAAGGGCCGGGAGTCGAACCTACGCCTATCTACATGAACTCACTACAGTATGAAGCATTTACAGAACGCGCTACCGAGTTTACTGAGCACTGCGCTGTCAGAGGCATACTTCTAGGCTGGTGACATCACCCGCAAGACAATAGCTGGCAATAGCCAAGGTATGTGTTGCGAAGCGTATAAAAGCATGTTTATCCGCAGAGGCAGCTGGAAACACACACACACACACACACACGGAAGGGCCGGGAGTCGAACCTACGCCTATCTACATGAACTCACTACAGTATGAAGCATTTACAGAATGCGCTACCGAGTTTACTGAGCACTGCGCTGTCAGAGGCATACTTCTAGGCTGGTGACATCACCCGCAAGACAATAGCTGGCAATAGCCAAGGTATGTGTTGCGAAGCGTATAAAAGCATGTTTATCCGCAGAGGCAGCTGGAAACACACACACACACACACACACACACACGGAAGGGCCGGGAGTCGAACCTACGCCTATCTACATGAACTCACTACAGTATGAAGCATTTACAGAACACGCTACCGAGTTTACTGAGCACTGCGCTGTCAGAGGCATACTTCTAGGCTGGTGACATCACCCGCAAGACAATAGCTGGCAATAGCCAAGGTATGTGTTGCGAAGCGTATAAAAGCATGTTTATCCGCAGAGGCAGCTGGAAACACACACACACACACACACACGGAAGGGCCGGGAGTCGAACCTACGCCTATCTACATGAACTCACTACAGTATGAAGCATTTACAGAACGCGCTACCGAGTTTACTGAGCACTGCGCTGTCAGAGGCATACTTCTAGGCTGGTGACATCACCCGCAAGACAATAGCTGGCAATAGCCAAGGTATGTGTTGCGAAGCGTATAAAAGCATGTTTATCCGCAGAGGCAGCTGGAAACACACACACACACACACACGGAAGGGCCGGGAGTCGAACCTACGCCTATCTACATGAACTCACTACAGTATGAAGCATTTACAGAACGCGCTACCGAGTTTACTGAGCACTGCGCTGTCAGAGGCATACTTCTAGGCTGGTGACATCACCCGCAAGACAATAGCTGGCAATAGCCAAGGTATGTGTTGCGAAGCGTATAAAAGCATGTTTATCCGCAGAGGCAGCTGGAAACACACACACACACACACACACACACGGAAGGGCCGGGAGTCGAACCTACGCCTATCTACATGAACTCACTACAGTATGAAGCATTTACAGAACGCTACCGAGTTTACTGAGCACTGCGCTGTCAGAGGCATACTTCTAGGCTGGTGACATCACCCGCAAGACAATAGCTGGCAATAGCCAAGGTATGTGTTGCGAAGCGTATAAAAGCATGTTTATCCGCAGAGGCAGCTGGAAACACACACACACACACACACACACACACGGAAGGGCCGGGAGTCGAACCTACGCCTATCTACATGAACTCACTACAGTATGAAGCATTTACAGAATGCGCTACCGAGTTTACTGAGCACTGCGCTGTCAGAGGCATACTTCTAGGCTGGTGACATCACCCGCAAGACAATAGCTGGCAATAGCCAAGGTATGTGTTGCGAAGCGTATAAAAGCATGTTTATCCGCAGAGGCAGCTGGAAACACACACACACACACACACACACACACACACACACACACACAAGGGCCGGGTGTCGAACCTACGCCTATCTACATGAACTCACTACAGTATGAAGCATTTACAGAACGCTACCGGTTTATTGAGCACAGCGCTGTCAGGAGGCATACCCTAGGTGGGTGGTATCATCTGCAGAGGCAATGCGCCCGATCGGGAATTAAGTCAGAGTGCGCAGTCACGCAGCCTGTTACCATCCCAAGGTCGCCGTACAGTAACACGTTAGTGCTGCAGTCGGGAATACCAAGTAACTACTGATCAGTACATCACGACAGGAATACGGGATGCACCGCATGACAGTTCACCCTATGAGAGGGCATCCGGCGTGCAGGATGTAGGCAGCCAATGTGGCATGACAGCCACACATGTGTCACCTGGATGGTCACCATATCTATGCAGGATGCCATTGGCCATGGCTACACGCATAGTAGCAGACATCGGTGACGACTGTCGTGTGTACCCCCGCCGGGTGTACTGGCCATGCCTCCCACACCTAGCGGTTGCAAAGGGGATACAGGCATGCACCCGGGGTATAATTGCAGTCGGGCGCGGTATGCACTGTGCTGTGTGTCTATCTACACAGCTGCCTACTGGGCATGCTCAGACACTTAGACTCGGCACAGAGCAGACATGCATACACATGGTGCGACGGCATGGGTGGCAGAATATGGACCGTCGTGTGTGTCCAGCCACACAACAGCAACCTGGCCATGCCACAGACGTGGCCGTTGCGAAGGGGATACAGGCATGCACCCGGGGTATAACTGCAGTCGGGCACGGTGTGCACTGTGCTGTGTGTCTATCTACACAGCTGCCTACTGGGCATGCTCAGACACTTAGACTCGGCACAGAGCAGACATGCATACACATGGTGCGACGGCATGGGTGGCAGAATATGGACCGTCGTGTGTCCAGCCACACAACAGCAACCTGGCCATGCCACAGGCGTGGCCGTTGCGAAGGGATACAGGCATGCACCGGTATAACTGCAGTCGGGCACGGTGTGCACTGTGCTGTGTGTCTATCTACACAGCTGCCTACTGGGCATGCTCAGACACTTAGACTCGGCACAGAGCAGACATGCATACACATGGTGCGGCGGCATGGGTGGCAGAATATGGACCGTCGTGTGTGTCCAGCCACACAACAGCAACCTGGCCATGCCACAGACGTGGCCGTTGCAGCGGGGAATATCCAGGTGCAATTAACCATGGGTAGGACTGGCCTACAGTTTGTTGCATGCTACAGACCACCCTCCCAAACACAGGATACCTGCACAGACGTCCTGAGGACACTGGTGAGTGTGCATGCTCTCACAACAGCACCGTATTGGGTGACATCAACCACCCATACATAGACTGGGAACATTACCCATGGCACAACACCCTACGCCACTGGTCCCAGGTGTTCTCACACCTGGCCACTGTTAAACAGCCATGCACCATACACACTAGGGGGGATGTCTAACAGTTCTGCCCATCACACATGGTGAGGATATGCCCCACACAGGATGTACAGCCCTCAATGGTGATGCCAGACCATATAGTGGATCCACTGGTCATCCACATCCTGCACCCAACACTGGCAAGGGGGACATAAGTGATGACCTCTCCACAACAAACCACACACATCATACGACCGGTGTGGTACCCTACAAGTCCTCCATGCCAGTGTTGAACACGGGCCACACTGCCAACCGCCTTATGAATGCCTTCTCTGAGCACCCCCATGCATGTCTGCACCAGGCGAACATGATAACATCAGGACCTTGTCCACCACAGGTAGGCACATGGTGTGGTGGACCCCAGCCACTGACAAGCTGTACATCAACAGTTGGAGCTAATACATGACAGAGCAATGTCAGTACCAGGAAAACCATCTCCCATTCATACCGGCGTCACCATACGGCCACACATACAATCATCCACGGCCGCTTGTGGGAGTGGTACTGCAGAGGGCACATGAGACAACCATAGGGCCTTCCCTAACTGTGGTAAGGACATGGTTGGGGTGCACAGACATGGCTGGAAATGGTCCAGAATGGTACAACGGTCACTGCACCCACAGACATTGTCAACAAACCAGCGGACATGTTCCATGCATACATCCACCCCCAAGAGGGACATATCCATCCCACCAGAGTGTAGCCTCGAAACATCTCATATGGCCTGGAGTGATCCCATATCTCTATGGCGGTTGACACAGCACCAATGGGCACCGATGGTGTCCCTGGCTGTGTGCTACCCATCCTCATTGAGGCCCTCGACCCACACATGAGGCCACTGTGTCATGTTAGCCTTACTATGGGCTATGTCCCAGATGGATGGCATATGGCATCTGTGGTCCCACTATGCCAGGGTAGTGCTCTTCTGGACTGTAGACAGCCACACCCTATCAGCTTGACAAGCCTTGTCTGCAAAGCTGTGGGGAGGTCCATACAGGTGCCCATGGATACAGACAGCGGTGTACAGCCAATACCGGAACATACCCACAACAACATAGTCAAGGGCGGATCCTGCCTCCCGAACCTGCTCGTCCTGTCTGGAGTGGTCACCAAGGCCATTGATGGGGATACGCGGGTTTGCACACAGTACCATGACCTGGTGGGAGCGTTCAGAGCACACTCCACATGGGACTCATGGAAAGGCTCGCCAGCATACATGTGGGGACATATGTCACCCGATGGTTCTCAGAAAGGTTGGAGGTCACACCACACAGGGTTGGTGTTCCTGGTGCCGTGTCAGACTCATATCTGGTCTCCAGTGGAGGCCCACAGGGCTCAGTCCTGGGCCCCCTGCCATACGGCATTCGACCTTCCAATGTGCATGCAATCATAGGGTATTGTGGCAGACAAGGTATGCAGATGACTACACACCGCCCACCATACCCAACACCCCATGTGACACGGACATCCACCTAGGGCGTCATAGACATGGATAACTGGTGCCAGAGCCATGGCCTGCTGCTACATGCCAGAGAAGGTGCAGACCTACCCAGTGTGAAGGACATGTTCGGCCCAATGTAACATGTAGGTGGTAAGCCATTCAAGATGGTGGACATGTTCATGGAAATGGGTACCACACCTGTCGGTAACCTCTGTCAACACACACAATGGCAATGTGGGTGTGAAGACATTCCACTGTGGCCACCTGGTCTGGAAGGAATCGCATCCACATCAGGGGTGTTCATTGTACCCCTGTACACATCACACACCAGAGCAATGACTGCGTACAATGGCACATCTGGCCTGTAGCTAACCTGACGCCTGCAGCACTCGGAAGGACCACAAACGTTCCACAAGGCGGGGATGACGGTGCTAGGACATGTGTCACAAGCTGCACGACCAAGGGGACTCCGGCTGTAAACCTTCCCAGCACATCTGCTCTGTGGTGATCTGTGCCTGGCATACACGGCCATGTCTGACCTGGGTGACATGGGCATATTCCACCTCCTAGGCTCCAGGCAAACACGGGCACAGAAGCGACTGTCAGACACCTCACCACAAAGATGAGTGGGACGTGCTGGGGGAACAGGGTCAACGGCCGGAGACCCCCTACAACACGGAGAGGAGTGCCAGCCCATGTGAAGGAAAGGCCCTGACTGCCTTCGTCCAGGAGTAATAATGACGTGTGGATGTGTGAACATAGTTATCGCCAGGCATCATCTGTGTGTCAGTGCTGGACGAGGGACTGGGGACTGATGGATGTGGCATCCCCATCCTAAGGGGTGTTAGCAGCCACACACAGTCATGCTAGGTCCACACATGTCGTAGGGCACATAGCCTGGTATGTACATGTGCGCCTATGTACCTATGTAGGGGTCCATGCCGGTTGCGGGTACCTGTGCTATGCTGATGTTGCCAGACATGCCTGTGGGTACCCCACGACTACGTGGGGAACTAATTACAGTGCTCCCAGTAGGCACATGCAAGTACACCATCATTGTCATACGGGTTAACTGAACCAACATGGTGCTACACATGTAACCACCACGCATACTGTGTACACAGATCAATGAATGCTGCACCTGCCCTGCATGGTATGTCTGCTGCATGATGTCAGTGCACAACCCACATCACATACACACCTGTCACCAGCCATACACACACACCACAACATACACATCACGTACTATGCGGACACAGGTATCACATACACCTCTCACTATCTTGTCCACCCTGTGCATCAGAATATGTTTGCATAACCGTGCACTGATGGTGTAGCTCACAGTTATGCGGCAGAGACTTCATCATATGCACAGGGTGATATGTGTGCCACAGGCATGGGCTGTACCAATGGATGACATCATGTGTGTGTGTAAGGGCCTGTGCATTGACTGGGCATGACTGTGTAGATTGCATGTGGGTGTGGTGGAGCCCTACAGTTGTGTTTGCTGTGTGTGGGTTTGTGTGTACACAGTTCAGTCATCTGTGATGCCTACACGGGGTATGCTTGGCAGCCCCAGACTGTACAGTGCAGGTGTTACGGCTCACTGTGTCCGCCTGCGGCGACGTGACCCGTGCCTGCCTGGGGTCGCACGGGCACTACCGGGTGGAGGTACGGACTGTCCACTCTCCGATGTCACATGTCCGCTGGAAACGTGCCCACGCCAGGGCCGTCCAGGGCCACGTCCACGTGGCCTGCTCTGTCCTGGTGTGGTTGGTGTAGTAGCAGCTGCACTGCTGCTGCTACCAGCACTGTGTGGGTGGGCATGGGAGGTGGCACGCACACGCTGACCTTCTCCAGGTGGTGTTACTGGCCCACGTGCCCTATGCCTCACCCCTACCAGGTGTTCCTGCACGGACAGCTCACGCTCACGGATGGCCATGCCTCGGTCGAGGATCCCAGCCATCTCACCCAATCTCCTATCCAGAACATCGGCAAGATGCTGTTGGGCATTCGCCAATGCCTGGATGTTGTCATTCAAGGAACGGATTGCAGACCTCTGCAGCCTCTGCCCTTCCTGGTTCTGCCGTTCGGCACGTGCCTGCGCCGCCATTACAGTCTGGAACATGCGTCTGGTTATACCAGCTGCTGCACCCTGTACGGCAGGTGTATGTCTAGCGGTGCTCCCCCTACGAGCAGCACCTGCCACATGCCTGCGTGGCACTGCACCAGTCATTACACTGGCAACATCGTGTGTACCCACACCTTCTGCAGCCACCACACATTCCTGCTCGGTGCCAACAGACGCTGACTGACCGTCATCTATGGGCAACGGTGTTGGGGTATGTGTCGGCATCTGAACCGTGTGCGGGGATGAAGGGGACGTAAGTGTGATGTTCTCCAATGGCACAGTGTCTGCCTGTGACGACCCTGCCTGTGCCTCATGCACATGGTCATCACCACTAGTATCTGTGGGGACACTAGCATCAGATGGACCGCAGGAGGGAAACTCACCTACAGCACCTGTCAATACAAAGACATACCGTCGGTTACAATACAGACACACACACACACACACACACACACACACACACACACACACACACACACACACACACACACACATCATGCATGTGATAATGCAGGTGGCATGCAGCATTCACACACCACAGACCAGTGAATGCAGACCAGACATTCATAGTGGCAGTATGCACACTGCCCTGGTGGGAACACTACAACAGGCAGGTGTCTTTTAGTAGGCATGCAGTACACACATTCATGGTAGTTTGCATGCATCACCGTGATACACCGTGTGGCCACGGGCGAGTTGACAGTACACATGGCTGCCGACACTATGTAATGTACACCGCAAACATGTGCGGTATCATGTGGACATGTGACGATGGTGTCCCACCGCATGCACCACATCACAACGGCTGTCACGGTGCAGTGTTATGTGTACAGTCTACAGATACAATGTATGGGTAACAGGGATGTCTGTGCAGGTGCGGTTGGTGTGAGCTGTGTACATAGCTGTACAGTGTGGAGTGCGGGCACTGTGCCACTGCACAGTAGCAGGACACAGTTATGTTTCTGTGCGATGCGTGACCTGGACGCATTACATTGCCATGTCTGTAAGTCAGTTCAGCTGCTCAGCAGCACGTATATGGTGGACATTGGTGGCACCTGTAGTAGCTGTGGAGAGGCATTCCATGTCACTGGTGTACCACATCGGATGTCCAGGGGGTCCACTACAGTGATGAGCCCACTATGTGTGTACAGGGTGCAACGGTGACTACCCACCGTGGATGTACTGTGTGGCAACATGCCTGTAGGTATCGACCATGGCCTTGTCTGTCTGGGTCATTGACAATTGTGTGTGGTGGACATCGTGCACACGGCCCTGTGGTGGCCCATGTGACATACAACCATACTAGTGTAAGGTGTCACATTCCCTACGGATATGCAGACAGTGTGGATGTCTGCTATGTCGTGCATAGGTCATGTCATGGTGTGAAAATGTTGCAGCCAGACATCCACGTGCATGGGACATGGCATGTGCCATGTCACAACGTGCACCGATGCAGGGGCATAGGTCACATTGGTAACACCTGTGCTCTGGCCAGATCACAGCTCACTATGTGGTACTGTGTGCATACTGCAGAGGCATACCAATGCATACTACACATGCAGCCATTGTGGAACACCTACACCATTGTATGCATAGCTGAATGCACGTAACACACCAATAGGTTGTGTGGTGTCATGCCACTCTAACGGTTGTATCTACTGTACATGGGTGGTGTGTGTGTCGGGTGGTGCAACCTGTATACCGTGACTGGGGCACACACAGGTGTGCATGTCATGCCTGGACACATGGGGAATATCAATACACCGTATCATGCCTTTGACTAGCAACAGACTTACCTGCAACAGACCCTTGTCTTTGCGACCGCCAGACGTACCTGTAAAGGGATGACACAAAGGTATACACATTATCCATTACTATCACCACGGTCAGCACTGTGCATGTCACATCATGCATCTGTGAGTTAGCATGTGCTATGCACATGTCTGCTAACACAACATAGCATACTGTAGTATGCATCTTGTGTGGCCATATACCTGGCATGTATTGCTATATTATGTGTTGTACTATGACACCCACCCACGTCGCTTATCATACAAACATGCAACACTGACTTACCAGGCAGCTCCAAGCTCATAGTTCGGGAGACACCCACCTCCACGATGGACGCATGGGTTTCTGCGTGTTGTTCCGTGGGTGTCCCCAGACTGGCCAGGAGCTCCTCCGTGGCTGTGAGTGGGGGCTGGGTTGGTGGCCCACCACCTGTCCCACGTTGTTGTCTGGCGATTGCAGCGGCACGCTGTCTTGCATGCCGGATCAGGTCTGTGCAGTGCCTGCGGATCTGCTGGTAATTGCGGTTGTATCCGCCCAGGCTGTTCACCCTCCTGCACATCTCCTGCCACATCTCCTGTCGTTCCTGTGCCTGCTGTGGCACATGACTGAATAAGATGTCATGATTTGTATGGAGGTATGGGATGATCACCTCATCCTCCTGACGGCTGAAAGCGGGAAGCCGGGAACGTGGCATTATCTGTAAGACATAATGATGGTGGCAGGTCACATTTACACTGCTGTGCTGGCATACTGTTGGAAATACATTGCTATGACATGTACAACATCTGCACAGTAATCTGTGAAAGGCATCGTGGCAGTGACACAGCCGATGTGTTGGCTTCACACCATTGAGCAGTGGGTGTCACATCATATCTGTGTGCCACCCCATCACACTGTACACGCACCATGTAGATGTTAGCCTGCTGTGGACATGTGTACCTGGCTGCACCTGTGTCCATATCACTTGGCATAGGTCCCCATGTGACGTCGGTGCTACTGTTCACCTGGACGCTGTGTATATGTCAGTAAACATCACATCTGTAGCCATTGTGAACGTCAGCAGTGGCACTGTACACATACACATGGACACCTGCACATGCATGTGTTGTGCCATGTACATCCACACAGCACTGTACGGGTGTTGGACAACTTGCCACAGCTCACCTGTGTTGCACATGTGATAGACATAGGACAATGTGTAACCATGACACATTAGCAGGAAAGGCCATGCATAGCATGTACACACACATTGTCCAGAGCAACACACAGCACCTGTAACACCACAGGGTGCATCACCGCCACATTACTGCTGTGTATGGTTGATAGTGAGAGTGCCTTTTGTCCATTGCACCATGTAGGACTGTGATAGCTCATGCAGCCTTGCTGGGCAGGGCTGCATGGTATGGCAGGGTATGCCACATACATGGCACTGGGTTGTGATCCACCTCGGGGTTGGCGATATTGGCAGGGTGGCTGTCCATTCCATATGTCATTGCTATGTGTATATGGACATTCAACATGTCTATCACCATGGTGTGGACACTGGCCTCAAGCGAGGTATGCTGCACGCTGCTTGCTGAGGGTGTGTCTGGTGCATGCAGGTATCACACATCCATGCATACACTGTAACCCTGGCAGGTGCTATGTGCTGGGATATTGATCAACACAGTGCTGTATGTGGACACACACCGCTATCCCGTGCACATGGATGGTTGCCTGCACTGATGTGGGTACCACATATGTGTACATCCAGTGCCTGCTGCCACCCCCATGTCTGCTGCTGCACTACACACCGCCATCCCTCCCTCTGTGAATGTGGTGTTGGGCACAGCATAGGTATCCATGTATGGGGACAGGGATGTTCACATAGCAGGGTCACTGATGGTATCGTCGATCTGACCATACACGTATGACGCACCCTCACACATACAACCCATTCATATTGTTGTTCACAACGGTGACACAGCTATACTGCTATGGCGGAGACATTCACAGCCATACATACACAGATGCATGCACGTCCATCTGTGGCATGGCCTGGACTATTGGTGTGGTTCAGCACATAACGTGTTTGACTGCAGCTGGCGCAGACCTACTGTGCACATGTCTACACGGTAAGCCTGTTCTACAGTAGGCATCTGTGATGTGCTGTGCACATATCATATCTGCACATTTGGTTGGTGTCCATCGGTCCACGGGCCAGTGGTGGGACACACAGGGATGTTGCTGAACATATATGCATGCAACCCTGTACAGCTGTAACGCTAGCCTCTCAGATGCTCATGTGTCGTGGACGTGAACACCGTACACGCACATGTGGTTGTGGGCTGCCGTCCGTACCCATCTCCTCCTGTGGGTTGCTATCATCCCACACCCTCCTTGTATTGTATGTTCAGGCTATGCACCTATGTGGGGCTTGTGGGCATGCAATACGATACTATATGCCTTTGCACCCATCACAGACAATGTCACACAGGTACACCGGCAGCCGTACACGTCACAGCTTGTTGTCAGCACATCACATGTGGTACACACATAACACATCTCCTGTGGGACATGGTCAATTGTATGGGCATGTCCAGCGGTCACATGCCACAGCTACCCCTACATGACGGCTATGCAGGACATGTGTCTGTACAGCTACTGTCACATGTACACGAGCAATGCCCCCCTACCTACATCACGTGGTACTACCTGTGGGGTATGTGCGTCTGCATCCATGCTATGGCCATAGATGACAATTGTACATCAATATGTGCAACATACCTCATTGGGGGTTGTCATGTGCACATGTTCCACGTGTCAATGCATTGTTTGTGTCTGTTGGGCGGTCATTGTTGTGCATGGTTTACATGGCTGCCATAGCGTACTGTGTGTGATTCCAGGTACTTCATTGGGCTACCAGCATTGTACATTTCCACAGCACATTCCGGCCATCATGTAGCCATCTTAGATGACAGTGGGAGGTGTTCCGCCATGTGCACATATGTCACACAGTACGAGGGTGACTGACACACATTGTCAGGACTGGGTTCTGACTGCTGTGGATGTGTGTAATGGTGTTGACGACCATGACTGCGCCAGATGGTGTCATCTGGATGTGTAACATTCACAACACACACCTACATTCACATAGCAGCACATCGTCCACGACAATGGACATTCCTGCATGAACACTGTGTGCGGTATGTCTGTATGACCACTGCATGTACCACTGGTAGCCACCAGCATGGCTGCCTACAACAGCAGTGTGTATCCTGTGCAAACATGGGTTACACCTGTCACAACACACCTGTGTCAGATGGCCCTGTAGTGGGTGACAGTGCAGTTCCATACATCATGTAACAGTATACATCGTGCACCAGTATGTTGCAGACATGTGAACGGCTGTGCTACTCAACATATGCACGCATGACACATCACCTGGTACACCGTGTCTGCCTTGCCACCTGCTATTGTGACCACCCTGTGATGACATTGTACGGGCCACATGGACTGGGACATGTGATGGCTCAATGGTGAATTAACCCTCCAGGTGTGTGTCTAGCCAGGTGTCCAGTAGCCAGTGGTCTGCACGCAGGGATACTGTACATTGGCCTACTCTGTCACTGGGACTGTTGACTATGGTCATACTGTACTTATGCAGGCATGTGGTGTTTGTCCAGTCTGACAGTCGTGTTCAACCACACTACCGTGGCACACATGACCTGCGGACATCTGCCTAAGGTGTGCAGCCCACATGTACATCTTCACATGCTATGCTGCCTGTGCAGCAGTGTCACATGTCTGTCTCCGGCAGGGCTGTCACAGGCAGGCACAGCATGCAGTGATGTGTGACAATGCTTACACCCTCCACTGTGCTGTACACAAGCACTGCACACACAGTATGGCACGCATGTCATTTATCTGCAGTGCCTGGGACCTGCCTCCATGCCCTACACAGCACACCTGCCAGTCCAGATTGTACACAGATCATACCTCCCAGGCACATACCTGGACTGCAACACACACGGGTGGGTGGTTCCCACACCACACAGTGATTTACACACATACTGTATATTCCCGAGACACATTGCATCATAGGTAATCCATGTTCAGATACCCATGTTCGTGACCGCTACACACATTGTGACACGCGACGGTGAATACACTGTACACCACAGGTTACATGCTGGCCGTGTTGTCATACTGTACATTGCACCTGGGACAGTTGCTACTGCCATGTATTGACAGCAACACGCACTTCCCTAGTATGGACTCCCATGTACCCACACATGCTTGGCCATGCAGTGCGCATAGCTGGGTGACACATTACACGACACATACCATACCTACACTACCCTCGGCATGCACCATACCTCCATGTGTCTGTGTGCTATACCTACAGACATCCCCCCTCTGTTTGCTGAACATCCATGCTTCTCAGCCCTGCTAGCCACACCCTAGACACACGACCATCGCAGCATGCATGGTACATACGCTCTACAGCCGGTACTACCGACATCCACTGACAGAGGTAGTTGATGGCATGGCACCCGTCACGATGGACAGTATCGTGACTATGCCGACACATATCACAGTGCACTTCCGCTACATTTACGCACTGGTAGGGACCATGCTATTCCACACAGAGACATGGTGGTACTGGCCTTTTCACAGATGCCACAGTGGTATTCCTGTTCCATGCACATGTGCTGTATGGGCACATGTGCAGGCTGTTGCACGGTAGTTATGTTCACATGTGTGTGGTGCGTCACTTGACAGTCATGGTGTGTCCTCATGGTGCATCACATACTCCACAGCTAGCTACCTACACATGACTGCCATACATTGCAGTGTGGGCCCTCACGCAGTGTGGTGGTATGTCTCTGCTGTTTGGCTACATCCACATTCAATGCAGCATACAACACTCATGCAGGCATTGCCAACACAGATGTTGCTGGCATCGTGCCTGCCAATGGGGTACCTACCAACAATACACACTCTCACTCACTACAGGGTTCCAATCCATGGCTGGACATTGTATTAACCCTGTGGACACATACATGGTACTGCCATGCACACGTTATGTCCTAGGACACGGTCCCAATGTCACCTCCGATCTCCGTAGTTGTTGTATCCCGCCAACCTGGCTGTTACATGTCTCTGCAGCAGCACACTGCATTGACTGCTAGCCCGTTCATGTACGTTGTGTACCCTGACCACCACACTACCACATCTATCACACTACACATGGGTGGTACTGCATTGCACGTATGGGGCTGCATTTGTACACCCATGACTGGGCCATTCAGTATGGCACTGGGCCACATCCTCACATACATGCTTCACACACTCATTGACGACCTCCATGCCTTTACTGGCACCCTTGTTGGGCTTCTGTGCCACAGCACACCACATCCACATGCTGGCCACCTGTCATACCATTGCATGGGTGGTTGGTGTGGTACAGAGGGTAACAAATCAGACATTATCCGCTCTTTGCCCTTCAGCGCCATTCCACATTATGGTATTGCCAATGTCCGCATCCAGCATCACATCGTACCCTATGTCTCAGGATGTTACGCCATGTGACTCCTGTACAGGTCACACAGTGGTGCAGGCATATCATGCTAACTACAACATGTCAGGTACATGTGACATTGCACAGTCCTCAGTCATGTGGCCCCTCATGCTCACTATTTGCTTACATACACTACATGCTGTCACAGAGTATTGTCCATGCCTACATATACCACATCTACATACCTGGCAGCATTCTAGCTCATCCTACTCATATTGCTAACAACCATACAGGTGTCAGTGTGGCAGATATATCATGTAGATATCATTGCATCAGTTACATCACACATAGTGCATACACATCACCTTTGCATAGTGACAGTCATGCACTGTGTATCACATGGATACTGTCCCTATACATGCATATCACATTGTACATGGTTGCTGTACACACACATGCCCCACATGGTGCTGTGGTTGCCATATTCCACTATGGCGTGGGTACACATGTGCAGGGCCACGCATTTCTGGACTGTATGTCTAGCTGATACATTGGGTGCCCTTGTACCTGTGCCATACACACATGTACACGCGGGCAGTGTTACAATAACACATGTGTGGTGTACCTTACACAATGGATACAACTTTACATGTCTCAGTATAGTCATGCCGTGATGTCTACCCGGCTCAGACAGTTTACATATGCAAATGACAGTCGTGAAACACATCTGTACTCACCTGCATACCACTAACACAGGGGTGTCATCTACTCTGCCATGGGCCATGTTCTCCGCATTACTGATGCATGTAGTACTCCTACATGGCGTTTGCAGTGGGCAGGGTGAAAGGAGCACTCCTGCATGTGTGCACACATGCCACATTGCTCAGCCTGGGCGTCTGTGTGACCTCCGCAGACTGGACACACACCGTGCTGTGGGACATAGGTCCTGTGCACATCCCACAGGGACACACTGTGTCACTGGTCATGTGATAGCTCCCTTGCTGGTAGGGTGACACAGACCCATGGTACCACCACAGCGGAAGTACTGTATAGACATACAGTTGACATCCACCTCTGCTGTTCAGTGGACACTACCATGGGGGGGTGACACTACTGTGTACATTGCACATGTGTTTACACACGGCCCTGCCGGACATCATTGTTGCACACATTGCACCTGCTACAGAACGTTTGGACATGGTTACTTGCTGTTCCCTCCATTTCGGGTACCTATTCTGCTACTACTCTGTCCCATATGTGCAGGCCATACATATCCTGTTTATGTACATAACATTAGGCCATCCCTCCATCATGCATGCTATGCCTGTGATACTGTCTATGATTTCTGAACATATCCATCATGACAGCTTTGCATTACACATAATTGACATAGTCACCCCTACTGCGAGGGATACGTGCACGTCGTGCGCACATTCCGTATGACATCGACGGTATATGCCCATACACATGTGTGCTGTGACACTATACATACATGTCCTATCCCCTGCTGTGGCACTTCATTGTTGGATATCCACTGACAGCATCAGCGTGGGTGGTGGCATTGTTCTGTGTTTGAAATCCCTATGGCGGACCTTGGGTTATCCCGGCTGTGTACATGTTGTCCCACTGCTGTGCACACGTTGTCCACAGTCGTTGGTATGCTCCGCGGCTTAGCATTACATAACCACCTTTCACCACTCTCTGCCTGATGGACAGGTATCTTTACTTACACACACCGTTCACATACAGTGCAGATTCGTCATACGTATCATGCGTTAGACACCAGTACATCTCGTGGGTTCGACATACCTTTCCGGGCTTTGGTTCTGTATTCGTCAATACTTGCTTGTAAATCCTTGCTTTATCTTCTCTATGTGTTCGGTATGAACATACGGTTTGAATATCCAGGGAGTCTTCCTTATATTCGTCGTCACCTGAGGCATGTGGGTTCATCACGCCAATAGCTGTTCCTCGGTGTGTACTTATGCGCATATCACTGGTGATCCTCCTCCATTAAATGCGTTACGGCGGAACTAGGCCATGGTTCATTCCTCGTGTGGCGTTGGTTATTTGCACTACCTTCGTGGGGATGGTATGTATTGTATCATGTTTGTGTGACTGCATACGCTATGTGTGGTGTCAGGTACATTTCGCTGTGGTGTTAGCCGTGGATTGTGTGTGTTGGGTATGGTATTTTGTTCGACATGTGGGTGTCCGTGTCCTGGCGGCGTCTGTCGATGGCGTTGTGCATTTAGATGTGTAACATAGCTGTTATATTCCTGTACACAACGGATGCAGGGAAGCATCAGCTGCTGCTAGTGTTTCCCACGCGGCTTGTTGCGGGTATGCCGCTGTCATTGACTGCCTGTATGTTTTGCTACGGTTTGGCTGGTATCCCTTTGATATGTGCGATGGGGTATATCTGCGGATGTGGGTGGCGGTGCGGGTGTGGGTCTTGCATTTATACATACACGATATGCTTGTGTGTGTGCTCCATCCCTGCTTGGGGAGCTGCAGGTTACCTGTCTGTTGTTCTGGGAGTGTTTGTTTTGTTGATGTCGTGTGGTGTCGGTATCGCCTGCATGTGTGCTTCCTGCACGTATTCCTCCTTCACATCGGTTATATATCTGCGGATGTTCGTACGTGCCTACTATCCATTGGCATTTTGTCACTGATAGTTACGGTGATTGTGGTCCTGTACTTGGGACGGCCTGTATGCTACCGGTTGCCTCCTATTCGTGTGGCGCTTGCTTACTTAACAGTCGTGGAACACACAGCGGTATTTACGGGACGGTACGTGGCCACGATCGGTGCCGGGATAACACATGCGTATTTTCGCCGTACATGCCTGATGCTGTGTAACGTTGCCGACGTGTCGTGTTGAGTCTACCATATGGCCGCCATACATACGGTCATGGTTTGTACATGCTTCCTTTGCATCTCCTGTTGGCTATGGTCCTGTGGTACATTCTGGGACATTTCCGCTTTGCATCGTTTTACGTCGCCACGCGCCTAGCCACTGAGGAGCTGTCAGTACTACTTTGTGGGTACTGCTGTACATACGCCTATGGTTCCTGTACTGTATGCCTACGCATGTTATTCCACTCCGCCTGTGACATGTCACCTACATACACATTTTACAGTGGCACACACATTACACACACACAGCGGAACACACGACAACCTCACCTCACACATACACATATTGCCGCCATAGCTCTCAACCTTCCATTTCCAAAATGAGGAACACACACCTTCATAATGTGGAACAAATGGGCAAAATGTGGAACACATACTAATGGCTTACTAACAACTTCAGCTAAGAAGGTCATAGGATGGTTAAAATATGCTGATTTACTCATAAAGAAGAACCTTTAATGAATTAATATGTTTAATTTCTATTTACCAGGATTTCATTTAAATACATTCCTAACAATGAATGTGTGACAGACTATTTCAATGTGGAACTTTGAGGAACTTCGAGGAACATGAACTGTTTTAGACCCCAAATGAGTGCGTTCCTCATAATGGCGTACACTTGAGAGGTATGATTGCGCTTCGCACCGACGGTTGCACACAGTACCCTCGTTGACGCATCGCCCGGCGGTGTGTACCTCCGCACTCATATCCTATGAATATGACACGCACATATCCCGTTACTGTACCGTGGCCTGGCGATCATCCCGACCCGCGGATATGCATTGATGCAGGTTGACATTTCCATGGCTGGCGTTCCCTGCTCTGCCCACCCTCCCGGATGATCGGGTTGTCGTTCACTATGTTTACTATGTGGAGATTTCGCGTCTTACTTATCTGTAAACTTGCATCCCTGGGTTCCATATTAACCTGTTGTACTTTATATCTGTGTATGTGTACATATATTTCTACGTGTGTAATGATATCTATTTCCGTATCTGTGTATGCACATAAGTACATATGTAGTCGACTTGCGCGAAAGTGGCAGCATACGGCTACGCCGTCTGCTGTAGAACCGGCGTGCGGTTGAGGTGTTGGCGTTCCATGCTCTGCTGGCTATTGGGTGTGCAGTGTTTGGGTGGTGCCTATGTTGGAGTCACACATAGGTCCGCCCATACGGTACACATTACGGGCGGACATGTTTGTGTGGCGTCCATTTCACTGTGTGTGCAGGTAAGGAGGTGTCAGTCCATGGGGCCTACGCTGTCAGAGTATGTGCTATCGTTCCCTCTTTGCCAGGGCATAGGCATATTGGGTGCGCCTCCGTCTACCTACTGGGGCTGGCACAGTGTGTTCTTGGCGCTGAGCGCTCTGTGCCTGTGCTTGCCTTGGCAGTTGTGGCGGGCTTGGTGGCCCTACACCATTATGTCCCTGCAGCAGCTGTTTCCGCAGAATCATATTGTGTAGCATACAACATACTATGAATATGTGGGCACATGTGCCTGGAGAGTACTGCAAGGCTCCACGGATGTATCCAAGCACCGGAACCGTGATTTCAACATCCCAAACACACGCTCTATGATTATTCTGGTTTGTGCGTGTGCCTCATTATGGCGTTCTTGCATGTGTGTGTGTGCATTTCTGATGGGTGTCATCATCCACGGCTCCAGTGCATAGCCAGCATCCCCACAAGGTGACCTTGTGTGATGTCCCCTGGCGAATACCTGATACAGCTGTGAGGCATGCCAGATATGGGAGTCGTGGTAGCTTCCAGGGCTGCCAGCACACACATCCATGATAATGCCCTGCGCATTGCACACGACCTGGCAATTGATGGAGGGTATCCCTTGCGGTTTATGTAGCGTCTACCCTGCTCCCGGGTGGTGACTTGATTTCTATGTGCGTACAGTCTATCGCACCCAGTACCTCCGGGTATTGTGCCACACGGTGGAAGTGGCGCATATTGCTAGCCAACTCCTCCTGAGATCTGGGGAAGTTTATATACTCATGGGCATGTCGTAACATGGCATCCAGGAACTGGTGTAGTACCCTGGATGCTGATGCCTGTGAGATGCCCATTATATCCCGGTTGGCCTTTGAAAGGTACCTGTAGCCAGTATTCGCAAGCTCACACATACCTTTGTGTCCACTGGGATGGGCTCCCCTCTGTTGTCTCTTGTTCTCAGGCGTGGACGGCACAGCTCCACTATTTGCTGTAACGTGTCCCTGTCCACCCTGTAGCGCTCTACTATCTCCAGGTCTTGCAGCCCCTGGTAGGTCACCCTTGGTCTGAACACTCTCCTTCTCCTCTGAGGCCTACGGTAGTTGTCGGCACCCTCCTCCGCAACTCCGTCTGTCTCTGACACATACCGATGCATCACGGCCACGGCGGCACCCAACATATACATATTAAAAGTTCCCCGTGTGTTTACACCCTACGGTGCGGCGTTTGGGAAATCGCGCTGTGTGTTGTGTGCATTCACACTTTATACTGTTGTGCTGTACACCCGGTGATGTCATTGGGTGTGTCTGTGCGACCGTATCTGTGGATTATCTTCCGTGTTTTACCGTTGCAACTGCAACGCTGTTGCCTTTGGTGTTACATTGCACTTGCCTGCATTGGCTTAGCTTTGCATCTTACCTTACTGTTTCTGCACGTTGCACCTACTATTGCCTGCAGTGCATCCTGCAGGCACATGGCATATGATGCACTTTGTCTGCCGCCGTTATCCTACCTCTGTACTTGCCTGTGCTATTTCGGTTCTTTGCTCTTTGCATTTCTACTACATCCCCTACTATCTTTGCATTCCTATGCCTCCCCTTTCCCGTTTTGCAGGAGTCTGCATGCAGAGTTGTCAGCTGCCGCCGTTTGCCCTTCCTGGATTGATTGGTGTTGATTGCTCATTACGGCTCCAATTACACTGCTTCCGCATTTCCTCATATTCTCCGCATTACCTTCCTATATCCGTGGTTGTTGACGGGGAGGCCGTCACATGACTGGGTTGGGGAACGTAGTCATCCTCGTGCACATGCATCTGTGCGCGCATTATGTACTCTCAGCGCATCTATTTCCTCACACGCCCAGTCCTGCTGCTGTGATGTGCATTGTACAGCCCATGTTTGCTGGCCTCCAATGTGCTTCCTCCTACAGTGGCACACCCCTCTGCGATTGACATGTATTCCGTGTAGGCCACTCCTCGGTGTACTACCGCTGCGCCGTTTGCTCCATCCTTACACCGGCGGTTTTGCGATTCACTATTATCTGCCTCATTTGCATGGCATTGACTGCTAATACATGGTTACGGCGCCGAACACTGCCGCCACTCCTTGACAACCCTTGCGCTGGGGTTGAGGCTTTACATACATACTATGGTGTGTGGTGGCTGTGCAGCTGATGTGTATTATACTGCTCTTTTAGGACATTGTCATATTATTTCATTGCTTTGCACCTTCTGTGCACATATCCGGGGGTTCTGCTGTGGTTTCTGTGTACATACCATTTATGTCATTATTTACATTTTGTGCATGTTTTCTTTGGACATTCTCGGTGCCTTTCGCCATTGGCATATTGCACCTGTATGATACCTGACGTTGACAGCCTTCCGTTACTCCTTGGTCATGTTTGGGTAAATGTAAACCGTTTTTTTTGGTTTACATTGCCGTGCCCTTACGCTACGCCTGCGCCACTTCGTGGATCGCTATTTGCCTTCATTTGCATGGTGCAATACCGCACACAGTGTGTTTAGCATACCTACGCCGGGGGCGGCGCAGGTCCGGCGCACGCCGGTAGTGCACGTGGGATTGCTTCATACCTGAATCGCTCGGTGGCCATATTTGGCGTTATAACGCCAACGCTATGCGGGCGCCTGGCGCAAGGTTCATGAATCCCGGGGATTCTGTCTACATACAAGATGGCTTTAGATCCTATCTCAGCACCATCACAACTCTCTTTGCTTTACTAAGATCATAAACCTTAACAGAAATGCACGTAGCCTGCTCTTCCCTCATTTCTAGATATGCCAAAGACTTTTGACCCAGTCTCTCCCCAGAAAACAGTCTTCAAACACTCTTCCATAGGCCCCTCTCAATTCGCACTCTCATGGTTGCACAACTACCTATCCAACTGGGTACAAGTAAAACAAACAAAATCTCTGCCCTTTATACTGGTCTCTGTGTACCACAGGGTTCAGTTCTTGGTCCATTCTTACAAATCTACACACTACCCATAAAAGCAAACAATTGCAAAATTCACAACACCCCTTCTAAATACGATTTCATCCCTGTTAGGCACTTAAACATCTAGACTGGCTAAAACTGCCTAACTTTCTAAGAACAACCCTTCTACATAGGATTTCATCCCTGTCAGGCGCTAAAACATTTAGACTGGCTAACTTTCTAACCTACAATTACTCACAGCTCAGACTTTTGATTTTTTTAAATTTTCTAAATCTAAATTTTCATATATTTATACTTTCTTCTGCAGAGAAAGAAGGGAAAAAAATCATGGGAAACAAAGTCTTGTTTAGACACCATAATTATTTTCCATTACTTATGTTATTGGAAGGAAGCATTACAGGAACTCTCATTAATGTGAATTGTGCAGATACAAGAAAGAGCCTTTATTTAAACATCTTAAAGTTATAGAGAGAAAGAAGTTATATCCTTACTTAATCTGCCATTTTAAGCTGTATAACATGGAAATTCTCATATAATCCAGGATTATTTTTGATGCAAATATTGGATATACCCAGTTGAAGGTGCATGTTTTTTTAATTGTTGAGACCTACAAGTGTAGGTTTGATATATAAAAGGAGTAAATATGTGGGAGACTGGATGCTACTAGTCAACTATCCAGACTTAACTGAACAAGAATTACACAAGAGTATTAGGTACATGTATAAGACATTAAAGACTATAGATGCAAGATTTCTGTGTGAGCATCAGAAGAGTACAAAACATGAAGCCATGATGGAGTTAAGGTAGCACAGGAAGAAAGCTTCAGTAAAAGGCTGATGGGAGTGAGAATGTTAGACATCCTTCAGTCCTTGAAAGGAAAAAATGGAACAGAGTTGGGAAGATGAAAGAATGAAATTGTAAGTGTTGGGACTCATGTTCATGTAAGATTTGGCTGGGAGTATATAGGATCCATGGTGCATACCTCTCAACCTCTTGACACAAGAAATCTGGACAAAGCCAAAAATAATGGCAGGATAAAGGCCTAAAAATAGAGACAGATTTTAAAATATTGCTCTTACAAACTTAGAAAGCTGCTTGAATAATAGGATTTGTGTTTGCATGCATTTTCTGAAGGAAATAATGCCTGAAACTCAAATATATGTCATTATTTTTTCATTATTTTGTGCCTTCAATCCTCTGTGATTTGCCAGAAAACCACAGATTCTATGAGGAACAGACCAAATATTTGAGGCAAAAATCTGGACATTCTGCGAAAATCTGTACATTTGAGAGGTATGCATGGCATGGCTGTGCAATATAGTATTACTATTAACAAAAGCAATTTGTGGAGGTGAGAAAAAAGTATGCATTAAATAAATGCAGTAACAATTGAGCTGACATGATGAAAAGGAGTTCATGTTTAAACTAGTAGCCAAGAGAACATTTATTCCCTTTATCCAAAGTCTATCAAACAGTAAACGCCTCATGCAGTTAAATGAAGTTTTTTTAATAGTGAAGTTGTCTGGAACCTTCTAAATATCGCATTTTAAAGGTGAAATACAGAAGACTGATAAACTGTATGAATGTTTATTACTTGTTTGTGACATTAGCAGTGTGCAGGCTTAATGATTTATGTGAAGGAAATATAATCTGAGGGAAGCTACATTGGCTTGGTGGACTGGAGTCCAGGAGCAATAAGGAGCAATAGTTATAACCAAAACCAAAATACACTTCTCATTATTTCTTTAGCTATAAGGCGAGTTATATTGAGAAGAATAAAGCTCACACGTTAATTTACTACAGTAGGGGCAAGTCATAGATCATAAGTGCAGCTATATTTATCTTGTGAGCTGCTCTTTTCCATGTCACAGTTTTATGTGAAATTAAATGACTAATTTCCTCATTTGTTTAGCCATAAGATCAAACCAGGATGTGAAAAAAGCATTTGCAAAATTTTCCTGATGAATCAGTTGCATCATTATGTGAATCATTAAATAATGTTGGAAAATGTTTTCAGCTATTCAGTGTTGTTTAGTCTGGGAATCCTTGTCCCAGTGCAGATATTTCCTTTAAGAAACCAGTATTGCCCTTATTTTGATTTTTGCTTTTACTTCCACTAATTAAATATCCATTTGTTACTGGCATAACGCCAATCAATTTTAATTAAGACATTATAGCTTAATTCTCAAGTCTGCACAGACACATTCAGTCTGGTACTGAATGAGTGTTGTTATACCGTGCATACTAGTTGAAAATGAAGTCATACACAAGAGAAGTGGCATATTCATCTTTCCATGTATACTTTTAACAATCTTGTTGACTGCGTGACAGACAAAATAAATAGAAAAGAAGAGAGAAAGAGCAAAAGAAAGAATGTGTGTGAAAGAAAGCCTTTGTTAGTTTTTCTAGTTTGTATAAGAATGCTGAAATGGGCATCAGACTTTTAATAATATTCAGATATCAGTCTGAGACATAAGGGTCCTAATTCTAAAAGATAGTGCTACCCTGATACTAAATTTGAACTTTGACCTCCTGGTATGACATCATAATGGGGCAGCATACTCCTTACACTACCCAAATCTATGCCAGAACTTCAGCTTTGTATTGTAACTGCTATACAAGCAGCAGGTAATGAGATTTGGTAACATTTCATGTTAAGAAATCTCATTAACTATTCTTGATACCCTCTCATCTGTTCCCGATTTTCATGGATGCCCCTGATTTTGACTCAGATTTTAGCTCTGTTCCTCTTAATCCCTCCTAAACGTGGTGACTTTTGGAGAAAAAGTGACGAAGTACACAATAAATGATGACAATAATTAGAGTTATAGACTTCTATTTATTCATATTAATTCATGTTATCTTAATCTGTCAATGTATAAAGTTAATAGCACTGATATTTTAAAAGTTTCTCTGATTATTTCTCAGTTTGTCCCTGATTTTGTTGAAATGTGTTCCTGACTGGTTGAGAGCTATGCCTGATATATTTTGAAAATTGCTGAAACTGCTGAGCAAATCATCTAAGCCAGCTTCCTGACAGTTCCACTTGTCGTGCAGGCATTTAACTTGGATGTAGTACTAGTCATGATAGACAGGTGGAGCTGCACTGTTAAAAGCACATGCTGGAGAGCTGTGCACCGATCAAACAATTAAAATATAAATCACTCAGTAAGCAAGAAGGGGATGCTTCACACACCATACTACTGCACATGTAGTCCAACCTTAGCCGACCTATCCCACTCCTTTTCTTTTTGGGAACAATACCGTTTGTATCTAAGACTTGGTACTGCAGGCATTAGGTTCATCACCCATCCAGTACCTGCAGGATCAGGATCATATCCACCTTTACATACTGCAGACATGCTACTCATGTAACCTACTAGCTTCAGCTGGCCAATCAGCTGCCTAGAGATTTTACACTGATGTTCAGCAGCACTAACGTAAAGACTCTAAGTATTACATTGGCACCTGGAAATATGCATTGGGTCTGCTATTCTTCATTGGGTGTTTATTTGGAGGACCGCTGGAGACCCATTCTGAAAATGGGCATTGGGTCTGTTATTTTCTGGAATTGCTTGATAAAGCTCAGAATTCCTCTGAGTGAAAGCGCTTGTGTGTTATCATCCTGTGGTTTTGAATAAAGGAATTATTTGAATTCGTTTGGTGCCTACCTGGATTTACTAAATCTGCTTTGGTGAACTTACAACGAGCTGTTCCATTTCCTGGCTGTGTGTGCACTTACTTCCTGGTTTGGTTCTTTGCTGTTTGTTTGGCAGAATCCTTTAACCCATTCATATATTTTCTAATCATTTAAATTTGTTTTAAAATAAAAAGAGAGGCAAGAAGAAAGAGATTGTGATTCATTTGTGTGGTTGATGAGGGACCTATGGAGATAGCAACGGGATTACTGAATTTATGGAGGAAGTCCGAGATAGTGAGGTAGCACTGAGAATGATAAGAATGTTAATGTCACAAAACTGTTTTAACGGTTGTGTTTTTAATAAGGAAAATTGCTTGGAGGTTGAGACATTTGTCTTTGTTTACTTTTAGCGTGTTTAATCAGCTATTGGAAGAAATGAATTGATTCCAGCAGTTGGTGCTTAGGTTTTGTAATCAGTCATGCTAGGCATCATCTTTCATCTCCTCTTAGGTTTAGCAGGGGTATTCATTCTTTGGTAAGGCTTTCAGACTGTTGGTGTGCTTATTAAATGTAGTGATGAGGGGAAAGAATTTTCTTTGGGTGTGGAGGGTGTAAGAGTTTCAGCAGAAAAATTAGGGTCTGAAAACTAAAATACTGGTAACCAGTCTATAGTGGAGATGTGTACTTTGTATTTGGAGATGACCATTAGTGATTTGGACTTGAAAGAGATCAGTATGGGAAGACAAAAGTTGTGAATGCTGAATGGCAGGGGTAAATGGTTATAAAAGAAATATTGGAAGGATGGTTAGCTATTAGGAGGTCTAAGAGGGAATAATGATTAAACCGAAGGTGGGGATGTGTATGTTCACTAATGTACTGTATGAGGTGTACATCCTCTATGAATTCAGCAATGTCATTTCTAAATAGGGCCAAAATGTTAAGAATAAAAGGATGTTTTTAATGGATTGGGCAGGTGTTGATAATGCTGTAGGAGAGTGCTGAATGTGGAGGAATTTAGTCAAATGCAACAAGAAATTGGGGTCAGCTTTACTGCAAAGATTTTTCTTTTTTAATTATCAGCTGGAATAGGAGTCAGATAGCATTAGCTTAACCAGTTGTGTTGATGTCAAGGTGCGATTTAAACACAAGTAGTGTTCCACCTCTCTTTTTCCTCTGGTTTGATTTCAGAAGAGAATCACTGCCAGGTTAAACTTTTGGATAGTCATTTTAGAGCCAGGATTCTGTGACTGACACTAGGTTAGGGGGCTATGCATGCTAAAGGCTGAGTTTATATATGATGCTTTTGGCATCAAGCAGAGCATAAGGCATAGAGTTATGGGAAGACTGAGTCAAAGCAGTGCAAATTGGCAGAGACCATCATTTGAATCTATATCAAATCTAAGTAGTGAAACTAGTATAAATGGAGTACAGTTGATAATATATTTGTATAGCTTTACATAGAGATGGGTGCATTTGGTGCTGACTCATGAATAATAGGCAAGATATGTACTGCTGTTTGGAAGAGGAAGCATTAAATAGAGGGGGTAGGAGTAGAGGAAGTGGAGTAGGGAATGGGTGGAAGTAGGCAGATAAGCAGAAGTGTGAAAGGGAGGTGTTAAGAGATTGAGTTTAGGTGATAAAATCAAGATGCTGAAGGTGAGGGAAGGATGGTGAGGCATTATGAGAAGATGGTAGGTTGAGAGGAGGCAATCTTAGGGGTGGTTAGTGGGGACAGAAGGGAGATGAAGAAAGTGTGGAATTATAGGAAGAGTGTGGGCTCTAAGTGGGTTTGGTGATTTAAGGAAATGGGGACATTTAAGCAAGGGGGTTGTATGCCATGCAGAAGTGTAAAAATAAGGGAGGGGAGTAGCAAATGAAAGACTGCACTTAGTGAGGTCACAGTGTATGAATCATACCTCTCAACTATACAGATTTTCACAGAATGTCCTGATTTTTGCCTCATTTTTTGGTCTGTTCCTTATAATTTTTTTGACAAATCACTGGGATTATCTATGGATTATTAATTAAAATCACTAAATAATGACATGCATTTGAGTTTCAGACTTCAATTCTTCAGAAAATACGTGGTAAAACAAATCCTGTTATTCTAGCAACTTTCTAAGTTTATAAGAGCAATATTTAAAATGTGCCACAGTTTTTGGGCCTTTGTCTCCCTGTTATGTCAGGCTTTCTCCAGATTACTTGCTCCTAGAGGTTGAGAGGTATGGTGTGAATCAGGAGTAGACAAAGTGGTGTTTACTATGGCAAACTATGTGAGACAGATTAAAGGGTTTATTGGTAGTTATGGGTAGTCAGGTGTGGAATACTGAAAGACTGGAAGAATATATATTGTGGTGATGACTTGTTGTTAAGGAAGTAAATGAGAGAAGGGTTAAGAATTTATAATAAACTGAACAAGGAGAGAGAAATCACATTTTTTTTACCATTTTCCAAACACACTTCATTGTACACTACAATAACTTGTCCCTTCTTCAGGAAAATACTCCCATCCTCAAGTGTGATAGTTTCGACCAAGACTCCAATCCTATAGCCTTCGCCAAAGCCTGAACTAGGAATGTCTCTCTAGCACCCACAATGACAAGTGCAACTGCATTCCTATGAAAAGGGATACCGTTGTAAATGGATCCAATTCATTAAACATTGGGTACTTAAAGTAGAACTTAAATGATTCTTCTACTTTTCAGACAGAGGTGATTATACTTATCCACCAACATACTAAACATGGAAGACTGGTGTGTCATTAGGGACACAGATAAGAGGGGATTGGAGTGATGCAGGTAACAAATTAATTTGCTAATAGCAGCCAGTGTGTTTGTGTGCACAATTCCCACCAAGCTGTATAGAACTGGAAGCAAAATTGTACACAAACTGCCATTGTGAGCAGAAAAAAGGACTTCTGAGTGTTGCTTAAAAGGGCCAAACTGAGTAAATGAGAGAGCCCTCAAAAAAGAATTCAAATCAATAAGGGGTAGAGGACCACCTAAGAGGGCTCTAGACCAAATGTTTAGGAACAGCTAGCCTCAGCTGATGGGCTCAATAGGAAGCAGCTAAAAGTAGATTGGGGAGGGTACACCAAGAAGATCATCACAAATCAGAATCACAGAGGTGCTAAGCAGTGTAGATCTGAGAAGTCCAGTATCTGCCTAATCACTGATAAAATATGGCCTTTGAGAATCCAGTCTAAATATTAGGCTGTAATGTTGGGCACAGGTCAAGAAAGCTGCTGTGTGCAGTCAATATCACACTACAGGCAGACTCTGAAATTTCAGGAAATGATAGGACACTAATACAAAACTGAACGCATAGGACCAGTGATGAAACTGAGTACAGACAAAGTTTTCATGGCATCAAATGGAGGGAGTCATAAAAATCTGAATTACAGAGAGGAGGGGAAATGTTTGAACATTATAACAGCTTTAGGAATCTGGAAAGGGTGATCTGGAAGGGGTGATGACAGAAAAAAGGAAGGCTGATAAGGAAGTCAAAATGTAGAATAAGAGGTGACGCAGCCACATTTCACAGAGTCAGGGCTAGTGTGTAACAGAACACCACCACAGGCAGAGTGTGTCAGGGCTAGAGTGTGATAGAAGGGAAAACACCACAGGCAGAGTGTGTGACAGAAGAACACCACAGGCAGAGTGTGTGACAGAAGAACACCACAGGCAGAGTGCGTCAGGGCTACTGTGTGACAGAATGTCAAAGAAGCTGAAAAGTAAGTGGTACACAGCAATGGCACAACTAGTGTTTCTTTGTTGCACAGAGACCTGGGCAGTGAAGGCATAGTAGTTGAGGAAGCCAGAGGTAATAGAGATGATATTCCTAAGATGGATGTCAAGATAGGCTCTGTGGGACAGAGACAATTAAAATCAGAACAAAACCCAAAGTAGCCTCAGATTACAGTGGTTTGGTCACACTTGCAGGAAGGCTGAAGATGATCTGGTGAATTTGGTTTGGGAAAGACAGAAGACAGCAAGAGAAAAGTAGGATGTCCAGCCAAAAGATGGATCGACTGCATGCATGAGAGAAGACCTGCTACATTAAGACAGGACAGTCCAACACTGCGGAAGAGGTAAATCAAGAGAGGTGGTGACAAGTGATTTAACGCCATGACCTCATGTAGAGATGGATAGTTGATGATGATAATGAAAAGTTCTCCTGCAAGATAAGCGATTTCAACATTGAGTGCAGAATGCACGGCAATGCACCTAACACTCACTGCTGCAAAATAAAGGAATTAAAATACCTATGTTAGGTATTCTGATGCAGATGTAAATGTGAAGAATTTGGAAAAGTGATGCATTTGTTAAAAGGTATGGACTGAATCCTAATACGTTTCTGAATCATGTGAATGAGTTTATATTTTCTAGGAAGTGTAACATCGCAATTTATGATTCAGAGACACTGTGATTTCAGATATCACATAAGCTCACAAGATTTCTCCTGCAGATTTACTCTGAGCTATGCATGCGTTCTGATATTTGTAGCATTTGTGAATCAGGGTTGATGTGCGCACTTAAAAATTCTGGTGTACAGTCTGTGCTGCTCACCTTGCCTACTTTTCTGAAAGAAGATGGAGAGGAATTGGGGGGATCTTGCTGTCTCAGACAAGTAGTGAGGTGTGTTGATAGGAAAGGTCATGCCACTAACAACACTGAATAAGTGTCATCTATCTTCATCATGTTAGCTTCACAAAAGTGACATCAGTGTCAGGGTTAGTTGGCCTACACAGTATTTACGCTGTATAATGACTCTATACAACATCAGGAAAATTAGTGTGTGTAATTTTTACAGAGAGCAACTTTCTTCATTCCATGACAATAGGAACAGGTTTATTCTTTTTAAATTTTAAAGACTATGGATATAGCATTATGGTCAGCATTACAACAGAATGCTGGTGTCTGTTTAACAATGCTAGTAATGAAAAAATAAAAGTAATCCGTAGACTGATATCACCGTTTGTCAAAATTTATTGTTTACACACTTAGCGCTTTCACCCAGCCAGTCCGTGGGTTTCATCAGAGTAAAAAACATTTAAAAACATTGTTCAATTTTATATAATTCGAATCTCTCTTCAACCAATCACGTCTACTTTAATTAAATTCCTTTCCTATTACTTTAATTACCTTAATTCATTTAATTTAATTAAATTAGATTAGATTAAATTAAGTTAGCAACACAACACCTCACTTGTAATACAAACCAATAATGTTTTTCAGAAACAAATGTACATATAAAAATAACACTTCTGTTTAGAAATAGATATATTTTAAATATTATAAATATTTTAAATAGATACATTTATGGAACATTGTATAATTTATTATTATTATTTATTAATTATATACCAGGTTATATTCATGAATTCAGGTTTGATGTATATGAAGTTCATACACAGGGAGTTTCAAAACAGAAGTGTTATTTTTATATGTACATTTGTTTCTGAAAAACATTATCGGTTTGTATTACAAGTGAGGCGTTGTGTTGCTAACTTAATTTAATCTAATCTAATTTAATTTAATTAAATGAATTAAGGTAATTAAAGTAATAGGAAAGGAATTTACTCTGCTCAAGCCTGGATAGTAGAGTAGCTTGTAACTTTTTGACAGCTGAAGTGACATGGACGAGACTTGGAGTAAGAATGCAGAGACTGTAACTTTCCTATCAGCATCAACAAGAAAAAGCTTGGCTCTGTCCAGTATGCCTAGTTTTTGATGTTCTTTCTTATGTGTTGCTTGAAAGTAGAGGTCAAGTCTATGATGATCCCCAGTAATGAACTCACTGAATCTTTATTCTTTTCTTCCTGTGTCTGACCATCAGCTGCCACCAGCTCCACTCCAGGACTACTGAATCCTATTTAACCTCCATCAGGCTCAATCTGACTTACATCCTGGATCAGTGAGGAGATACAGGATGCTGATGTCAGGGAGTGTGCCTCAACATGCCTCTCTCCTCAAGGCAGCCTTGACAGCTCCACAACTGCAACCATTATGAGGTACATGCAAAGATTACACATTTGCAAACCCTGGATTAAGCAATTCACTACTTTCTCAGCATGGACTTTGCCAGGTTTATACATTGCTTATTATAATGAGCTTAAGCAGGCTGCCCCCCTCCCAACATGTTGGGAGAGCAAATGTCGGGCCCTCGCTCCCATCTTCCCCTTGTATCCCACCCAGAGCCTGTCCTCTATTCAAACATGGATGGTCAGTGGAGCATTAAGGGTTTTATCACTCTGTATCACAAGCTGCAGGGACTAATCCAGTGTTAGTACTTCTGACTGATGTTGAAATGTTTTTTTTTGGTAGACTAATTTGTAGAAAGTGAACAACATCAGTTGTGTTAAGGGTTCCATAGCAGTTGGGAGTTGCCCACTCAAAATTCTATTAATAAAAATTATTGAGTTATTTGTTACAGTTCAGGCAAGTTAGGGGCTGAACTGATTATAATCGGGCTTGTGAAGCTTGTTTGATAGTATTAGGAAGGTCATTTATAAATATGTTAAATAGAAGTGGGCCAAGTATGAAATCTTAAGGAACACCTACAGAGATCAGTAGCAACTAGCAGAAAGGAGAAGTGTGTACCTCACCCTTTCACAGGCATACTCCTCAACCTCTTAGAGCAAGAAATCTGGACAAAACCATAAATAAAAGTGGGACAATATCTTCAATCTTAAATGATTTGCCACTAATTTGCCAGAAAATCACAATTTTATGAAAAATTGACCAAAAATATGAGGCCAAAATCTGGACTTTCTACGAAAATCTGTACAGTTGAGAGGTATGTTCACAGGTTGGGGTCTACCAGAGTGAGAGCTTTGGAACCAGATAATAGTAGTAGTATTGATTTGGATAGATTTAGGAAGATAGAGAAATTAGGATACCATCATTCCTACCTAGATAATGGTGTTAAAGAATTTAGGTAGGGCAGTGTTGGTGCTGTAGTTAGGACAGAAACTGCACTATGTCGGACAGATGAGGAATTTATCCAAAGGTATTTGAGAAATTGAGCCTGTGCACATTTTTGAAAATTTGGATGGAAGAGGAAGGAGCGAGATGGGCCTGCACTTATTCAAATAAGTTGAGTGTCCTTCTAGGATGGGGTAAACAGAGTCTGTTCAGTGCTACCAACTGTCAGAGGAGGGGATGATATAGAAAGGATAGCCCTGGGGCAGTCATTTGTACACCTAGTTGTGGATTTGGTACCATTTGTTGTGGGTACACAGAAATATAAATTCACATGGAAGAAGGTATAGTGGTCCTGTGCTGATGGTTCTAGTACCTACAATATCCACACTAATTGCTGGGATGCTGGCAAGATGACAATCCATCCTCATGGCTGCCTGGATGATGGATATCCAATAGTTTTCACCACTTTCTGGGGATACCCATTACTGGTTACCACATAAGATCAGTTTTAATTGGGGCGAAGTTAACAGCTGGCAGTCAGAGAGGCAAGAATCATATAGGAAAAAATCTTATGTATTTCAGCTTATAACAGATAGTAAACAGATTGTGAAGATCTGTACATGGCACTATTTTAGGGCCAGAAAACATACAAGTACAGTATGTATGCAATGGAGTTCAACTAGAGAAACCAGTGCATGGACATATTAAATCCAGATGAACACCATTCATCAGTTTGTTGAACCATATAGTATACAATGGAGCCTTCCTGTGTCCTGACAGAGTGCTCTTCAAACTAACTGTAGATATACAGAGCTGAGTATATTTTTCTGGCACTTCAGAGTTGTGTACTGGTAATTGTTGTTTGACTAATTTTATATCATTGCTGGCTGACTTCAGAGTTGAGCACTGTTATTTTTGCTTCACTGTATAGTTTTTCAGTTCTCTGCTGAAGGTGTTTTTCCCCCTCCCCCTATTTCTCTGTGTCTTAAGTTGGTATAACTGGTTTTACATCCTGTGTGTTATCTGACTATCTCAAGGATTACTTGCATAAAATTAGACTCTCTTAGTAAAAGTCTGCATATCATTGTTTGGAGCCTTCCTGTGTCCTGACAGGGTGCTCTTCAAACTATCTGGAGATATACAGAGCTGAGTATATTTTTCTGGCACTTCAGAGTTGTGTATTGGTAATTGTTGTTTGACTAATTTTATATCATTGCTGGCTGACTTCGGAGTTGTGCACTGTTATTTTTGCTTCACTGTATAGTTTTTCAGATCTCTGCTGAAGGTGTTGGTTTTTCCATACCCACCCTCCCTATTTCTGTGTTGTTGTTTAAATTTAGAGGCTATTGCAGTTGCCCACCCCCACTGTAGATTTGATCTGGGACACTCCCCCCAGTCCCATCTCTTTACCTCATTCTACCTAATAGACTCCTTCTGCACTTGTTTTTAGTCATTTTTAAATTAATTGCATTTTTTTAAACTGTTTGGTCTAACACTGCTACATATTCAAGTGTGCTAGCTTGCATTGCATTTGAATTGTTTTTACTGCTGTTTAAGCTACTTTTCTGTATATATATATATATATATATATATATATATATATATATATATATATATATATATATACCTTTCCTGTAACTAGTGTAGTCCAGATTCAGATTTGCTGTATCCAGGACTGTATGTAAGCTTCTGAGGCCCCCCCCCCCACAAGCTTTCTGTGTTGGAGGGAAGCCTTCTAGCTTATCAGTGGGCACTAGGTAACCTATCTACCACATAAGGAGTGGTTCTGGCCCTGAAATTGTAGTTATTGGCCATTTGGGCAGTTTTTCCATCTCTCTCAACTTTCTGATTTAAAAGCCCGCATTTGCACTTGTTTCCCCCCTTTCCTGTAACTAGTTTAGTCCAGATACAGATTCTTAGTTTTAGCACTTGAATTTGCTTATTCGTGATCAGCACTTGTTCAGAACTTTTAAGCACTAAATAACCTACTAATTACTACAGCACTCAACCTTCTTCATTACCTAGAGGAAAACAGTTTTTGTACTTACTTTCCTCACTTGCTTACAGAAAAACAGCTCTTGTACTCACTTTCCTCACTTATCTAGAGGAAAATAGTTTTTTATTCAGGCATGTCCAAGGGTCAGCTCCCAGTGTTTTCGCCTGTCTATCTGATGAATCTGGGCATCTTGGGGCAATGTAGAAATTGCCTCATGTACACAGACACCCTCTCCTCCTACCACCCAACACTACAACCTGTGTGAGATGCACTTATCTAGCCAAACTGGAGGTAAAGCTCTCTCCAATCAAAACTGAACTTGACAGTCAAGAGGAGAAGGTAAACACTTGCACCACACCACACTCACTACATAGTCTCACTAAATCTACACCACCAAAATCCACAAATAGAAACGCAAAAACATTGGCGGAGGCTCTCAATAATAATCTGCTCAAGCAACAGAGACCTCCAAAGCAGAAATGCAAGCAACCTCCACCGCCCAACACAACCCAGATGATACATAGCCCGCAGACTCAGTGTGCCACTCAACCACAGCCAATAAGGCAAAACAACGTACCCAACACACTAGTCATAGGTGACTCTATAGTCAGGCACACTGATGTCCCACTCACTAGGCTAAACAAGGAGAAGGTTACTGTCAGCTGCCTGTCGGGTGCCAGGATCCGCCACATAACCCACGCACTCAGGTCACTCCAGAACAAGTACAAATATGACTCTGTCATTGTCCATGTTGGTGTGAATGACCTGAGACGTACCTCCCTGGACTACATGAAAAGAGATATGGAAGAGATCTCCGATCTTATAGCTCAGGCAGGAATGACCCTAGCCCTGAGTAGCATTCTGCAATCACCCAGAATGATGCCGCAATACAAGGACAAAATGATTGATTTCAGCAATTGGCTAAGCTTCTGATGCCATTCTAAAGGGATCCAGTATCTATCTGCCTGGGATAACATGGTCGACAGACCATGATGCTTTGCCAGTGGTGGCCTGCACCTGTCACCCCTGGGTTTCTGGATACTGGCTAAGGTTCTTGCTGCCCTTATAGTGCCTTTTTTAGGCAAGGTTCAAATGACAAATTCACCACTGTAACAGGAACAGACAAGCAAAAACTGAGGGTGATGCTACTCAATGCTAGAAGTCTAAATCTCAAAATGCACTCACTCGAGGCACTCCTTAAAATGGAGAACATCGATATCTGTGCAGTGACTGAGACCTGGTTCAAGGCTCCAGAGACCACCCCTGTACTACCAGGCTATAGCCCATACCACACTTTTTGGTCATGTAACCTGGACCGGAACACCAAAGGTGGAGGTGTGTCCATATTCATTAAGGATATCCACATCTCCAGGCTAGTTGCTCAGCATAATGCAGCCGAGGTTATCCAAGTGCAACTAACTCTGGGCAAAACTGCAATCAAAATTGTAGCTTGCTACAGATCACCCACCATGCCCCAGGATACCCACTTCTCTTTTCTTAATGTACTGGAAAATATTAGGGTTCAACTAAATACCCTAATAATGGGTGATTTCAATTACCCCACCATTAACTGGGAAAACTACTCATGTACCAACTCCTTAGCTCAACGCTTTCTGGAATTAATAAACTCCAATGCCCTGGATCAACTTATCCACACCCCCACCAGGGTTAACAATATCCTAGATCTAGTCATTACCAACATGAGTGAGAGTTCCACACCTGAAGTCAATGCCTCATTGGTCCGATCCGACCCTAAGCTAATTACCCTAGATATCCACATCCTGCCCCCACTCCCCATTAAGGAAACCATGGTGAAATATTGCTCCAAAGCCAACTTCATGCTTCTTAAGACAGAAGTGGTGAACTTTATGACACCCATGCAGATGGACAATACAGTTACAACTACTGAATCCTACACAATTGCACTTTATAAGCACTTACACAAGTGCGTGGATCGTGCTATCCCAAACAGAACCAAGACACTATCCTCCAAAAAAAGGAAGCCAATCTGGTGGTCCCCTGCCATAAAGAAACTGTACAATAGAAGGAAGAAACTGTTGCAAAAGAGTGTAAAATCCCATGAGTGGAGGAGCTTCCTGGTCAGCCTCAGTAAGAAGCTGTGATCCCTGATAAAATCCTTCAAAGCTAGTTACAAAAACAAAATCACCACTGATTCTAAAGACAACCACAAAGCATTCTATAGCTATGTCAAGAATCTCAATGGTAACACTCAGATCTACTCTGAGTTACAGCACAATGGCACTAAATATACAAACCCAACTGATATTGCCAACATCCTGGCAGATAAGTTCAGTGCTAACTTTACCCCCCTCTCACCCCCTAAAGAGCCCATCTGTATAATGGAAGAATGTAAAGTTCCTGTAATCACGGCTGCACAGGTAAAAACCACACTCTCCAAAGCCAAGAACACTGCATCCATGGGACCAGACAACATCCCAGGCTGCATTCTACATGAACTACAGAACAAACTGGCACCCCACCTAAGTACCATGTTCAATCATAGCCTCACCTCAGGCTTTGTGCCTGCTGAATGGCACACAGTGATGGTTATCCCACTCCACAAAGGGGGGAGCCACCAGGGACCCCGGGAACTACCGCCCCATTAGCCTGACGAGCCTGGTCTGCAAGGCCACGGAACGTATCATCATGGAACTTATAAACAAAGACATTGGTAATCTCCAAACTCTGGACCCCACCCAGTTTAGGTTTGTAAAAGGCAGATCATGTCTCCTCAACCTGATAGACTTCTTTCAAGCAGTCACCAAAGCCATAGTCAAGGGTAAGGTGGTTCACACAGCCTATCTAGATCTTGCCAAGGCGTTTGACACCATCCCCCACTCTGGAATTATAGATAAACTCACTAAACTAGGTATAAATCCCTATGTCACAAGATGGGTTGCCAACTGGCTCTCTGACAGAACCCATACTGTGAAAGTAGCAGACTCCAAATCTGACTTCAGACCAGTGCCAAGTGGAGTACCACACGGTTTAGTCCTGGGTCCTCTTCTGTTTGGTATCTACTTCTCTGAAGTACAGGCTAACACAGAAGGTCTTTGGCTAAGGAAGTTCACAGATGACTGCAAACTAGGGGCCATAATCAAAACTCCTAATGATGTGGATATCCTACAAAAGGGCTTCACTGAGACAGATGCCTGGTGTCAAAGACATGGCCTCAAGCTCAATTCCAAAAAGTGCATTGTCATCCCCTTTGGTAAAAACTCTGTACCCATGAACTACAACATAGGCGGGAGTATACTTAACACCGAAAGTGTGATAAGAGACCTTGGGACACAGGTGGACAGTAGTCTCTCCTTTGATAATCACATCGCCACAGTAGTCAGGAAATCCTTCTACATGGCACACCTCATCACAAAAGGTTTCTCATCCAGAAAAAAAGAGGTCATTGTTCCCCTCTACTCATCACTCATTAGACCCATTATAGAGTACAACGCCCCTTTTGGTATGTACCTCACAAGACATCTACAACAACTGGAAAGGCCACAGAAATACCTCACAAAGAGGATTACTGGCCTCAAACAGATGCCCTATGCAGACCGTCTCAAAAAACTCCAGCTTTACTCCGTCACATATCGCCTACTCAGAGGTGATCTCTGCCTAACATACAAAGCTATGTCAAACCCAGAGCTGTTGGACATGCCCCACTTAAAGAAATCCCAATCCCTCCAAACTACACACGCTCTAGAGACCAATACCTTGTCACCACAATAAACAGAACATGCCGGAGGGATAGATTCCTGTCCCAGAGGCTTCCCATACTCTGGAATAAACTACCTATCTATATCAAACACAGCTCCTCATTAGCACTCTTCAAGAAAAAATTGATGACTGGATGGGAAATAGGAAATTCACCCCGGGGATCACTTCTGTGGCTCTGCTTGACAGTGGCACAAGAAAATAATTTTCTTGGGTGGCAAAAGCCAGGGTACCTTTTTGGCTGGGTTTGTGTAGGCCCCAGGGCTGATAGCCTAGTACCTACCTATGAACCTATGAACAAAGGATAGTTTTGCATGGGGCAAGACTCCATTATCAACCATACTCTTAATTTATGTATCTTATTTGTGGTGTAGAACAATCTTAGAGAGCAGGGCTGATCCCCCTGCAAAACCATATCTTTGCAATGTAATATTTATTGCAATAAATTGTCTGTTGAATGGGTTTGTTTAACTAGAATTCAGCAATTTTCTCATAAATTCACGGTCACTTATGTGGTGGTTATGGGCACATTAATGTCATATGTATGCATGTTTTCTGCTTGTCATGACTACAAGTTCATTAGAAGAGACTGTAATTTAATAGGGTCTATATTAGATCACCGAACGCTTAGGTTAGCGAACGGTGATTAATCGACCCCATGTAAGTGAAAGCTTACAAAACTGAACTGTCAGAACAGCAATTTTTTTTTTCCAAGGGAAAAAAAAACGCTGTTCCAACAAAAAAAAAAAAAAGAAAAGAAAAAAAAAACACTATAAAACATGAAATTAAGTGAGGGGGGCTTCACCCCCCCACACCCCCGATATCTGGGGCCCCCCACACCCCCCTACTTAAATATACCAACTCCGAGACCGCACTACAGTGCTGAAAATGGCAAACTACTGAAGCGGCCAAGCAAATTCTTTCCCAGGGAAAGAATTTGCTTACATGCCGCTTCGATATTTTACCGTTTTGGCATTTACAGCTCGACCAAGACGCATTCGCTAACCTGTGTCTTCAGTCAGCTAATAGGAACCCATTTAATAGACCTTTTTCCTGTGAATTAGAGTGATATGGGAAGGAGGCAGATGTGCCCTTACTGCTTGCCCAGGGGATGAATATTGCATTCAGATAGAGCATTATTTAAGTTTTGTTCCCAGAATGGTTGCGCAATGAAACATTTACTTGCTTGGTATTTGTGTAGTTTTCACATACTTGCACATGGATAGCCTCCTGATACTTCCCAGATTGTGCAGGTGGCTAGAACATTTAGATAAGGCTTCCTCTGTATTGCCAGAGCAAAATTATAATTATTCATACTTCTTTGTGTGTGACAGATCTTGGCAGATCTATGTAGTGTTCAGCAGCTGGATTTTTCATGAATTCAAGCCATGATCCTTTTTTTTTTTTTTTTTTTAAGATAAAAGGAAAACAGTGTTGGATGTAATGAAATTCATTCAACTGAGATGCAATATTCCGAGCCTTAATGTTAAATTTAAGAATTGGATTTTGTTAATCTTCTGAAGCATATGATATACAAGTCAACCTCGTGAAAAAAAAAACTTCTCTCTTTTTAAGATCCCTATAACAAAACAAACATTAATTTTTGTTATGTATATCCAAAGAATTTAATTGGCTGCAAGTCATCTCTAATAGTTAATGCAAATCAATTATGCCCTTGTAATACTTCTTTGTTTTACATGTTTTAAATGGCAATGATTGCTTTCTTGGATGCATATTACTAAAATATAGGAGAAATGAAACTCAGAATGCTAACCTCAGTAATTCTGAAGACTTAGTAAGACAAATTGGGTACCTAGGCACACTGCATACCAGAAGGAAGAACAAACCACCATTTCACATGTAATATATTCCATTACTGTACAAAATCAACCACTTCAAAAATGGCATCTTCTGATTTATTCTTACTGATGTCAGTCACCAGGGAATGCTATAAACTCTGCTTGACACACAGACAGATGAAGCCACTTTTTAGGGGGGGGGGTTGCTGTGTTCTCTTTCCTCAGATAAAATAACTTTAGCATTTGTAAATGTTTGGGCAATAGCTGCAAAGCCATAAATATCCTTAAAGGAATGAATTACAGTTTACAAAAGACATTAGTTCCCACCTTTCACAAGGATTCCGTGTACCATTGCAATTTTAAATTTCCATCATTAAAATGACATAGTAATTAATCAAGCTACTTGTTTTTCATAAGCAGTAGAATGACGATCTGTAACTATTACCTTCCTCAGACCATATTAAAAAGGGTTATGACAAAAAAGGAAGTGAATGATACAGTTACACGACTCATTCTGAAGTACTCTGTTGAAATCATAATTCAAAGTAATTCCAAAGCAAACATTGATTGCAAAAAGGAAATTATTGATGAGGCACTTCTTAATTTAAGCTAGTGGAATAATATCAGGTTAAGTGGAACCACATAATCAAGTCGCTGGTCTGAGTATGGAATAGCTGGAACAGGATTTTAGAGGTTTATAACAGATGATATCAGCAGAGTAAGAAATATGAATGTAGGACGTGTTGCTACTTACATACCTTATTGAGGCAGCATTAGCTACTGAGTATGGCTGTTTCCTTAACAAAACTATTAGAAATAATTGAATTGCAAGCTTCCCCCATTTCCACATTCATACATGTCTAATGACAGTTAATAAAACTCAGCTTCACAGATGTTATGTACCCATTTCACAGACAGTTAATATAACTCAGCTTCACAGATGTTATGTACCCATTTCACAGACAGTTAATATAACTCAGCTTCACAGATGTTTTGTACCCATTTCACAGACAGTTAATATAACTCAGCTTCACAGATGTTTTGTACCCATTTCACAGACGTAACTGTGCAGTGCAACAGAGGTAAACAATTTCTTAAATGCTGATTCCTAATAGTAAGTGGCTTTACTGGTAAATCAAATGAACTGACAAAAGCAGGATAGGATTTTGCAGAGCTGTAGCATCTTTCAATCAACCTGTTAATTTTATTTTAAACAACCCCATTTCTTAAACTGACAGTATTGTTTAACATCAAAAAATCAGCACACCATTTTTCTATATGGATACAAGTACAATATTTTTAGGCACAGATGCAAAGATAGAATCGCATTTGGTAGAAAATCCATTTGGTAGAATCACTTGTAATCTAAAAGTAAGTATTTTGCTTCCACTACAAGTTAAATAAACAAATTTACAAAACACAAGGGAGACAAGACTGCAAGTTGCAAGTATTTCTTGTTGGGGGGGAAGCACCCTGCACCCCCAATGATATATATATCAACTCTATGGTTGTATCTCCCAAAACAATGCAACCACTACTAGCACACACATAAATAGCACCACCACTAATTTCCCACGGGAAGTATTGCTATTTAGTAACTGTAATACTTACAGATTAAAGTTAATGATGATCTTGTTAAACACAAAGAAAAATATTACAAACAATTCTGCAAAAAATCTAATTAAAAGTACTTCTCAAAATTCAACCTGATAATAAAACCAATACATGCATGCAACTAACTGTGATTTTACCAAATCTGTCTTCAACCGTTTTGTTCTACTACATGATTCTTTTTAAGCCCTACCACTTTGCTTTGCACATGTCCTCTTAATTACCCAATGTTTGGATATGAAAACTATGTACCTTTGTGTTCTCTGTCAGTTCTGATTGTAGTGTACCCCCAATCACTCCTAGAGCCCTAATAAGATGTTTTTTATAAGAATCTTTATTCTTCACAGGGTTCCCTTAGTGAGGAGTGCACCCTAGATAAAGGTGTCCCTCACCGACCCAACAAAAGCTATTAGTGAGTGATCATCATTTCTCTCCCTGTCCAATTATTACTTTTAGTACCCAGCTCACTACCATAAATTTTCAGCTCCTTCCTATACTCGTTCTGCCTTAAAATATTAAGCTTTGTATTATGTGCCCCTTTCTGCATGGTGATTTTGCTAACATGTGCCAAACACTTCAAGTCTGTTACCTACAACTGTCTGTAACCATTTTTCGAGCTTGTTTGCACACTTTATATAGGTCTAATCACCTACTTGTTTGCAAAGTCACATAGCCAGGTTGGGATTTTAGATGTAGAATTAAAATTCACATTTCAAAATTTTTGCATTCTATGTGCAGCATTATTAATGGTCTGTCCCAAACCCAGAGGTGGCTCACAAGTAGCCAGATTAACAGCCGCCACCACAGCAAAAGTATATATTATATATAATGGATTTTAGTGCCCTGCAATATGAAATTTAATTTCAGCATCAAGTCCAGTACTTTAAGTGACCAAACCTAGAATGCTGTTGTCATAAGTCATAGCTATTTCCATAATTCTGACTGATTTACACCAGCATTGATAATTATTACCACTTCCTTTTCCTGTCCTGCTGCTTCCTAGCATTTGACTATTTAGCTTATTGTATTTGCATAAAAAAAATCTGTATTACAGACAGCTAGACGTTTGACTTGATGTTTTTCTGCAATGAACAAATAGTATGAAAAAAAAACAGTTTTACTAGATATACAAGGAAAAAAAGTTAAACCTGAGTTGACTTGTAAAGGAATAGCAGAACCTAATATTAACCATACAAAAAGTATACATCAGTATACTAAAGTCTTATATTGTAAACACATTTAACAAGAAAATAGTACAATTTTCAAAGAATATACTTATAAGCAGATACAACAAAGTCATTCAATGCCATGACTAAAGCAGTGAGAAGGGGCTGGCTGTCCAGGGTGTAAAATGATAGGTGGTACAATCAGCACTGAAGAAAAAGTGTAGATCAATCTATGCTAATCAGTGGGGAAACTGTTTTGCTATTCACTAGGTTAGGGCATTACTTTCTGTGAAGGAGCCTGTAAGTAAGAGTTGATAGTGACAATATGGAGTGGTCAGTTATGGGAAGTGAGTTGGGGTTTGTAGGTTTGTTGGGGTGATGCACACATGGTTGTGCACTTAGTAAAAAGTGACAGATTTTATTTTGCAGTATCAGCAGACAATAACTGCTAGCAGCTTAGACATGGGTAAGGGTAATAGGAAAGTAGTCAAAAATAAGGTTTAAGACCCACCCTTACTCCTTAACCACTACCCACCCCTAGAGGCAGGCTTGGCATTGTCAGTGTGCTGATTATATTCACATTTGTGAGTGAGTGAGTGAGTGAGTGAGTGAGTGAGTGAGTGAGTGACTGAGTGAGTGAGTGAGTGAGTTCATAGGTTGGCACTAGGCTATCAGCCCTAGGGCCTATACAAGCCTAGCCATAACAATTCCCTGGCTATTTCTTCCCACACTATTTACTTCCCTGGACCACTGTCCAGCAGGGTAACTGACATGATCCCCGGATTGAATTTCCTATCTCCCATCCAATCATCAAGGTTCCTTTTGAAGAGGGCCAAAGATGCACTCTGCTTGACATGTATGGGCAGTCTATTCCAGAGTCTGGGGAGTCAGGAACCTATCCCTTCAGCACATTTTGTTCATTGTGATGACAAGGTTTAGATCCCTGGAGCATGTGCCTCTGAGGGATTGGGATTTATTTAAGTGTAGCATGTCCAACAGCTCTGGGTTTGACATGACCTTGTATGTTAAGCAGAGATCATCTCTGAGTAGACAATATGAGACAGGGTATAGCTGGAGATTTTTTAGATGGTCAGCATAGGGCATCTGCTTTAGGCATGTGATTCTTTTAGTGAGGTATTTCTGCGGCCTTTCCAGTTGTTGCAGATGTCTTGAGAGGTACATACCAAACAGGGCATTGTATTCTATAATGGGTCTAATGAGGGATGAGTACAGCAGGACAATGACCTCCTTTTTTCTGGATGAAAAGCCCTTAGTGATGAGATGTGCCACATAGAAGGATTTCCTGACTGTTGTGGCGATGTGGTTATCGAAGGTGAGACCACTGTCCACCTGTGTCCCTAAGTCTCTTATCACACTTTCGGTTTTTAGTGTACTGCCACCTATGTGGTAATTCATGGGTACATGTTTTTTCCCAAAGGGGATAACTATACATTTTTGGCACTGAGCTTGAGCCCATGGATCTGGCACCAAGCATCTGTTTCTGTAAGGCCCTTTTGTAGAGTATCCACATAATTTGGGGATTCAGTCATCTGCAAACTTTGTTATCTAGAGTCCCTTAGTGCTGGCTTGTACTTCAGAGAAGTAGATGCCAAACAAGAGTGGTCCTAGGACTGAACCCTGAGGTACTCCACTTGTCACTTGTCTGGAGATGGATTTGGAGTTGGCTACTTTTACAGTGTGGGTTCTGTCAGTAAGCCAGTTGGCAACCCATTGAGTGATGTAGGGATTAATGCCCAGCTTAGTAAGTTTATCTATGATTCCAGAGTGGGGGATGGTGTTGAAGGCCTTGGTGAGGTCCAGATAGGCTGTGTGCACCACCTTACCCTTGTCCACAGCACTGGAGACTGATTTGAAGAAGTCAATCAGGTTCAGGAGACAAGATCAGCCCTTCACAAACCCAAACTGTGTGGGGTCCAGTATTTGAAGGTTGTCAATGTCTTTGTTTATAAGTTTCATGATAATACGTTCCATGGACTTGCAGATCAGGCTCATCAGACTAATGGGGCGGTAGTTCCCAAGATCCAAGGTGGATCCCCCCTTGTGGTGCGGGATAACTGTAGCTGTGTGCTACTCAGTGGGCATGAAACCTGAGGTGAGGCTATGATTAAACATGACACTTAAGTGAAGTGCCAGTTCATTTTGTAGTTCATGTAGTACACAGCCTGGGATGTCGTCTGGTCCCATGGATGCTGTATTCTTAGCTTTGAGTGCATTTTTTACCTGTGTGGCCATTATTACCAAAATTTGGCAATCTTTTCGGTATTGAGATGGGCCCTTTAGGGAGTGAGAGGGGGTGAAGTTTTCACTGAATCAATCTGCCAGGATATTGGCAATATCCTTGGGATCAGTATATTTAATGCCATTCTGTTGTAGCTCAGAGCAGATCTGAGCATTGCCATTTAGATTCTTGACATAGTTATAGAATGCCTTGTGGTTGTCTTTGGAATCTTTGGCAATTTTATTTTCGTAACTAGCATTGGAGGATTTTTTGAGGGATCTCAACTTCTTACTGAGGCTGGTAAGGGAGTTTTTTGCATCCTAGGATTTTTCTCTTTTCTGCAACAGTTTCTTCCTTTTGTTGTAAAGTTTGTTTATGGCAAGGGAACACCAGATTGGCTTCCTTTTTTTGGAGGAGAGCATCTTGGTTCTATTTGGGATGGCAAGATTCATGCATGAGTGGATGTGCTTGTACAGTGCCTTAATGTAGGATGCAGCAGTCGAACATTCAGTTACCATCTGCATGGGTGTCATGAAGTTTGTCACTTCTGATTTGAGTAACATGAAGTTGGCTTTGGAAAAGTTTTTTATGGAGGTTTCCTTATTGGGGAGTGGGGGTGGGATGTGGATGTTAAGGGTGATTAGCTTATGGTCAGACCTGACCAATGAGGGGGTGACCATAGGTGTAGAGCATCAATTTCCCATGTTGATAATGACCAGGTCTAGGATATCGGAGCCCCTGGTGGGATTATGGATTAGTTGATCCAGGGCATTGGAATTTATGAATTCCAATAACCATTTGGCAAAGGTGTTTGCACACGAGTAGTTTTCCCAGTTAATGGCAGGGTAGTTGAAATCACCCAGTATTAGAGTGTTTAGTTGTATCTTAATATTTTCCAGTATGTTTAGAAAAGTGTAGTGAGAATCTTGCGGCATGGTGGGGGATCTGTAGCAAGCTACAATTTGGATTGCAGTCTTACCTAGTGTTAGTTACTTCTTCTTCTTTCACACAATCCATCCACCTCTTTGCTGGACATCCTCATTTCCTCTTACCTTCTTCCTGTCTGTCCCAAATCTTCCTTACCAGACTGTCTTTATTTTCTGTGCAAGTGTCAAAATCCCAATAAATTGGTTCTCTCTGATCTTTTCTGCAATTGGAGCTACTTTGGATTCTGCTCTTATATCGTCATTTCTTCATCTATCCCACAGTGTGCATCCTGTCACCCTTCTCAGGCACTTCCATTTCGATCACCTCTAGTTTCTTCATCTGCTCTGCCTTTACTGCCATACAGTAGTACTGGTTGCACCACTGTCTTTTATATCTTACGTTTCGGCTTCTTTTGCATTCTTCTGTCTTAGACTACACCTGAGACTCTGCCAGTTGACTTCAGCCCCTCTGATTCTAGCCTTGACTTCTTCATTCAGACTTCCCTTCTCCTCAATCACTCCTCCCAGATACTTGAAGCTATTTACCTGTTCCTCCATCTTCCCTTCTATCTCAAGTCTCAGCGTATTCTGATTTCCCCAATTTGCTGTCATTACCACTGTCTTATCTGTGCTTAGTTCCATCCCATGTGCCTTCAGTTTTGCATTCCATCCCCCTATCCTTTGCTGACGTTCTTGCTCAGAGCTTGCCTGTAATACCACATCGTTTGCATACAGTAACGTTGTTGATTTCTCTCCTCCAACCTGTTTGCTAATGTAGTCACTCACCAGTATGAACAGCAGTGGGCTCAGAGTTGAACCCTGGTGTACACTCACTCACAGTGGGAACCCCTTTGAGAGGCCAAACATTGTTCATGCTTGAGTCACTGGGTCCTTGTACATAGCCTGCACTAATTCTACCAATGTTTCTGTGACTTTGAACCACCACAGTACTGACCAAATCAGCTTTCTTGGGACCTTGTCATATGCTTTCTCCAAGTCCAGGAAAACCCAGTTGGACTCTGTCCTCATCTCTAGCTTCTTCTCAACTATCTGTCTCACTGCAAACATTGGGTCAGTTGTACTGCATCCTGATCTGAATCTGAAGTGCTCATACCCCATCTTACATTCTACTACTCTGTGTATTCGTTTATCAATCACCCTCTTCAGAACTTTCATGCAATGTGATAGGAGTTTGATGCCTCTATGCTTCCCACAGTTGTGGATGTCCCCTTTGTTCTTGCACACTGGCATGAATATGCTTATTTTCCAGTCATCTGAGATATGCCTTTCTCTTCACACTACTATCAGTACCCTCATGAGCCATTTCTCCCATATCTCACCCAGCATCTTTATCATATTTCATGTGACCTCATCTGCACTTGCTGCTGACTTCCTTTTCCTTAGTGCTATTCTTACTTCTTCTAGGGTGGGCTTCTCTTCTTCTCTCATTATAGGCTGTTTCTGGGTCAGTACAGCTTCTGTTGGGTTTTCTTTATTCAGAAGCTGCTGGACATACTCCTTCTATCTGCCTTTGATGTTCTGTGGACTAGTGAGCAGGTTGCTGCTGGCATCCCTTATGAAGGGTGTCTGAATATCTTTATCTTTCTGTCTTTATCTTGCCACTTGATATAGTTTCTTTGTACCACCTACTGAGTCACTTTCCAGAAGTTGTTAAGAGTGCTTCTGATGCCCTATTCTTTGCTACTGCAAATCCCTTCTTAGCTTCTTTGTTAGCCAATCAGTATTCCTTCCTAGCCTGGTCGGTCTTTTCCGTCTCCCATTTTGTCCTGCACGCCTTTCTTTTGATCACTTCCTGGACTTCTGCATTCCACTACCAACTTTCCTTATATACCTTATTACCATACCTGGCTTGGTCACATATCTGTTCTGTAATTCTAACACATGTTATTTTGAGGCATTGCCATTCTTCAACTCCACCTATTTCCTCCTCTTCTTGGGTGCTAGAGCCCTGAGTAATTCCTTGAACTTTTTCACTTTCTCTCCAGCCAACTTCCAGGTCTTCAGCCTGGTCTCTTTTGACCTTAGAGCCTTCTCTGAACACTGCCTGCAGCTGATTGTGGCAACCAGTGGTTTATGCTGTGGGCCAACTGTTTCACTGGGGATGACTTTGCAATCATGGATTCTATCCAGTGCCTTTTCCTTACTAGGAGTCTACCTGAGTTGCATGTTGACTACTCTTGTATATGACCTTGTGACTGTCTCTTTTTCTGAACCATGTGTTAGCTACTCTCAAGCCATTTGCCAGACAGACTAGAATGGCTTCTCCTTCTTTATTCCTGTTGTCCCACTCATGTGGACCCAGGCAGTACTCGTATCCTGTTCTGTCTGCATCCTTTTTTGTCTGTTCCGATATGTGCATTCGAGTCATCCATTATCAACACAAATTCATGTTGTCCTGCTTTATCTAGTAGGTCCTGCACCTGCTGTCTGAATGCACTCGTTTCCTCATTATCATAACCTTGCTGTGGGGCATAGGCTTAGATTATGAATACTGCCCTACCATTACACTCGAGTCAGACTGCCATGAGTCTGTCACTAATTCTGATGATATCCCTCACTGCCTTTTGAAGCCTCTCTCTCACCACAATTCCCACACCAGTTATAGCTTGTCCTCCTCCTGAGTAGTAGACTCTGGATCCCAAAATAAGTGACTTTACAGCACTGCCCTTCCATCTTGTCTCTTGGATATATAGGATGTCCAGCCTCCTCCGTACCATCATGTCATCCATTTCTAAGCTGCCTCTTGCCAGTGAACCTACATTAAGTGTAGCAATTCTCAGTTCATATTTTGAAGGTTGATTGGTTTTATGTCCAGCTTTCACTCAGAAGAGCTATCCCAGGTAACCCAGGCTGGTCAACTAAACACGAGCAAGTCAGTTGCTTATTGACCCAGGGCTGCTAAGCTTTATGGCAAGCACACACTGACCGATAGGGGCACATACACCCCTCTCACCATTAGCATGGGGCCCTGGTGTTAGTCGGGTCTTCAACCCACTTATCACTGGTAACTACCCATGCCCATTTTGGCAATATTAGTCAACGTGACCAAATCACCTAAAGCCATATATTACACCATCAAGTGGCTAGCCCTACCTAGGTGCTTAGACTGTGATCCGTGTTCTTCTGTCTTGATTATACTGCGCACCACAGTAGATGCCCAAAGCAGTTGATCTGCACAACACTTCCCCCTATAGGGCACCATGTAGAGTCTGTGCTGCTGGCCACAGCTGCATTAATTGGCGAGTTTTAGATGAAAAAAAACACAGCATGTTTTTCTGAGGTGGGAGGAACCCCACAGAGACACAGGAAGAACATGCAAACTCCAAACAGGCATTGATCAGAGGCCAGAATCAAGCCTTATACCTTGTGCATGGGAGGTGAAGACCTTAACCATTATGCCAACTTGTCTCCCACTCCTATACCAGTACGTTATTGCCCTTCCCTCCTTTCTAACCTATATGACTCTAAATTTCTCATCCCCTTCTCCCCACACCTGCCATTCCCTCTCTGCTGTTCATTAATTGTGTTCTCTGTCTAACTTCTGTTAAGCAAATAATTAATAGAAACAGTTGCTATACTATACCATAACATGCATGCCACATTAATGCCATGTAGTACATTTTTGTTGCTTAACTACTTGTTAAATGGGCATGTCTGGTTAGCTGAACCTGAAATTAGCCCATAGATATCAGAGTTCTACTCTGATTAACAAAAATAAATAAATAAATTAAACAGACAACTAAAAACTGACAAGGAAGCAAAGACCTGGACATCCATTGCTAATTCTTTTATCACACTTTCATAAAAGTGAAATATGAAATCTAAACAAAAGGGTGGAGCTTAAACCACTAAGTTTTTAAAAGTCTCATCCAAGACTTCAAAGTTAATGAAGTTGTTTCTAATTTTATCAATATTAAATTAATTATGTTAATGTGTTTAGTTTAACAAATCATGAATATAAATAAAGGAACAGTGAAGACAAATACCTCCATAATATTGAAGTAAGACAGATGTTATATCATGCCAGTGAGCAAGGATTAGTGATAATTTAAGAAAAAAAAGGATGGGGCAAAAGATGAACTTATTTTTGGTTGACTGAAGTGCACTGCTAGAAAGAAAGAACATACTAATAGAATGGAGATAGCATTGGGTTATGGGTGGGCGTAAGGGCAGTGTGCTCTAACTTAATGAAGTCGGTGTGAAAGAAACTAGTGAAAAGAGATAACATTACATTAGTGAGTTTGTAAGATACACGTATATAGGTACATAGGAGACTACTAGGCTAATGGCTTAAGAGCCAATACAACCCAATTTTACTCAATATATGGCCCCAGGGGTAAGAGAATGACATGGGTTTGTGTCTATACCTCAAGTATCTTAGATTGCCCCTGTCCATAATGGAAATAAGCACTACCTCAGGTGTGAATTTACAATTCACCATCCATTGATCCAAACTGCATTTAAATAGGGCCAGGAAAGGGCTCTGCTTAACATGACAAGGAAGCCTGTTCCAAAGTAAGTGTAATCCCTGACACACATCTGTCACTCCAGCATGTTTTGCTTGAGACTCTGACTATGTTTAGATCCCCAGATCAGGTGACCCTCATGCTGTTTGACTTGTGGATGTGTAGCAGCTCCATCAGAGCTGGATTACTGAATGTCTTGCAGGTCAGGCACAGACCACCCCTTAATAGTTAGTAGAAAACAGAGTAAAGGGATACGGCTTTTAGTCTATCCACTTAGGACATGTTGTTTACACCCTGTATTTTCTTTGTGTGGAATCTCGCAGTGTGCTCCAGCTGCTGCAAGTGCCTAGTCAAATACATGCCAAATGGTGCATTATACATGAATACTGGTCTAATGAGGGCCAAATTATAAGTTATTTATTTATATTTGATAACTGGGTAGTGTCAGACTGGGCCAGAAGCCCATTTTTAGTGAAGACCCGGGGAAAAAAGCTCCAAGGAAGATTACATAATTAAAGATTTGTACATATATTCTTTTTTTAATTCAGGGTAAAATATCACAAAAATGAAAGTAAGAAGGCGCAATTGCCATGAAATATTGACAATGGGTGGTGGAGAGAAGGAAGTTAGTAAGGGGTTAACTTAGTTAGCCTGGTGGAGAACATGAACATAGCCTATGTTTGGTAAAATATTCCTTTAGGGACTGTTTAAATGAATGTATATCATTTTTTTTTTACTAATTTTTTTTTATTATTTCAAATAAGATGTCTTAAGAAACATTACATGAAATAAAGATAAATAACATATTTACAATTCTAAAACATTACTAACTTAAAACCATTATATAACTATTTACATTGGTGTCTATGCAAATAGCATTGAAATTCTATATTATATAGAGTTAGAAACATAAGATGATATATCTTCATTGATCTTTTCGAGTATTTCTAGTACTTTCATCGAAGAGTAATAGTAAAAAGTAATAAAGAAACAAACACGGCCGGACTTGCAGAAACACCGTTTTTTAATACTTATTTAAACGCTCAAAATAAAAATACGTTTTTCGTCCCACTTAAATGCAGGACTTCTTCAGAAACCAAACAAGTTTGAAAATTCAAAGACTGGATTTTATACAAACTATTAAAAAAATGTGCCAAATTCATTAAAAAATTCCATTACTTTTAAAGGCACATACAACCAACGAGAGACTTAAAACAAACCATTTTGGAAACAACTTTACAAATCCCTTTTGCATCTATGATGTATGAAATAAAAACCTTTTCTTATCTACTTGTGATGATAAAATTAAACAATAAAAAATAAAACAATAAATAATAAATAATAAATAAATCAATAGTAAGAAGTAGATCTTTTAGTTCTGTTCTTCACTGTTAATATTTCCATATGAGCAACTGTTGATGTTAAATTCTCAAATTCCTTGAACGTAGGAGAAGCCTCATTTTTCCGGTGTATAGTTATGATTTTATGTGAAATTGCCAATAGTGACCATATGATTTTAGTGTCTTTTTTGGTACACAGTTTGGAATAGGAGAGTTGAATAAAATTAAAGACTTTGTTAACTGAAAATTATCATTATAAACAGTCTGAAAAAATAGTTAATGGACTTCCAGTACATATTGAGACATATACATTCATAAAAAAACATGCTGCCAATCCGCTTTTATCTTGGTATGGCATCTCCAACATTGATCTTCAATAGAATACAGTTTGGCTAGCCTATGTGGTGCATAGAAACTTCTGTGTAGATATCTCCAAGTGAATAATTGCCTGTATTTTGATAATGTAGAAAATTTGGAAGATTTTAGAATATGACTTTCTTCTTTTTCATAGGTTCATAGGTTCATAGGTTTATACTAGGCTATCTGCCCTAAGGCATTTATAAGCCTAGCCCAAATTATTGTGGCTTACGCCACCCCTTATATGAAAAAATACTGTGCCCATTAGTTTGTTGTGCCTCTGTCCAGCAGTGACACAGAGATGATTCCCGGGGTAAACCTACAATCTCCCATCCACAGGTCTAGATTTCTCTTGAACAGAGTCAGCGAGGTGCTCTGCCTCACATGGACCGGGATTTTATTCCACAGCATAGGGAGTCTCTGAGTGATAAATCTATCCCTCCAGCACATCCTATTTATATCCGTGCTAAGGTTTAAGTCGCTTGCTCTAGTGGTTTTGGTGGATTTGGATTTTTTGAGGTGGAGCATGTCCATTAATTCCGGGTTGGACATGGCCTTGTATGTCAGGCACATGTCACCTCTGAGCAGACGGTATGCGACTGAATAGAGCTGGAGTTTCTTCAATCTGGCAGCATATGACAGATTTTGGAGTCCCTTTATCCTTTTGGTGAGGAACTTTTGGGGTCTCTCCAATTGCTGCAGATGTCGGGTGAGATACATCCCGAATGGGGCATTGTACTCGATCATTGGTCTGATAAGTGAAGAGTACAGGGAACAATGGCCTCACTAGATCTGGATGTGAATCCTTCATGATCAGGTGGGCAATGTAGAAGGTCTTTCTAACCACTTTAGCAATGTGAGTGTCAAAGAAAGGCCACTGTCAACCTGGGTCCCCAGGTCCCTGATAACCTCTTCTGTGCTTAGTGGATTGCCACCTATATGGTAGCTTGGGGTTACCTTGTTTTTCCCGAAGGGTATGACTATACATTTTTGGCGTTTAACTTCAGGCCATGGCTCTGGCACCAGCTATCTGTTTCCGTGAGTCCCTTCTGAAGGATATCCGTGTCCGATGCACTTTCCACTATGGCACCCAGTTTGCAGTCGTCTGCAAACTTTGTCAGCCAAAGTCCTCTCATGTTGGCCTGTACTTCTGAGAAGTAGATGCTAAACAATAGGGGCCAAGGACCGAGCCCTGTGGGACACCACTTGTGACCGGCTTGGAGTCTGACACAGCGCCAGCAACTCTAACCCTGTGGGTTCTGTCCTTAAGCCAGTTTGCAACCCATCTTGTGACATATGGGTTTACATTTAAGCTGGTAAGTTTTTCTACAATACCCGAGTGGGGTATTGTGTCAAAAGCCTTTGCAAGGTCAAGGTAGGCTGTATGGACTGCCTTTCCCTCATCAATGGCCTTGGTGACTGTTTCGAAGAAGTCGACCAAGTTCAAAATGCATGATCTTCCCTTGACAAAGCCAAACTGGGTCGGGTCCAATGTCTGCAAGTCCCCTATATCTTTGTTTATGAGCTCCATTATGATCCTCTCCATAGCTTTGCAGACTTGACTTGTTAAGCTTATGGGGCGGTAATTACCAGGGTCCGTAGAGGCGCCGCCTTTATGGAGTGGGACCACAGTTGCCGTACGCCACTCCTTGGGCACGTATCCTGTGGTAAGGCTGAGATTAAACAGCTGCCTTATGTGCGGGTTTTATTCCTCATTTAGCTCGTGTAGCACACAGCCGAGGACACCATCTGGTCCCATTGATGCTGTGTTTTTAGCTTTAGAGAGAGCAGCTTTCACCTGCGCATTTGAGATGTCCAGGAGGCTACACTCGGCTGGGATAGTTATCTCTCCTTTAGGGGGGGAGAGGGGGGTGAAGTTTTCACTGAACCTGTCTGCCAGTATGTTGGCAATGTCTGTGGGTTCAGTGATTTTTGTATCATTTTGGACTAATTCTGAGCATATCTGGGAGTTTCCACCCAGGTTCCTAACATAGCTGAAAAAGGCCTTATGATTGTCCTTTGAATCCATGGCAATTTTTCTCTCAAAATTGGCCTTAGTTGATTTTATGAGTGCTCGTATTTTTTTACTAATAATGATCAGGGGTGACTTCCCTTTTATGGATTTTGTTCTATCATGTAATAGCTTTCTCCTCTTATTGTAAAGTTTGTTAATGGCTGGGGTCCACCAGACTGGACGTTTGCCCTTTGTGGAAAGAGTCTTGGTTTTATTTGGGATTGCCTGATCCATGCAGTCCTGGAGGTGTTCATAGAAGGCATTTGTAAGGGCTTCCGCAGCTTGGGTTGTGGTTTCCTCTGGCTCAGGGACCTTGAAGGATACCACACCAGTCTTGAGTAGTGTGAAGTTTGCTTTAGAGAAGTTCTTCACTATGGTCTTTTTTGCTTGGGGTGGGGCGGGATGTGGATTTCCAGTGAGATTAGTTTATGATCAGATCTCACCAATGAGGGATATACTTCCGGTGTGGAGCATTTTGTCCCCATGTTTGTGACAATGAGATCTAGTATATTTTCTCCTCTCGTGGGAACAGTGACTAGCTGTTCCATGGCATTTGAATTTATGAACTCCAGGAACCGTTGGGCTAGAAAGTTAGGGCTTGAGTAATGTTCCCAGTCTATATTCGGGTAGTTGAAGTCACCCAATATGATGGTGTTTGGAGATACATTTATACCCTCCAGTGTCTTCAGGAAGGCTGTGTGGGGTTCCTGAGTTTGAGAGGGTGGCCTGTAGCATGCTACAATTTGTAGAGCAGTTTTGCCTATGGTTAGTTGCACCTGGATGGTTTCCGAAGCTTGGCGTTGCCACCAACCTGGAGGTGTGAGTATCCTTTATGAATATGGATACACCCTCCTTTTGTGGTGTGGTCCGGGTTTTGGGGCCGAACGCATGATATGAGGTAAAACCTAATAGTGCCGGGTGCTCTCAGGAGCCTTGAACCAGGTTTCAGTTACAGCACAGACATCGATGTTCTCCATACTGAGAAGGGCCTCGAGTGCGTGCATTTTGAGATTTAGACTTCTGGCATTGAGCAGCATTACCCTCAGTTTCTTCCCATTTTTGTTTTCTAGGGTGGTAGGTTTAGAATTTGAGCCTTGCCTAAAAAGGCACTATGGGGTGGCAAGAGCCTTAGCCAATATCCGAATCCCAGGGTGACAGGTGCAAGCCGTCCCTTGAAGCAGCGTGGCTTGTCAAGCATGTCATCCCAGGCAGACAGACACTGGATCCCCTTTGAATGACACCAGACATTAAGCCAATTGTTAAAGCTGATCATCTTGTCTCTATATTGTGGCATCATTCTTGGTGAAGGAAGGATACTGCTCAGGGTTAGGGTCATACCTGCCTGGGCTACATAATCAGAGAGCTCCTCTATGTCTCTTTTCATGTAGTCCAGGGAGGTACATCTCAGGTCGTTCACACCAGCATGGACAATGACTGTGTCATATTTGTACTTGCCGTGGAGTGACCCGAGTGCTTGTGTTATGTGGCGGATTCTAGCGCCCGATAGGCAGCTTACTGTGACCCTCTCCTTGTTCAGCCTGGTGAGTGGGACGCCAGTGTGTCTGACTATGGAGTCACCTATGACAAGTATGTTTGGTGTTGTATTTGGCCTTAAGGGCTGTGACTGCTTTGCACACTGCTTTTGTGGTTTATGTGTTGCTTGTGGGGTGTCTTGAGGTAGCAGTTGTTTGGGTGTCTGCTTTGGAGGCCTCTGCTGTTTAGGTAAATTTTTACTCAGAGCCTCCGAGTATGTCTTTGTGTGTTTATGTGTTTGATTCAGTGGAGTGGTAGCATTATGTGAGGCTGGTTTTGTGGTGTGTGTAGTTGCCTTCTCCTCCTGTCTGGTCTTGCCAGTCCTGAGTTGAGAGAGCTCAGCCTCCAGTTTGGCTAAATAGCTGCATCTCTCACAAGTATTTGTGTTATGTGGGAGGAGGAGAGGGTTGTCTGTGTACATGAGGCAGTTATAACATTGCCTCAAGATTCCCAGATTCACCAGCTGGACCAGAGAGGAGATTGACAACTGACCTTTGGACATGCTAGAATAATATTGGGAAATCCTTAATTGAAAACAAGGGCCAGTGGGGAGTGAGGGTGTAGTGCTTTTAATTTTTAGTGCTGACTTATATAATTGCTTTAGTGAGCAAGTGCCAGGTAACTTGAGTGCAATGTGTTACAAGTAACTAAATGCAAAAACGACAAACAGTAAATTTCTTTCAAGTGAAACAAGGAAATAAGTACAGTAAGCAATGCAGATATCACTAGAGATCCACAGAAGCGCTGAGAAGTTGCATATTAGGTGGAATTAGCTTCCAGGGAAATAACAAGCAAACAAACAACAAGCATATAAACAAAGCTAGATTCAGTAGGCCTGGATCTAGTCTATGCTAGAGCAAACAGTTCAAATATTCAGGCACTATAAACCTTTAACCAGAAAATTCCCAGCTCAGAAGGGCAGAGTCCAGCCTCTTCTCCCACAAGAGTGCAGACCACGAACCTTCTTAATGTAAAATAACTGGCCTGAAGCCCAAGTGCCTAAACCAGAACTAATACACTTGGACACTGGGCTCTCAATCAGCAGTTCCCAACTTAGAAGGATGAAAGCTACCTGTCCTGCCACCACAGTGCTTGCCACAAACCTTCCTAATGTAAAACAACTGGTCTGAAGCCCAAGTGCTTAATCCAAAAGACTTGAATGATAGCTACACTTTAATCAAGTTACAACCAAACAGTAATAAATACCATTGAATACTTTAGAGAATGTCTGGATTAGTGCTCAAGTTACACAAACAAAGCTAGATCCAGCAGGCCCGAATCCAGTCTATGCCACAGCAAACAAGGCGCACCAACTTCAGTAAGAAACAGTTCAGATATGCATGCACTATAAGCCTTTAACCAGAAATTCCCAGCTCAGTAGGGCAGAGTCCAGCCTCTCCTCCCACAAGAGTGCAGACCACGAACCCTCTTAATGTAAAATAACTGGCTTGAAAGCCCAAGTGCTTAAACCAGAATTAATACACTTTTAGAATAACAGACACTGAGCCCTCAATCAGCAGTTCTCAACCTAGAAGGATGTAAGCTACCTGTTCTGCCACAACAGTGCAGACCACAAACCCTCTCAGTGCAAAACAACTAACTGGTCCGAAGCCCAAGTGTTTAAACCAAAAGGCTTAGAATGAGTCACACCAAGCAGTAATAAATACAATTGAGTATTTTAAGATGATGCAAAAGTAAAAAGAAGTAGGTAAAAACAAAAGTACAGTAAAAGCAGATGAAATTTTTTTTTTTTTTCTGAACAAGTGCTGAGATCAAAGAAACAGATTTGAGTGCTGAAACTAGAAAACTGGCTAGTTATAAGAAAAAAACAAGCTAGAAAGCTTCCCTTAAACACAGAAGGGCTTGGAGGCTCAGAAGCCTACAAATAGTCTGTACCACTTAACAAGAAAGGCAGGAAATAAGCTTAATTTTTTTTTTCTATTTCCCAGATGCTCTCTTTGTACACAGTAGGAGTGCCTGAAAACAGAATATGATCTCACTGCACTCAGTTGAGTGAGCAAATGAGATGGGCCCAGAGGCAGGCTGAGGGGCGGGCAGTTTCAATGCCACTAAGATTAACACCAAAACAAAAACAGCGCGGGTGGGTGGGAATATAACCAAGTTCTTAGCTGGCCAAGCTGAAGTTTTAAAGCAGGAATTATTTCACATGCACCAGTTTAAATATGCAAGGACAGGAAATCAAAGAATGTGGCTACCCCCACACCTGTAATTACTAGCAAATAACAACATTCAGCCAACACTAGCTTTAGTTCAAGTTACTGAAGAGCAGAATAACTTCAGATAAAAATTCCTTCAACACTCCTTCATACACAGTTTAAATCAATTTAAATACTGTATTTTTTTAAAAAAAAAGTGCAGAAAAAGGTACTTAAATTCTCTTATACGTCCAGTTGAATATAATCAAGTTCTTAGCTGGCCAAGCTGAAGTTTTAAAGCAGGAATTATTTCACATGCACCAGTTTAAATATGCAAGGACAGGAAATCAAAGAATGTGGCTACCCCACACCTGTAATTACTAGCAAATAACAAAATTCAGCCAACACTAGCTTTAGTTCAAGTTACTGAAGAGCAGAATAACTTCAGATAAAAATTCCTTCAACACTCCTTCATACACAGTTTAAATCAATTTAAATACTGTATTTTTAAAAAAAAAAAAGTGCAGAAAGGATGGTTGTTTATTAAAGTATAATAATCCCAGTATGATTTTTCATGATAATTTTTTGTTTTTTTAACAATTTTATAAATATTAGACAAATAACCTGTACCCTGATAAGGTTGTTTTGTGATAAGAATAAGGTATTCAATAAGTTTTAGAGCTTCCTGTCTAACTGAAGGTTGCCTTTGTTCTATTTTATTTATAAGAAAATGTCTTACATTTTGTAAAAGTAACCAGTAGTCTTTATTTATATTATAATTGTAAGTTATCTGTTCATTTGTTAGGATTTTCCCTTTCTCTATAAGTTGATGCCAAAAGAATAATGATTTTTTCTTGAGTATATTCATTTTAGAGATTTGTGATGTATCTAGAATATTGGGTGTAAAAGCTATAGGGAAAATAAGAAAAATCCAAGAATTAATATTTGGTATTTTGTTTGTATATGTTTTGAACATTGAAAGTGTAGAGCCTATATAGTTTGATGGTGATTTATTAATATTATTCCTTTTCCCTAAAAATAACCTTTTAACATTCATATAAGGGGTGATGATATTATTGTTAAGTTGTCTTGTATGTGATTGTAATTGATTTCTATGTAAATCTGCTCATGGGCTTGTTTCCGTATAGGTGTGTATGAATTATTTAACCATAGTATTATATTTTTAATAACAGATGAGGTAATATATAAATCAATATCCAGTGAATTAATTCCACCATCTTCCCAATCTGGTAAATGTGTATTTAAGGCTATATGGGGTTTATTTGGAAACCATAGAACATTTTAAATTAGTTTATTGTATCTTTGAATAATATATTTGGGAGGTGGCAATGAAATATTTTGTATTAAGTATACTATTTTGGGAAATATGATTACTTTAATAAGATATAATCTGTCTGTTGTTGAAAAGATGTATTTATTCCAGTAACCAATTGTTTGTTCTATTTTGTCTAGTATTTTATTATAGTTAAATATTAGAGAATCTGTTAATTCATTGAGTAGATTTATTCCCAGATATAATAATTTATTTTATGTTACTATATATTTGGAAAATCTTTTGTTTATATATTTTTTACAGTTACAGGGCATAATTTTAGTTTTGTTTTCATTAAATATTAACCCTGAAATATTTTGAAATGTATTCATGGTGTTAAATAAAGCATTCAAAGACTCATTGGCATCTGAGAGAGTTAATAGTATGTCATCAGCAAAGAGGTGGATTTTAAGGTTTAACATTTTATTAATACAAATGCCCTTTATGTTATTGTTTGATCTGATTTGATTTGCAAAGGGTTCTATGAGTAATGCAAATAACAATGGTGATAAAGGGCAACCTTGTTTAGTTCCCTTTTTGATTGTTATAGGGCCTGATCTATGTGATCCTAGTTTAACATATGCAGTAGATTTTTCATATAGTATTTGGATAAGATTATTAAAATTAGAAGGAAAGTTATATTCTTTTAAAACTAATGAAAGAAAGTTTCAGTTAACTGAATCAAAAGCTTTATTAATATCTAATGAGATTACATTTAAATCTAGGACTTTATGTTTGCTATAGTCTATTAATGTTAGTATTCTTTTAATATTATCTGAAGTATTTCTTCCTTTAATAAAGCCTGTTTGATCTTTGTAAATTAAGAAAGGAAGAAAGTGTTTGATCCTATCTGTGTATATAGCCATAAACATCTTATAGTCTATATTGAGTAATGATATTGGCCTATATGAGGAGCACTACTTCTCATCTTTATCTGGTTTGATAATTGGGGATCTCAATGAATATTTCCAAGAGGGTGGTATGTTCAAATCTTTCTTGGCTATATCATATACTTTTAATAGTAAGGATATGGCTTGATTGGGTATTAATGTATGCATTTCTGGTAGCATATTGTCTGGGCCAGGTGCTTTATTTGTCTTGAGCTTTTTAATTTGTGATTTTAATTCTGTCATATTGATTGGTTTGTTTATAATGTCTATTTGTTCTTGTGTTAATTTAATATGAATATTATTTTCTAAGTATTTTTTATATCCTTAGTAGGTGTATCCTGAGTGTTTATGGAATTATCAATGTTAAATTGAAGTCTGAATGCTTCTAAAATATCATTTAGATCCATAACTTTTTTGTTAGTATTAGGAATAAATATTTCTTTTATTTGCTTAGATTTAATTTTTTTTGTTCTATTAGTTAAGTGTCTCAGGTGTGTTGAATTAGTAGAGTATGAGTTTATTTTTATCTTTTCTAAGTTAATCATAATCTTATGATGTAACAATTCTGCATACTTCTTATTGATTTGCGTAAGTTGTTGAACTTAAGTAGTATTACCCTATTGTATTTCCAGTTTCAATTTGTCTGCTTTGTTTTGTAAGTCTAGCATATCTTTATTCCATAACTTCCTTTTATTTATGTACCAGGATAATATTTTCCCATATGTAACTGCTTTTAATGAATCCCAGACATATATGTCTGAAATATCTTCTGTGTAGTTTATTTCTAGAACATTTTTGATTGTTTCTTCATAAAATTCTTTAAAATCTGTCAATTTTGTGATATAGGAAGGTATCCTAGTAATGGGATTTGAATAAAAAGGTGTAAGCTCTATCTCAAAGACTATGGCATTATGATCAGATAAAGGACAATTTATAATTTTGACTTTGTCAATTTTTTTATTAGGTCATTGGCAACATATAGTCTATCAATTCTAGAGTTAGTTTTATATCTATTTGAATAAAATGTGAAGATTAGTGAGTCTGGTTCTGCAAATGCATTTATATCTTTTAAATATAATGTATCTACAAATTTTAATAGTGCTTTAGAGATAGGTTGTTTTCTTCTTTTAGATTTAGAATCTGTATCTTTTTCATTCATTATACAGTTGAAGTCTCCTGCCAATATCAGGCTACCCTTAGTTAAATGAATTATCTCTTCAAAGTGCTGTTTAACTGTTCTTAATCTTAGTCCTGGGATCCAATATAGATTTACTAATGTATAGATTCTCTTATTTAATTCTATTGTAGCTAGACAAAACATACCTGATGTATCTTGATAAGTAGTAATTATTTTAGGTGTTATAGTTGAGTTGCGAAGTAGTATAGCTACTCCTCTTTTTTTTTGTTTTGTATTGAGAGTTTATTAGTACTGTGTAATTATTAATATTTAAGTTGTTTATATCTCTATCTAATAAGTGTGTCTCTTGTAAGAAGACTATTTGTGGTTTATGTACGTTTATGTACTTGAATAGGTTTCTCCTTTTATTACTTTTATTTAGACCATTAACATTTATGGATAAACATTTCATTTCCTAGTTATGAGTTTGTTTTATATGTGAGTTTATGTAAATATTGTTTATTCTTAGTTCCATCTTGGATACAGAATTCAAAAAGCTTTTCTTGTATGGTTTTTGTACGTTTCTGAGTATCACCAAAGTGATAAAATAAAAAAAACAAAGAACTTCCAAACTTGTAGTTCTTAACTTTAAAAAGCATTCCCTATCACTATGAGGTAATATACCTCTTTGTTTGGTTAGTGAATCTAACCAAACAAACTTTCTACCCTCACAAATAATATTTGAATCAGTTTCTCTTATCCTCTTAGTTTTTAAATAAAGATAATTGAACAATATATTAAGATAATCTAATCAGCTAAATATATATAAATATATGCTTTACTCTTATCTTATTGTAATTCAGTAATACTTATTTCTAATCAGGTTTCAAAAAGGTACAAATATTTAGACTAAGGTAGTGTCATTTCAAAATAGTTTAAGGTATTAATAAACATTTTCTCATGTTAAAAACTATAACTGTATATTGCAAACATCTGTTGAAAACTATTTACTGACATTACTGTACAATACAATACTATTGTTGTGTAAATGTTTTTAGACTACTCAAGTCTGAAACCAATGTTTAGATTAGTATTTGCAAAGTCACATTGGAATAAAAACATGAATAGTTCTGAAACTACATATTTCCTGTTTAACATAAACTGAAATGCAATACAATGTACAAGTATATTAATATTTCTTTAGTGGACATTAAATATGTTCATCTGGTTGCATTTTTCAGCTTTTCAAAGACAATTCCCATGGCTGGAGACAACAAAATTAAAATTTAGAAGTCTCCCTTATCTAAGAGACTGCTTATAATGTTGTTACTTGATTGAGTGTTTTGTTGTTAACACTTTTATCAATTTTCATAGGAACTTTGTATAATCAAAAAGACACAGTACAGAGGTAAAACTACAATGCACTTGACCACATTTTCAAATCAAACATCTATGTATATCACATATTAACTCTTACAGCTTAGACTGACACTTAACCAGTGAGTTTATTTGCTGACAATAACTGTTGGAGATATAATTTTGGCTTACTTAACACCATTAATTTAACCTTATGATTGAATACCATTTTAGAATTAAACATCAGCATCTTCTCATTATAGTATTTAAAAAGTATACTGAAGAACATATAAAAAAATGGAAGCTGCTAAGATTTAAACTATTATGTATGAAAATGTTGCAGGTTAAAATTCCTAACCCACTTTGCAGTAAATAGACAAAATTTATTTAAACAATGGGGTAATACCTTTATTAAGTCAGAAAGGTGATTAAGAAGCTTGTTTTTCCTCTAATATCAGAGGATAGCTATGGTGATCCATGCACTGCAAGAGTATTATTTATCCTGGTAATTGCTTTATGACTGTATATAGAAATATTTAATTCAAATAATTAACTGGCATTACAACAATGTTTCTCAGAAAAAGTTGTTTTGCAGTTAATGACTAGATAGAACGCTTCATTTAGAGGATACACTTATCAAATGTCAAGTGCTTTAGCTATAATATAAGTGTCCCCTCAAATTAATCCCTGATGAAATTGCTGCTTACTAAACTTGCAGACTAATATTGGTGTCTTTTCATGTAGTCATATTGGAACGTGAAAATACAGGTCTGCTGATCAGGAACAATCAGGCTCTCAACTGCTAGACAATGCTATACATTTGTCTGCAGAAAGGTTTGAGAATTACAGTTGCATTGTCAAGCATTTTTGTTTAGACTAACAGTAACATGATATACCCACATACACTAGTATTGTGTCATTCTTGATAATGCAAAAAGCCAGGTAATATTATAAGAAGGGTGTAGCCACAGCCAGGTAATATAATAAGAAGAGTACAGCCGCAGTCGTTACTCAGATGAGTAAATGGGAACAACATGAGCCATCTAAGGAAGCATAGCTTGCTGAGCACCTGCCACAATGTATATTCACAATGCATGGTAACTTAGTAATAAATTAGGGTGTGGGCTAAGCCTCTCCCTCTGCTACTCAAACTGGATTCAATACAATATCTGTGTAGAACATGGATTCTTCAACAAAGTTCAAACCTATATGGGATATAAATATTGTATAGTTGACACATTGGGTTAAATACTCTGTTGTTATGTTACTTATTTTAGTTGTTTATATGATTATTGCTTTTACTTTCTCTATCTAGTATATTGTACTGTTATTTTAATGTTTGATTTGCTAAATGTACATTTAACCTTCTTGTTGCAGCCCATTTGTCCACTTGAGGGCATAGTTTGGCAGCAGGACATTAGTAGTATTTTTGTAGGGGCACCAGTGTGGCAAATGGCAATTTTCCTTAAAATAAACCTGCCCGTTGCTTGACAGTTACTAGTTTCTTAGAGAATTTGTAAAACAGCAGTGATTCTATTTCCTGATGATTAGTTTCTGCTCTTTAAACTTTGCTGTACAAAGCATAGTAAGGGATAGCTAAAATGTCTGGAAAACTAAACTGACAGAAAGACAAGCAGACATATGTCCTTATCTGTCAAGGTGCTAGAAGACATCAGAAGCCATAAGCTGAAAGTGCTTCAAAAAATAGATCTGTGTATATTTAGATGAACCGCATATATTATTTATGTTTCATTAGAAGGAATTTAGGTTCCTGTATCTTTAAAAGTGAACCTAGCTTATTTCCTGACTAGACATCAATTAGAAAGAGTCAGGAGATGACGTATACAAGTAAATGCCACAAGCAATAAGGTACTCGAGTTTCTAGTGATATTTGTGGCTGTTAAATTGTCTCGAGAACAAAGTGGAAAAGGTATGTGTTTTTTCTTTTTTTTTTTCCCTTCTCTTACTTCATGACAAAATCATGTAGTGTGCATGCGAGCACTCTAGTCTGCTGAGTAGTGTTCACATCTATCAAACTTTGCATTTTAATCATGCTATGCCTTATTTATTTATAAAAGAAAAGACAACAGGATATCTAAGTTACTTATAAGTATCTCTCAACTCCGGATGTCCAGAGCCATAACACACTTGACTCATAGCCGCAAAATATCACTCACAACATATTTTTGCACTGTACTATATCAATATGTGCATATGGGTCAAAGACAGAACATCTTTTAAGGCTATTTAAAGTAGTCTTATGATACATCTAAACTGAAATACTTAATTTCAAAACCAACACATTTCCACCCAGCATTACTGTTTGTCCAAACAGGGACATTTTTAACTTATAGAAAGAAATGTTGTCAGGGATGTAACTGATAATAAGTTATATAGCAGGCAATATAACCATATACTGATTAAAGTATTATAAGTTAATGAAGACTTTAAAAAAAGAAGTGAAAAATAATATATATATATATATATATATATATATATATATATATATATTTATTTGAGAACATTATTATGTGTTGATTACTCTGATTAAGAATATGAAAATAATAGATGGATAATAATGAAAAATAGAGTAATGTTTAAATTATGCTTAGTATATTAATGTGACTTGAGATAAATGTATTTAAATTTATGCTAATTTTGACATTTAAAGTATAATTGAAAACAGTACCTGTTTCAGTGCAACTTGAAGACAGAAAGAACTTTTCTTTTATTGTTAGTATTATTATTTAATTTTTTACAGAATATAGCATATGTAACATTATTTGTCCTTTAGTTTTTTTTTTCTTTTGCTCAACAGTTTTCCAGTTATTTACTTCAGCATTTCTTTTTGGTGTACTAATTGTCCAGTCCATAAATTCTTCATGGGTTAGGATGTTGTTGTTTGTAAGGTATTTTATTGCTGAATCTACTGTTTTGAACACTTTTATTCCATTTGGTAGAAAAACTCTCAGTCTTGCTGGGAATAAAAGATGGGCTTTCAATTGCTTCTTCTGCAAGGTTTTTATTATTGGTAGAAATTATTTTCTTTTTGAAACCACCTTTGTAGAATAATCATTGCCAAATCTTATTAATGAATCATTGTATTTGATGAGATAATTTGCCCAAGCATTTCTTAATATAAGATTTTTATCTTGTGTAGAAAAAAGTCTCACAATTATGGATCTCGGCTTGTTCTTACTTGGAGAAGAAGTATTTCCAGAAGCTGCTAGTGATCTATGCACATGTTCTATACCATATGAAAGAGCTTCAGGTATTTTTGTTACATCTGGTATCCAGGTGGTAAGGAAGTTTATCATATTGTCCCCTTCAGATTTTTCTGGTAGACCATATATTCTAATATTATTTCTTCTTGTTCAATTTTCCATATCATCAAGCTTTTCTAGTAAATATGTGTTTGGTTGAAGTAAGAATTCAGTTTGTTGTTCTTCTATTTGGACTTTAGTGTCAATGTCATTTAATGACTGTTCAATAAGTGATATCTGTCCTTTCTGCTGAGTAAACATTTCTTGAAGCTGTTCTAGTTGTAGTGAGCACTTTTCTTTAAAAGTATCTATTTTATTGTCCATCTTGTCAATTTTTATTGTAAGTTCCTGTAAATTTGTAATGAGAGATTGCAGGTCTTTTTTGAGAGAAGAGTTTTGTGCTGAATTCCTTAGATGACTCATGCTGTGAAGCTGATACTGGTGCTGATTTTCCAGTAATTAATTTGACAGGAGTTATTCAAGTTCTGACAATAAAATTTTTCTTATAGATAATCGAAGTTATTAGAAATAAGTTAGTAATAAATATTATTTCAGATTAAATATTATTTTGTAAAATTACTGTCAGAAATTGTATTGAGGTAAGATAGCTGAAATGAAGTGTAGCTATCAGTTCAGCATCCTAGCTATGCCCCCCCGAATGTGTATCATTGATGGACAGAATATGCTGAGGCAGAAAATGTCATTGGCAACGATATGCGAGTATAAGGAGACACAGTGAGAGAAAGTTGTATCACAAAAAAGGTCTTCCTCACCACTGTGGACACATGGCGGTCAAAGTGCAGGCTACTGTCTGTGTTCCAAGATCTCTCACCTCTGAGTCTACTATTAGAGGTATGCTGTTGATGTTGCAATTTGCAGGGGTATTCAACTTCCCAAAGGTATGATAACACATTTTTTACATTTAGTTTTAGGCAATGGTTCTGGCAGCAATCATTTGTCTGATCTAGACCCTCTTGAGGCATATCTACATTGTTGATGGATTCAGTGATTGCCCCCAGGTTGCAGTTATCAAATTTTGTCATCCAGAGGTCTTCCACATTAGCCTTGACTTCAGAGAAGTATATTTTGAACAGGTGTGGTCCCAGTACTGTGCCCTAGGCACACCACAAGTAACTGGCCACTTGCTGGATCTGGATTCACCCAGTTTAAATGTGTCCTGTCCATGAGCCAGTTGGCTATCCATCTGGGGATGTAGGGATTTACACCCAGCTTGAGTTTATTTAGAATACCCAAGTGCAGAATTGCATGTGTCAAAATGCTTTGGCCAGGTCATGGTAGGGGATATGTACTGTTTTAACCTCATCCATGGGCTTAGTGACTCTCTCAAAAAAATCCACCAGATTCAATAGGTATGACCTGCCCTTGGCAAAGGTGAAATTGGGTCAGGTCCAGTCTATGGCAGCTTCCTATGTCATTATTTATCAGGTCAATGATTATTCTTTCCATTGCCTTATTTATAAGATGTCAGACTTATAAGTCTGTAATTTCCCAGGCTAGTAGATGGTCCCCATTTATGCAGCAGGATGACAGCTGTTGTCCTCCACTCTATTGGAGCAAAGCCTGTCTGGAGGCTTTGGTTAAACAGAGATCCTAATGGGCCTGATAAGTTCTGATTTTAGCTGTTTAATAGGCAACCTGGTATATCATCAAGTCCCATTGAAGCCATGTTTTAAGTTTTAGAGTGTGCAGTGGCAACCTGTTCTTTAGCGATAATTGGTCAAGGAATGGTGGAGGGTATATCTTTGTTGACAACTGGAGGTGATAGAGAGGTGAAATTTGAGCTAAATTTGTTGTCCAGCAGATTTGCTATATCTTCTGGCTGAGAATAGGTGATGCCATCTACAACCAATTTTTCACATTCTTGGGTGTTGTCCATAAGAGTGTTGACATAACTGAAAAATGTCTTATGGTTATCCTTAGCTTTGGAATCGATTTTTTTTACCTCTAAGTCTGCTTTCAGAGACTTAACTAGTTCCCTGATTCACGTGTTTAGGCTAATGAGGGACTTTTTGCTGTATTGTGTACTTCTCAACAGGATTTTCTTTCTTTTGTTCTTTTTTGTACAAACTTTTAATACTAGGGGTCAACCAGGGTGGCTTATTTTTGCAGTTACATCTGGGAATATCTCAGTCTGGTACTGCTATTTCTATGCATTTGTTTATATGGTCATACCAGGCTTTTGTGTACATCTCTGCATATGCTTCTGTGTTTTCTGGATTTGGGAATACTTGTGAACTAGGAATGCAGCCCCTTAATAGGGGGTACTTTACCTTAGTGAAGTTTTTGGGGTTAAGTGGGGGGACCAGTTTTATCTTTATTTTAAGAGAGATTACTTTGCGACCTGATCTTATCAGTGAAGCCATCAAATTAGTGGAGTGGAGTGGTCTCCCATATTTCTGAGTAACAGATTTAGGAAATTTGTTCCATTAGTTGGAGTGCAGACTAGCTTCTCCAGGGCATTTGAATTTACAAAGTCAAGAAATCTTTGGGCCCACATGTTAGTTCATGTATGCTTGTCAATTAATGAAGGGGTAGTTAAAAATCACCCATGGGTATGGTATTGGGCTGGATGGCTAGTGATTCTAGTAGCTTCAGGTATGATGTATGGGTTTCCTGGTTCATGGTGGGGGAGCTGTAGCTAGTAAGAATATGGTAATGGATGTTTCCCATGGTTAGTTGGACATGGAATAACTCAAGCATGTCATTATTTAACCAGCCTTGAGGTGTGCTTATCCTTTATGTAGATAGAAACACCTCCACCTTTTGCTATTTCATGTTCAGTGGGTGGATGGAATATACAAAAGGGTTATAGCCATGTACGGCCAGTGTGCTTTCCATGACTTTGAACCACATTTCAGTAACTGCATAGACATCAGCATTCTCCAAGGTGAGGAGAGCTTCTAAGGAGTGCAGTAATACCTTCAGCTTGTCCTGAGTAGCTTTTGTTATATTGGAAGTTTTGTCATTTTGGCAATGGCTAAAAAAGCACTGCAGGGGTGGATAATTTTTTGTCTAATAATTAAAAAACTTAGAGGTGGCAGATAAATACCATCCCTGGCAAGGTAGCGTGGCATGTCACCCATGTCCTTTCAGGCTGACAAGTATTGGACAAATCCAAAAAAAGAGGCCACAGCACCAAGAGTGATACCTGAGTTTATTGCAAAGTAGGTGTTATTGCCTTCATCAGTGAATACCATTATCATCATATGACATTCTTTATATACATCCAGCACAATGTCCCAATTAAGTAGTTAAAGAGACAGTAATGTTAAGAAGCCAGTAATGATAAAAACTGGAAATACCTCTATTAGTATATGAATGAACATTCTCATGTATAATTATTTAATTTTTTGTATATTGGTTATAAGTGGTCATTTAAACCAGGAGAAAAAAAGAGCTCCTAGCCTAATGATCCACATCCTTTCTTTGTCATTCAAAATACTGTGCCACCCAAACTTATTCACTCTATCACCCACTATCTTATCAATAATACAAAAATGGAATATTGCTTTAACTACTTAATTGGGACATTGTGCTGGATGTATATAAAAAATATCATATGATGATAATGGTATTCACTGATGAAGGCAAGACTGCCAAAACCGGTTTGATTTTACACCTACTTTGCAGTAACCTCAGGTATCACTCTTGGTGCTGGCCTCTTTTTTTGGATTTGGACTTTGCTTTTTTGGCTGTTTGCACCTGCCTTACATACAAAGTTCGTTTGGGCTTGGATGACAAGTATTGGACCCCTTTGAAATGACACCAGTAGCTAAGCCAATTGTTAAAGTCAATCATTTTCTTCTGGTATTGTATCATCCATGGAGGTGGGACAATGCTGCTCAATGCTACACTCAAAGGTGCCTGTAACACATATTCTGGGAGCTCAGTCATGTCTCTCTTCATATAATCCAAGGAGTTATGTCTCAGGCCAATCAAGCCCACATGGACTATGAGTGAGTCATACTGGTACTTAGGGACAAGTGACCTGAATGTTTGCATGATCTGGCAGATCCTGGCCCTTGACAGGTAACTAACTATAACCTTCTTCTTATCCAGCTTGGTAAGAGGGATACAAGTGTGTCTCACAATACGGTCTCTTATGACCAGGATACGGTATCTATCATCAGAATATTAGGTTGTAGAGTCTTTTGCCTCATGGGCCTGGTAGTTGAGACATGCTTTGTGTGTTGTGATGGGAATTCTCTTGCTTGTGTGCATGTAGAGTTTTGGAAGGACTGTGCCTGAGAGGTCTTTGAGGTTTTAGTAAGTTACATGTAAACTCCTCCACATATATGGGTCTTTTCTTTGTCGGTGTGGTGAATGATATGTGTGAGTCGCTGGCAACTTGTTTGTTGTTTTTTGTGTCTGTATGTGAGCATCTAGCCTCCATTACTAATCTGCAACTATATCCCTCAGATACTGTATTTGTCTGTTTAGCTGTCAGTGTACAACAGGCAATTTCCCATGTCCACCAAGCTGGATACAGAGTAGCAGGAAAGTGTCCATCCATGGTTGGGGGTCCTAATGGTTACTTGCAAGGGATAGGAGTGGAGGGTGTTTGGAAATGGATGAGGGAAGGGTGCTTACTTGGTATAATCTGCAGCTAGCCTAACCAGTGATGCTGCCCACTGCCCATCTCAGATCAAATGGAGAAGAATGCATTGAAAACATGAACAGTGCCTTCTGAGACACCGGATGTGACGTAGAGTGATTTACAACATCATAGAGCTCTCCTGTTTGACTCCACTACTTAGTGGTTGTTTGGATTAAACCCACTAATTATAGATGCCTGGTCTCACTGGAGTCCTACCATTGTCATCTTCAGCAGCACCTACACTGATGGTGACATCCATGAACAAGCTAACCCAACTTTTCAACTGTAGTGTCAATTATGGAATCAGACACAGGCATGATAAACTGGACAAGGCCTACACTTAAAAAACTGCATCTTCCTAGTAGTTATTGGCTTTTCTTCCAGCAGTATTCCCAAGCTATTACTCTCTACTTACTTTAAATTAGTCTCACAAATATTTGTGATCCTGCTTCTAGTTCTTTAAATTACCCAATTAACCCCTACCTCTCAATTGTCCAGATTTTCACACGCTGTCCAGATTTTTCTCTCATATTTTTGGTTTGTTCCTCATAAAAAGTTTGTTGTTTTCTGGCAAATTACTTAGTGACTTCAATCCTCAGACATACATTTCAGTTTCAGACTTTGATATTCTTCAGAAAATGCATGTAAGCATAAATCTTGTTTATCTAACAACTTTCTAAATTTATAATACCAGTATTTAAAATATGTCTATGTTTTTTTGGAGCTTGTCCCCCTATTATTTTAAGCTTTGTTCAGATTTCTTGCCCAAAGAAGTTGAGAGATATGACTCAATCTCCGGTGTGGCAGAATGTAAAAAACATAACAGCTTGCTGAATTCCAGCTATACTGCAACACTGGGTTTCATTGTTCCATATGTGTAGTCATCGTAATTGAAGGACTTAAACTGACTAACGATGCATCTGCTGTTGAAGCCATGTTACAATCCATTTGCAAGACCATTAGTACTAAAGACTATTACCAGGAATCGAGATTGCAGTTATCTGGTTCTTTCCTGGACTAATAATTTCACAAGGGTATTCCTTTTTCTTCCTCAAAGCATAAGGCACTATTGTGGAATCAATGCACAGTACAGAGATCCACCAGGAGGAAACAATGCCATTTTAGTAGAATCAAAAAACTCAGCAGTACAGAAGAAACATACAGCAAATAAACCATCAGTAGAAGCGTATAGTGAACAAATGCATAAATACATAACTAGCAGCAGTGGGAGTGTAGTCTATGTTATTGTTTGCTGCAAAAACAGTTTAATTAGAAGATTTTGAGGGGGGGTCACAAGTTCACTTATTAGTGCTTCAGTTTTTTACATGGAGTTTGATGGAAGGTGTTCAATACATACATATATATATATATATATATATATATATTTATATATATATATATATATATATATATATATATATATAGGTTCATAGGTTCATAGGTTCATACTAGGCTATCTGCCCAAGGGCATTTATAAGCCTAGCCCATAGTTATGTGGCTTTCGCCACCCCTTTAGTTTGAAGAAAACTATGCCTATTATTTTGCTGTGCCTCTGTCAAGCAGTGACACTGTAGTAATCCCTGGGGTATATCTGCGATCTCCCATCCATTGGTCAAGATTCCTTTTGAACAAGGCCAGCGAGGTGCTCTGCCTCACATGTACCGGGATTTTGTTCCACAGCATAGGGAGTCTCTGGGTGATGAATCTGTCCCTCCAGCACGTTCTATTAATAACCGTGTCAAGGTTTAAGTCTCCCGCCCTTGTGGTTCTGAGGGATCTAGATTTTTTGAGGTGAAGCATATTCATCAAATCTGGGTTTGACATGGCCTTGTTTGTCAGGCACAGGTCACCTCTGAGCAAGCGGTATGTGACTGAATAGAGCTGGAGTTCTTTCAGTCGGGCAGCATAAGACATATTTTTGAGACCCTTTATCCTTTTGGTGAGGAACTTTTGGGGCCTTTCCAGCTGCTGCAGGTGTCGGGTCAGATACATTCCGAATGGGGCATTGTACTCAATCATAGGTCTAATGAGTGATGAGTACAGGGGGACGATGACCTCCCTTGATCTAGATGTGAATCCTTTCATGATCAGGTGGGCAATGTGGAAGGTCTTCCTAACTACTTTAGCAACGTGAGTGTCAAACGAAAGGTTACTGTCAACCTGGGTCCCCAGATCCCTGATAACTTCTTCTGTGCTCAGTGGATTGCCACCTATATGGTAGCTAGGGGTAACCTTGTTTTTCCTGAAGGGTATGACTATGCATTTCTTGGCATTTAACTTTAGGCCATGGCTCTGGCACCAGTTATCCGTTTCTGTGAGGCCCTTCTGAAGGATATCTGTGTCAGATGTGTTTTCGACTATGGCGCCCAGTTTGCAGTCATCTGCAAACTTTGTAAGCCATAACCCTCCTGTGTTTGCTTGTACTTCAGAGAAGTATATTCTGAACAAGAGTGGACCCAGAACTGAGCCCTGTGGGACACCACTTGTGACCGGCTTTGAGTCTGACATGGCGCCAGCACCTCTGACCCTGTGGGTTCTGTCACTTAGCCAGTTTGCAACCCATCTTATGATGTATGGGTTTATATTCAAGCTGATGAGTTTTTCGATGATACCTGAGTGGGGTATTGTGTCGAAGGCCTTTGCCAGGTCAAGGTAGGCTGTATGGACTGCCTTACCCTCATCAATGGCCTTGGTGACTGTTTCGAAAATGTCAACCAAGTTTAAAAGGCATGATCTGCCTTTGACAAAGCCAAACTGGGTTGGATCCAAAGTCTGCAAGTTCCCTATGTCTTTATTTATGAGTTCCATTAAGATCCTCTCCATGGCTTTGCAGATAAGGCTTGTCAAGCTAATGGGACGGTAATTTCCAGGGTCGGTGGAGGCACCACCCTTGTGAAGTGGGACCACAGTCACCGTGCACCACTCCTTGGGTACGTATCCTGAGGTGAGGCTAAGATTAAACAGCTGTCCTAACTGCGGGTTTAATTCCTCGTTGAGTTCGTGGAGTACACAGCCGGGACACCATCCGTCCCATGGATGCTGTGTTTTTGCCTTGAGAGAGCAGTTCTCACCTGGGCGTTAGAGATGTTTGGGGCTACAATCCTCTGGTATAGATATCTCTCCTTTGGGGAGGGGAGTTAGCACTGAACCTGTCAGCCAGTATGTTGGCAATGTGTGTAGGTTCAGTAATATTCACATCATTTTGAACTAATTCTGAGCATATCTGGGAGTTTCCTCCTAGGTTTCTAACATAGCTAAAGAAGGCCTTATGATTGTCTTTTGAGTCCTTGGCGATTTTTCTCTCAAAATTTGCCTTGGATGATTTTATGAGAGCTCTTAGTTTTTTACTTATAATGATTAAGGGTGTCTTACCTTTGAAGGATTTTGCTCTATCTTGTAGTAGCTTCCTCCTTTTGTTGTAGAGCTTGTTTATGGCTGGGGTCCACCAGACTGGACGCTTGCCTTTGGTACAAAGAGTCTTAGTTTTGTTTTTGATTGCCTGATCCATGCAGTCCTGTAGGTGCTGGTAGAAGGCATTTGTAAGTGATTCAGCAGTTTGAGTAATGTTTACCACTGGCTCAGGTGGTATATATATATATATATATATATATATATATATATATATATATAGATATATATATATATATATATATATATATATATATAGATATCTACACCCACAAATGTTGAAATAAAGTACATTTGTTTGACTGTCTACTTGCAGCTCTCTCTCAGACACACGCACACTCTAAATAATATATTGTAAAACCTATTAACATGGAGTTAAGGCAGTTACGTTTTTACTAGCAAGGTGATCAGAAGTAGTGAAACTTATAAATCTACTAAAATTGCAACAAAATCAAGTCTTGAAGTAATACTATATTATCATGGGATATAAAGATGATGATGATGATGCTTTGTAACATTAGGGGAAAGAATGTAAAATGAATATCAAAGCACAACAGGAAAATTGCTATGAGGGAAAAAAAGATTAATACAAAGAGGTGCAGTCACACAGCTGAAATCTAAAGAAAACTACTCCATACTACCTAATTCAGTCTATTTGGGGTGGCACAGAGGGTAGCACTGTCAATATACAGCAAGACGTTCTTGGGTTCAATTCCAGCTGGGATGAATTTTGTGCAGGGTCTGCATGTCCTTCTTGTTTTCCCATTCTCCAGGTGCTCCAGTTTCTTCTCACATTCCAAAGACATGCAGTAGGTGGACTGGTCACTCAAAACTGGTCATAGTTGTATGTGTGCTGGGGGGGGGCGTACCACCCTGTGGTGTGAACATTGCCTCTAGGATGATTATCACTAATGATATGGCACAATGATTCCATGTACAAATATGGGGAACAGGGGTTGTGGTTGAATGGACTACTACACACAACCTGTGATGCAAAGCATCATGGGTACAAATATACAACTCCCCATGTAGTAAATCACAGTAGGTGATTTTAAGAAAAATATATGCAAAATATGCTAATTATCCCCACCTGACATCAAGCAAATATAATTGATACACTAAAATAACATATTTCTTGAAAACAATTTCCCCGGGATTCATGAAGCTCGGCGCAAGGCCGGCGTAAGGCCTGCGCCGGCGGTGCATGGAATATCCGGCGCAGTAGCGCCATATACATATTAATGAGAGTGCACCGGAATCACAGACACGTGCGTAGTGTACGTGAGCGAGCCCAGGTAGGATGCGTCTGGAGGCGTGTCTAAGCCAGCATGAGGTGAGCAACCTAATGTGCTGACAGCCATGGTCCGCCCACAATAGTAATGGCAGCAGCCAGGTCCTGTGCAGAATGAAACGCATGTACAGTATGCAACATAGTCCCCGCCCCAAATTAATGGAGAAGCAAATAGAAGCCACGAAGGCATAAGTGTACCCGCCCAAGGAGCAAAGGATACGATAAGACCGCTCGTCTCCGCAATGCACTGTCAGTGTTTACACTCAGAGAAGGTGTACAGTCAAGATGTCAGCGCCGCAGACCGACATAGGAGCAGCGACTAAGGTCACCACCTGTCCCACTTTGGTTGGGGCAGTCACCCATGGACAGTTGTGTCCCAAAAACGATTAGAAATGGCTGATGTGCTACGATTGTAGGACACAATGATATCCCGTATTTAATGTAATGGTAGCATGAATTGGTTATTTCTGTAACAGAAATACCTAAATGACACAAAAACAGAATAAGCAAGGAAATTGCCACAATAATAAGCATATTATTTAGGCAAGCAAGTGAATTTCCATGCTATATAGTGACCGCTTGTATGTGTCGGCCTGTAAAGTCAGATGTGAGTCCCGGAAATATCCCAGATCGGAAAATGGAAAAGGTGGAAACCCCAGTAGCGACATGGGCATGGTCACCAGGGTTACCTGCTGTCCCAATGTGCCATGGACAGTCCCTGATTGGACAGTCGTGTCCCTGCAACAATCGTAAAAATGGAAAATGACCTCCGATCCCCTGCCACGCAAATTCCCGCAATATACATGTAAATAGTAGCATAAAACATATACATTACGATATGGAACACAGACATGGCATAAGAAAATAAATAAGGAACCCAAACGCTTACAGAATAAGCTCATAGTATGGCAAACAAGTGAAGTTCTGTCAACTGCACTAGCCCTGAGTATGTGTAGTCCTGCAAATTTCGAAGTGCCCACATAACATGCCCCACTATGGGCATTGGAAAAGGTGCCAACCATAATGGTCACAAGCAGTAGTGACAGTACATAGCCGGGTAGCTGTGCTGACATAACAACAGTAAGGAAGCAAGATACCTCAAACACAGGCAAACATGTGCATAGCAACATATCCCAGACCCAGCAACGGCTCTGTTGCATACACTGGATGGTGTATGATGAAGTGTAATATCCAGAAGCAGAACCCATGCATTCGGATGTACTACACAATAGCCTCATTGTACATGTCAGTCACACCCATGTATACCCCTGCACCCAAACCTGCTAGCATCCGTGTGCAGCTATACAACCACACACAATGTGCATACCTGAACTGTGGTAAGATGTTTGTGTTAGGCAATGCCACGCTGGCAAATACGCACTCTACATGTCACCAACCCACCGCAGGTACAGATATGTAAATGGCTGCATGTGAATGTGTCAGCAGAATGTGTACATCCGCATGTAGTATGTACCCGCCCAAACCATCTAGGTTTGCATACGACACGGTGCACATAACTGTACACATGTGGACAAGTCGGTCGTTGGACCACCGCATCGATGATTATCTTTGCTGTGAAGTCGATCACATATAGCGGAACAGGTGCCTAACAAACAGGATGTCCTAACAGGGTGCTACAGGCAAAGAAGGGGAAACTGGGACATCACATGTGGAGATTAGCGTAGCTGGACGGACAAATACACACGGTCAAGGTAAAGGACGGAACAACATGCATATGGCCGGATGGATGTTGTTCGTAAAATATATAGAAACACATATGAAGTTCCAGTTTACACTCAAATACTATATAATGTATTGAATTGTACCGCATAATATGGCAGTAGAACTAAGCCTGCATGTAATTGGTGAAGCTAAGCTGTACTGTGATGGAATTCTGAACCTGGCAGTAAGCAGTACAGCAGGCTCATGTCTGTCATCATTAATTATTTGCTGGGTTACAGAACAATAAATGTATGTACATGCATAACAGCACTCCTTCCCCAGAGGAGGATGGCCTTGTGAGCTCTATCAAGATAGCAGTACAACTCCCTACCAGAGAGACAAAGCAACGATTAAGAAATTAACTGTCCACTGTATCGTAACAGTCTAGGGTCCTTGAAACAGCTACAATCACAAAAGGATACTGTAATGTACAAGGTGCCTTGCAAGGCTGTGTTATTCCCATGAGAAAACAATTTAAAAGCACGACCCCAGCACCCACGCATGTATAGACTATTGCGGACCATAGTGATGGAAATGCCCTGTGACCGACCACGCCAGTAAGGTGGGCAAAAGCTGATTGTAAACACTATATAAAGAAACTGCTTACTGTATAGAGTCAGACAAAACTCTCATACTTGGACTGTATATTATTTAGCCTGCCTGTGTACACTACTAAAACGTTCTGAACCCGAGCCTCCTGTGTTATCGGCTGTCACTTAGAAAAGCCTACTGATAACTACAGTCTGGTTGTAACAACTTATTTCACATTGTGATCCTTGTAATCCGGAATTCCCTTGGTAAGCTACAGGTCAGAGTGCATGGCTGGTTAGACATGTACGCTGGAGAATATGCAGAAATGGTTCTTCTTGAATGAAAAGACCTCCGACTGAATTGTTGTGTGTAAAGAGGCTGTTTACTGTCTGATCTGTGGCTGAAAAGCGGAAAACTGGATCCCAAGAAGAAAACGCAGCCTTAAACAGGAGGCCCAGGTAAGGAGTGTCTGCCTTTTGTGTCTATTGTAGATCAGGGACCAGACTACATTGTGTTTCTGTTAACAGTAGTGATATCGGGTCAAGACCTACCCACATACTGTTAAATCTGAACATAGGTCAGGGGAACACACAGCAGAGTAAATAGTGATTATAGACACTACAGTGGATACAGGGAAGGAGACACACGTGTTATGACAGAAGGGTACGAGCAGTCGTGGTAGAGGATATGGGAGATTATTGAAGCAACAGATCATGTGATCCGCTTGACGGGTGACGGAAGAATATGCAATCGCAGAGAGCACATAATGTGAGTTACGCAGCAAAATGGGGTAATAAATATGACATTGATGGTATATTAGGCAACATATCGTTACTGAAACATTGTAATCCCTGAAAATTTGATGCATATGTTCCAAGGTAAACACCTGTTCCACCCTGAGAGGGATATGCCCTCTCTGGCCAGCCGTGTCCTGTAAATAAACCGAACAATGTCAAATGTCCTGATATCTCAGGACAAACATTTCCCAGATATATATCAAAATGGTAGCATAAAACAGTAAATTTGTATGTGGAACAGCAAAATATAATAATAAACAGAATAAGCAACTGAAATGCTACAACAATTGTTCGCCTCCTGGCAAAACGTGAATACCTGTCGATGTACTGGCCGTGGGTATGCATTTTCCAGGCAAATTACACGCTCAACACTAATGTCCCACATTGTGCATTGGAAAAGGTGGCAGCCCTAAGATGTGCAGGCGACAAAACAGCGACAATTGGGTATCCGGCATGCACATCGGTGGACTGAGGTAGTGTACCGAAGGGGAGAGAACACTACAAATGGCTAAGCATCATACATACACAGAGAAGATCATAATACAGTAGTACCGATCGCCCCCCCCCACAACACCCTACCACCGCAGATACCACATGCAGGATATTAAGGGGGAGGGCAGGCTCGTCCCCACACGTTATCCTGTGGCAACAGAGGTAGCACAACGAACAAATGTAATAGAAGCTATTGAAACCACATCCCCAACACGTAACATACCTAGGGACACCCGAGTAAGAACACAGTACTAAAACAGAGTGAGGATATCTGTCAATTAATTGAAGTACCGAACCATCATGCAGGACAGGAAGGCCAGGACCCAACCCCAGAAGCGATAGACCGTGGACACCAGAAGATATCTGCAAAGTCATAGAGGGAATTCCCCATCCACAAAGTAATCGCTATTCACCATGCAATACCCCTGTATCTCCTGATCGAAACCAAAAGGGGAATGGCGGATGGTACAGTATGTATAAGCTGTAAATCATGTAAGAATACGTAGGGTAGCGTTGGTGCCAGACCCACACACTATATTCAATGCTATGAACATGCCACAGAAGTATCTTACCGTGGTACATATAAGCTATGCTTACTTTGCAATACCTATACATCCACATAGTCCGTATTGCTTTGCTTGTACAGTCAGGGTGACAGATACAGCCATACCCGCTATCGCGGGGCTACTGTGAAAGTACAACGATATTCTCACAGGGATGGCCAGCTACATTCCGTGTCAACTCCACCCGGGCCAGTCAAGCTCCACTTTAATTGATGATATTCTGCTTGCGGCCCCTACCCAGCAGCAATGTAAGGAAGATACAATAGCATTAATGAGATTATCAGCAGAACAGGGACATAAAGTAAGCAAGCATAAATTGCAACTACAGAGAATACAGGTCAATTACCAAGTAGGGTAGAACATCACATGACGATAGGAAGGTAGCAATATAATAAGCACCCAAGCCAACTAACAAGAAGGGAATGATGTCGTGTCTGGCCCGACTAACACATGTTAAATCTGGATACCAAACAATGCTGTGGAATCCGCTGTATTGTTTGCCTTAACCTTTAATACACTTATGGCAGCACAACACATAGTACACCGGATTACAGTAGCAGAAACAGTGTTATGCAGACTAGAACGATTGATAGCCTCAACAGCTGTAGTAGGTCTCGTGAATAATCATAACACATGTTGTCAGACCGTAGATTGTAAGCGGAGATATATGACGACAGTCTTGATGCAACAGCAGGGAAGTAAGCAACGCTAAATAGCTGACTACTCATTGCAGTTGGACACTGTGGCATGGTCAGTGCCACATTGTGTACAGGCAGTTGTTGTAGCACCCATGGCAGTACAGGCCCCGGCCGTAATGTTACTAGACCACCCTCTCACTGTGAGAATGTGTCATGCAGTTGCGATCAATCTGCTGCAAGAGAAGATAGAATTCCTGACTCGTGCTAGACATTTGTCATGTCTGACCATACCACTGAGTCAACCTCACATGGTGATTGAACGATGTACAACATGAAACCTATCAACGACACGTCTGACACCTGTGTATGGCACACCACACAGTTGCCTATACGATATGGATTAAATAACTACACACAGACATGATAACACTGGTATACCCTTAGATGATGCAGAGGTGACAGTTAATGTGTACGGATCATGTAGACAGAGTCCTACAGGAATGAATGAAGTAGTTTATGCAGTAGTTATTGATAATGACATTGTAGACGGCCAAACCCTGCAGCATAACGTGTCTGCTCAAGCAGCAGAATAGATAGCTTTAACACGTGCTTGTACTGTAGCGGAAAATGATGTGTGGACATATGTCCCAATAGTCATTCTGTTGTCTGTGCAGTGCATGTTTATGAGCAGCAGTGGAAGAATAGGGAAATGATAACATCCACCGGTAAATCGATTAATCATGCGCATACGTAACCTGAATGCATTAGACTACATGCAGTTACCCACTGAAGTAGGTAATTGTAAATGTGCAGGGCATAGAAAGCAACAGGATAACAGTAGGAAAGTTGAGGCATGAGCTCATGCACCTGCAAAACAAGCAGCGCCACAGTTGGAAAGTGTCTGTGTGAATGAGGAATGACAAACCTCAGACTGTTTAGATGTAGAAACTGTACAAACAATGCAAACAGCAACTACGAAAGCAGAAAAGCCGACGTGGTTATGACGAGGAGCAATCCTTGAACACGGACTGCACATATCCACAGTGATAAAGCCAATATTAACGCCTAATATATTCAGATATGCGGCTTTGTGGAGCCATGGGTAGAGACATGTCTCAACAGGGGATGGTACATTTGGTTAACAGAATACCCCTAACATACGGAATTACGAACCACATACAAACCTCATGAGCAGCGTGTCACGCTTGCGTGAGATATCATGCACAGGGAGTATTTAAACCGAAGGGAGTGAGTTTACCTACACCACCCTAACCGCTCCGCACTATCTGTATGGAATTCATACATCTGCATAAATGTGAAGGGAACAAATACTGTTTAGCGATTACACATATATATAATCAAAATGGGTAGAAGCATTCCCAACCAGTAATCCGGATGCAGCAGCAGTGGCAAAGGTGCCAGTAAAATTAAGTATCCCTAGATCTGGCATGCTGTAAAGAAGCTACAGTGACAATAGAACACATGTAGTTAACCAGACAATCACGCTACCTGGGGATTACTTCAGATACCATGAATGTCAATTGCATGTACAACCCACACTCAGCACGACTGCTGCCGCCGGAGAGTGGGATGCCGGGGAATGAGTAGAGGAGTTTGGTGGGTGACATCCAGACGAAGTTACATGAGCTGTCTACCTCTAGCATTGCTGAGCATGACAACAGTTCCAAATGTAAAGTGCTGCACCCACTTCAAGTAGTATGTGGAATGGCATATCATGTGCCAGAGTGGAAAGCTGTCATGCCTGCAGAGCCGGAGGTCGATGACTCAGTAGTAGGTGACATGAGAGGATTGTTAACTAGTAACAGTGTTCTTCAGTTAAAGTCTGTTACAGATAAGAGCAAACGAAGACGGAAGCATAGCTGACACCAGTATCCTGTGTGTATGTCACTGTTATCCAAAGAACATTATTGCCAAGTGGACAGTGCGAATGTCTGTACCGGTACTGTTGGCAACGCCACCGCAGTAAAGTTTGCAGAGAGGTCGCCCTGGGTCCACCTCACATTTCTCAAACTGGTAAAGGATATCAAGTCTGATTGACATCTTGTAGCTGATATACCAAAGAGCCCGAATCACCCGGCTAAGACTGTATAACAATACAAAGCAACCCCAAAGACATTTATGTTTGCTGTCCTAATGATTATACACCTATTAACCATGTTTGTGTTTACGCTACAATTTCCGGACCTTACCTGCATATAACTACACGGATACAAATACTGATACGTGATGAACTGGCCACAGAGTGTCTTCCACACTTCAACAGATACCTAGACATGATGCGGTGCATATAGAGACTAGGAACACATTAAATTGCTGTGTTTGTACTGCCATACCTACATCATATGGAGGACTTCCGATGCATGTTGTCCCTCGGGATAGATTGAGACTTGTGAATATCTACACTTTGATACAGGTTCTGTGAGATCACAGGACAACGTGGCAATGTACTTACCTGTTACACAAAAAGGAATTGTATGTTATCATAAACATGGTACAGTTTCAGTTGGTGGGAGTATTTGTAACATAACTGTGTCTTACTTAATGTCATATAACAGCCAAAGATCACAGTACTACTTGTAGCACCATTCCTAATTTGTATTGAAACATCATGAGAACAATGTTGAAGGATGTGCAGAAACATCCTGAATTGTATAAACAGTCCTCTGTTAGAGACAGGAATTTGTTACATGCAGAGGTAACCCGCATCAGTAATAAAGTAGAATATAGTAATGTTGTTTGTGGGAAATAAGCATAGCAATGGTTACCTGGGAATTGGTCCGCAGTTGTTATTTGGGTTATCTGGCTCCAGTCACATGACATACTGTACAATTGCCTGTGGGTGCTAAACTAACTATAACACATATAGCTCAAAGAACTGGGAACACAGTCGAGAAACCTACTAATCCAGTGGGTGAAATGGAAGCTGTTCTGACATGTCAGTCCTCTGCAAGAGATAAAGGAATACCGATTCATATGGACTTCAGTGACAGCGCCACAACATGGGCTGGAACACCCCAGCTTCTGGAGTAGTGAAATCAATCAGGAACAGAGGAAGTTATCAAAACTGTCGGAGGAAGGATGAATGTGACTTCACGCCCTGAACATGTGACTGATGAACTGGATGCAATGAGAACTGTTGTGTCACAAAATGTAATAGTGCACGACTGCACCGTGGCGCTGAGAATTGGTACGCGGCGCTTACTGAAGAAGATCGCTGTGTCCAACTACCACATGAAGAGACCAAAAGCAACGCCCACCTACAGGTAATATAGCAGGTGTCATCCATGGCGGAACCAGGCCCAAACCCACTGCGCAACCATTTCCACAAACCATTGGGTGGATGGGGTCAGTCATACTGAATATCATGATTGCCATTTGTGTTGTTCTGCTCATATTGGGAGCATGTGTCTAGTGCGGATACTGTGCATGTAAGTATTAGTCAGGACTCTGGCAACATACCTGTACCCGAGACTATGTATCAAGACCTGTAGTGGTATTTGTCAATAGAAAATGCAATCCTACTTGCAATGTACATCAAATTACTTGCCTAGTTAAACGCTCCACAGAGGAAGACGCCAGGAATGAAATAATGTTGTATATGTCTCTGGATAGAGTAGAAGCAATCAAAGGAGGGAGAATGTTAGCAAAATACATATTTAAACATAATATGACGTGCAACTTTAGAAGCTAATAGTGTATAATGCATATTATTCTACCTGACAATATAGCAGTACAGCTTCTCATGCATGTAATTGCTTGTAGTGTAGCTGCAGTGTGATTGAACCCTAACCCTAGCAGTAACCAGTGCAGCAGGTGTATGTCAGTCAGCATTAGTCATCTGCTCGGTTAGAGAATAATACATGTATGTACAGGTATATCTGTCATCCTTCTACTGAGGAGGATAGGCTTGTGAGCTGTAACACAGAGTACAGCTGCTCAGCAGAGAGACACAGGAACCTAGTAGGACACGGAGTGAGGACTGAATATGAACAGTGTTGGAACCGTGTCAGAGCAGAACTTACCAAAGTACAGTCTAACTGAATATGTGGCTTGCAAGGTTGGGCTATCCTCATGGGAAAACATGTAATAAGCATTACCTGAGCACTGTTGTAGGAATACAATGTTCTGTACTCTAGCAATGTAAATGCCTTGTGACTGACAACATCATTAATGTGTGCAAAGGATGATAGTATACAGAATGCTCATACAGATGTAACATGTATAGAGTTGAACAAATGTCTAAACTTTGACTGCATACTCCTTTGCCTCCTGCTGCACAGTAATAAAATGTTATTAATCCCAGCTTCCTGTGTTAATGAGTGTCATGTTGAAAATACGAATGAGTGTTACAGTTTGATTTAAAAGACTTAATTGACAGATGTTTACGGTCTAGCATTGGAATAGGTCAAGACAAACATCACAATGTCCATGTGTACCACATACACACAGCCAGTAACACGCAGTAGTAGTGCATGAAGGCATACACGACTGTGGGAATAGTACAGGACATATGGCACGTGCCAAGTGCAGATGCATGACACAAACACCAGGATGGGTGTCCCTGCAAAGAGGAACATGTGCCAACTACACCTCCCACAGATGTACTGGCAATAAAAACACATGGCAAACACACAGACACACTACTGTCCAACACATGACTGCAACGGAGCCTGGTCAAACACCAACATGAAGCATGCACAAACAGGGACTTGAGTAATGTTTGCCTTAACACCCGGCCATAGGCCAAAGAAGAATAGAATGGACATATGCATGTAATGCTGTGAAGGATGTGTGGTAGTCCTCAGTATCACAGTGTTAGGGACACAGATACACTGTCATCAACTGTGACGATGTGCAACGCACACAGCATACCTGCATGTAATACAGAGGACAATCATGTGCCACAGAAATATACAGTGGCGAAAGACTATAGTGGATAGACAATTGTACATGTGACAAACTATGAATATAGGTTCACACGTCCATAGGTACAGGGTAGGCCATCGTCCCAGGCCCAGCCATAATACTACACCATAGTTAGGATGACTTTGCCAACCTTCTGTGCCTCAGATGAAATACCCATGATATTGCTGTATCTCCGACAAGCAGTGATAATGATGTAATCCCTGGCCTATACCTGCAATTCTCCATCCAATGGACAACATAGCTGCGAACAAGGCTAGGAAGGATGTCTGTCTCACATGTACTGTGATGTAGATCCACAGCATAATGATTGTCTGGGTGATATATGTGTCACCCAAACACATCCCATGAATGACCGTGGACAAGGTAAATGTCACCTGCCCTAGTGATTCTGAGGGATGCGGATACAGTAGGTGAAGCATACACATGACATATGGGTTGACATGGCCTTGTATGTCAGGCACAGGTCAACACCAAACAGCAGGTATGTGACATGATGTGGCAGGGTCCTACATGTGGGGCAGCATTACACAAAATGGTGTCATCCTGCATCTGTACAACGATCAACCTATGTGGGCTTCCCAGCTGCTGTAGGTGTATGGTCAGATACAGTCTGAATGGGGCAACGTAGTAGATCATAGGTGTAACACGAATGGGTACAAGGGAACAATGACCTAGCCTGATGTAGATGTGAATCCCTGCACCAACAGGTGGGCAATGTAGAAGACCCACACAACCACGATAGCAACGTGTGTGGAATGAATGGTGACCGTCCAACACTGTCCCCTGATTCCTGGTAAACACCCCTGTGCTGAGTGGACAGCCACCTATATGCTGGACAGGGTGACCTAGTACTTCTCCACAGGTATGATGTTGCATGACGTTGCATTTAGCTGTGGGACATGTCCCTGACAGCAGATATGCATACCTGGGAGGCCCCTTCAAGGATATCTGTGTCAGATGTCTGTCCCACTATGGCACCTGTTTTGCAGTCATCTACAAACACTGTTGCCCATAGCACCCCTGTGTGTGCCTGTACCATGAAGATGTAGGTGTATGACAGGAGTGCACACATGGAAGGGCCCCATGGGACACCACTTCTGACAGGCAGTAGGTCTGATATGCTGCCAGCAACTATGACCGTGTGGGTTGTGTCACATAGACAGTTTACAACACATTCTGTGATGTGCGTGTTCACATCCCAGCCAATGGGTTTATCAACGATACCTGAGGGGGGTAATGTGATGAAGGGCTTTGCCAGGTTGAGGTAGGCTGTATGGACTGCAACACCCCCATCAGTGGCCTCGGCGACTGTCCTGAAAATGTCAACCATGCTTTAAAGGCATGAACCGCCCATGAACAAGACAAACCGTGTGTGAGGCAAAGTAAGTATGTCCCCTATGCAGTCATGTACGAGCCACAGTATGATCCCTCCCCATGTCTTTGCAGATAGGTCTCCTCAGGGTAATGGGACAGTAATAACCAGCCTCAGTGGAGGTATTGGCCTTCTGACGTGGGACTACAGCTGCCATGTGACACAACCTGGGTACCCTACCTGAGGTGAGGCTACAAAGAAATAGCTGTCCTAACTGTGGGTCTAATTCATAACCGAGATAGTGGAGTACACAGCAGGGTCACCAGCTGGTCTCATCGATGCTATGTCCACTACCCTGGAGAGAGCATGTCCCACCTGTGTGTCACAGAACATTAGGTGACCACAAACCAGTGGTACACACATCTCCTCATGTGTGGGGAGGGTGTGGAGATGTCCTCACTGGACTTGTCAGCCTGTATGTTGGCAATGTGTGTATGTTGAGTAAACCCCACCTCTATGTGAACCCAGTCAGAGCATATGTGGGACTGAGCTCCCAGGTGTCCAGCATAGCAACTGAAGGTGGTATGATTGTTAGCCAGGTCCATGTAGGTATATCTGTGGAATGTGCCCTGGACTATTTCATGACAGTGTGTAAGTCTACACATATGATGACCAAGGGTGTCACACCTCACAAGGTGTCTGCTCCACCTTGTAGTAGCCACCTCCTCGTGTTGTACATTTTGTGTATGGCTGGGGTACACCACACTGGATGCTTGGCATTGGTACAGTGAACCACAGTTGGGTAAGTGAATGACTGGCTCATGCAGTCCTGTAGGTACTGGTAGATGGCAATGTGATTTATGCAGTGGCTGCTGTACCATTGACCACTGGCTCAGGGTCCTTAAAGGAGACCACAGTACCGCGCAGTATTGTGTAGTCTGCCTCTGAGCAAGCAATGTGTATGGTAACTGGCAACACTCACAGCAACGGATGCCAAAAGCAGAAGCCAATGTCCAAATAACATAGATCAACTTCTGCATGACAATATGTGTTATCATACATGTATTGACATGTGTCTGCCAATTACAATTGGAAATGGCCGGTAAGACTGGCCTAAAGTTCCCATGATGTACACAGTCTGGGGTGTTGTTCCGATAATAAAGTGGCAATACCTCCCAATCGTGACCTCTGGGTATGGTATGAAAGTGGTTGTTAACCTGCAACATTGGATGTATAGCATTGGTTTCTGGTGTCGGAAGACATGGTTCCTGTAGCACAACACAGTATGGGTAGTCAAGCACACATACACAATTGCTGAACACACAGCATCAGTGAAACCCACTGCTCACAAGGACACAGTCCGACAAGCTCTACACTTTACATATGCACAGTGGTGTCCATTGTAGGACCCAAAATTGTGGAAAGAATCGAATAATGTGTTATTCCAACGCTGCACCTGAACTCATTGTCGCCACAGGTACACATATGCACCGCAAGCGTGTTTAATGTTGCTGATAGCTGTCCATGTAATGCAGCACAGATGCACAGAAATACCCAGGGTACCGGGTCCATAGAACTGCATCCACATCACACCTCCGCACACATGACGGATGTGTAATGGGTACTGTCAATTGTTGCAGTCAAGGGATTCTGGGTATGTAGACTCTGTGCTCGGTGTCGATTCGCAGGGAATACTTTCTCCCGCCTGTGGGAGGGATGTGTGCGATCACCTGCCTCAGTCTCCGCTAATAATGCAAACCATACCCGGAGAATGCTAAATGTAGGTGTGTAATGTGTACAGCCCCATACTACTGTCCAGTAGGCAATTGTCATGGATGGACACCCGTATGGCCAGAATGGCACCCACAACTGCAAACCCGGTAAATGACATAGCCGCTGGAAGGCATAACACAGGAAATACACATAGGGACTACAGTTGACATTCCACATACAAAGCAGGACCGCTGCCAACACCGGCGACACAGCACTCAATCTGCCAGCAACAGACTGAGGAGCACCCGCCACCGCACAGCGGAACAGATGTGCGACCTGTGGAACACATACTAATGGCACACACACAACGCCAAGTAGGATATGTAAACTATGGCTTTCCCACCTATGAAGACAACATGGTTAAATGAATGCATAGGTAAGCAACATGTTCTGGTGGTGTTATAGTGGAAATACAGTGACGGATATGTCCCATTGGGACGCCTGCGGTTTAAATTGAGCATTTGCTAACCAGCATCTTTGGATGTATGTAATTTGTCCACAGTAGTAAATCACCTGGTTATGTAGCACCATGTGGAATGGGTAGTCCAACAGACATCCGCGATTCCTGAACACACAGTATCAGTGAAACCCACTGCTCACAAGGACACAGTCCGACAAGCTCTACACTTTACATATGCACAGTGGTGTCCAATGTAGGACCCAAAAATTTGTCTAAAGACAGGAATGCCGCATTCTTTCAACACTTAAGTGAACTCATTGACGACACAGGTACACATATGCACCGCAAACGTGTTTAATGTTGCTGATAGCTGTCCATGTAATGCAGCACAGATGCACAGAAATACCCAGGGTACCGGGTCCATAGCACTGCATCCACATCACACTTCCGCACACATGACGGATGTGTAATGGGTACTGTCAATTGTCGCGTCAAGGGATTCTGGGTATGTAGACTCTGTGCTCGGTGTTGTTTCGCAGGCAATCCTTCCTCCCGCCCTGTGGGAGGGATGTGCGTAGCACCTGCCTTACTCCCCGCTAATAATGCAAACCATACTCCGGAGAATGCTAAATGTAGGTGTGGAATGTGTACAGCCCTATACTAGTGTCCAGTAGGCAATTGTCATGGATGGACACCCGTATGGCCAGGATGGCACCCACAACTGCAAACCCGGTAAATGACATAGCCGCGGTAAGGCATGACACAGGAAATACACATAGGGACCACAGTTGACATTCCACATACAGAGCCGGACTCTCGTACCAACACCGGCAAGACAGCACTCAGTCTGCCAGCAACAGACTGAGGAGCACCCGCCACCGCACAGCGGAACAGATGTGCGTCCTGTGGAACACAGACTAATGGCACACACACGACGACACGTAGGATGTGTAAACTATGGCATTCCCACCTACGAAGACAACATGGTTACATGAATGCATAGGTAAGCAACATGTTCTGGTGGTGTTATATTGGAAATATAGTGACGGATATGTCCCATTGGGATGTCTGAGGTTTATATGAAGCAGTTGGTAACCACCATCTTTGGATGTATGTCATTTGTTCACAGTACTAACGCAGCCGGTTATGTAGCACCATGTGGAATGGGTAGTCAAACAGACATCCGCGATTGGGGAACATACACCAGCAGTGAAAAGCACTGGGCAGGTGGACACAGTCCAGCAACATCTAACTTGACATATGCACATCGGTGTCCATTGTAGGACCCAAAAATTCTGTTCAGAGCATGCCTGCTAGCTTCCTGCATTACTCATGTGATCTAATTGTCGACACCACGCCACAGGTACACATAGGCACGCAAGCGTGTTCAATGTTGATGATAGCTGTCCATGAACTGCAGCACACATGCACAGAAATACCCAGGGTATCGGGTCCATACAGCTGCGCCCACATCACACTGCAGCACACATGAAGGATGTGTAATGGGTACTGTCCACTGTTGCAGTCAAGGGAGTCTGGGTATGTAGAATCTGGCCTCGTGTTGTTTCGCAGGCAATCCTTTGTCCCGCCTGGGGAGGGACGCAGCGTAGCACATGCGCCACTCTCCGCTAATAATGCACACCATACTCCGGGAATGCAAAATGCAGGTGTGAAATGTGTACAGCCCCATACCAGTGTATAGTAGGCAATTCACATGGATGGACAAGCGTATGACTAAGATGGCACACATAAATGCAAACCCGTGGAATTACACTGCCGTAGTAAAGCATTACACAAGTCATACACATAGGGACTACAGTTGACATTCCCCATACAAGAAACACAGACAACCAGCCGATGAAGTCCAAAGCAAAGACGAGGTACTGTAGGGACCGCCAGTGACCAACCAGAGCACACCAAGAATTAAAGGCAGTCACCATAGTCTATTGAGCACACTTCGCCTGCTTCATAAGCAGACTTATTCAGACTACATACAATGTAGTCCAACCTACTACATTTACAAGCATTAATTGGTTGGTACATTAGATGTGCTAGGTACTAATTACATGCCTTAAAGGCAGACAAGTTTAACAAACCTTACTTGGGTTACACATCCCACACAGTGAGGACAACAGACATTGCTTCAAAAGGTACAGTATTCATCGGAAAATGGAAATATATGTACATATATGAAACATGAACCAACATAAAATGTTTTCCAAATGTCTGACTGTGTAAGCTACATGTATATGTCCTACGGATTGTGCCAATATATTAACAGAACTGCAGACACCTAGTAATATGAATGAACCATAATATATACACATAAACCGTATGAATATGAGTACTGTAAAATAGACCAACGAAATGTAAAGATTCACAATGTGCTAATGTAACATTCATTTAGAAGGTTACAGAAATAAATCAATCCAGACATCCATGTGTAAATACTAACAGAAGGCCAGCGAGGTGCTTGCCCTCACATGTACTGGGATGTCGGTCCACAGCATAGTGAGTGTCTGGGTGATGAATCCGTCCCAACAACACGCTCGATTAATGACAGTGTCAAGGTGTACGCCAGCTGCCCTTGTGGTTCTGAGGGATCTACCTTATTTACGCGGAAGCATAGTCATCAGATCTGGTTCGACCTAGCCGCATGCCAGGCACGGGTCACCTCTGGGCAAGTGGTATGCAACTGTATACAGCTGGAATCCTTTCAGTCGGTCAGTATAACACATATACCTGAGACCCTGCATCCGCTTGTCGAAGAACTCTTGCTGCCTTTCCCGCTGCTGCAGGTGTTGGGTCAGATACATTCTGAACGGGCATTGTACCCAATCATAGGTCTATTGAGTGATGAGTACAAGGGGACAATGACCTCCCCTGATCTAGATGTGAATCCCTTCATGATGATGTGGGCAATGTGGAAGGTCTACCCAACTATGTTAGCAACATGTGTGTCTAACGAACGGTTAACAACAACACGTGTCCCCAGATCACTGGTAACCCTCCGTGTTCAGTGGACTGCCACCTATATGGTAGCTCGGGTAACCTTGTTCATCCCGGCGGGTATGCCTATGCATTTCCTGGCATTTAGCTGTAGGACATGTCTCTGGTACCACTTATCCACATCTGTGAGGCACTCCTGAAGGATATCTGTGTCAGATGTGTGTCTGACCTGGCATCCGGGTTTGCAGTCGATGCAAACATTGTCACCCATAACCCCTGTGTGTGCGGTACATTGGAAACGTAGATGCTGGAAATAGTGGACCCAGGACTGAGCCCCATGGGACACCACCTGTGACTGGCTGTGAGTATGACATGGCGCCAGCAACTATGGCCATGTGTGTTCTGTGACCTAGCCCGCTTGCAACCCATAGGGCGCATGTATGGATTTACATTCAAGATGACGGGTTTATCAAGTATACCCGAGGGGGTATTGTGTCGACGGCCTCTGCCGGGTTGAGGTAGGCTGTATGGACTGGTTTACCCTCAGCAATGGCCTTGGTGACTGATTCTACAAAGTGAAACACGTGTAAAGGGCATGATCTGACTATGACCAAGCTAAACTGGGTTGTATCCAAAGTATGCGGGTCCCCTATGTCCTCATCTATGTGTCCCATTATGATCCATCTCCATGGCTTTGCAGATAAGGCTTGTCAAACTAATGGTATGGTAATACCCAGGGTCAGTGGAGGCACCATCTATGTGGAGTGTGACTACAGTCGCCCTGTGCTACTACTCAGGTACGATCCTGAGGTGAGGCTAGGATTACACAGCTGTCCGGCGTGGGTTAAATTCCCCATAGAGTTCCCGGAGTGCACAGCTGGGACACCATGTGGACCCATGGATGTTGTGTTAACTGCCTTGGGGCTGGATGTGGGTAATGCTGGACATACCAACGGCAGACGCACACGCTCCCGAGTCCGATGCCCAAGGGACCACACACATAGCCGGCCTTAGGCATAGGCCAAGTAGGTAGCCGCCTAGGGTGTTGCTCTACCGGGCACCTTTCCAGACTCTATTTGGTGTAGGTAGACCAGGAGGGGGTAGCGGTGACGATCGGTGGCAACCTCTGCCTAGGTCACCACTTACCCTAAGGCCACTCTTCCCGTGGGTAATACAGCAGTACCCACACCCAGACGCTGGTCATCGCTAGGGTCATTGCTAGTATGGCACATCATCTACGAAGGAAGGAAACCATATATCCCCAGACATAATGGCACAGCATAATGCCTGTTCGCCGCCAAAGGCAGACATACGCCACCCGCCGGTGCGGACGCATCGCGCGAGATGTCCGCTAACAATGCCGACAATGTGTCGCTTTGTGAAACAAACTCCACAGAGACATTCAATAATAGACAACGACGGACAACCCGATGTCCTCGTGGTTCGAGCTGTTCAACCTGTTACGCCATGTTAAATGTGTGTAGCACAGCGAACCGGCCAAACAAAGCAACGCACATGTCTGTGGCTCAGTGAAAGTCGCCACGCAATGTTAAACCCTTGTAATATTGCGACACAGCCCATACATACGGAGGGTTAGTAATGGCAGTAGGTTAGTTCGATCAGACCGTGTGCAATTAGTATAACGAGATCTACAACGGATACACCGGACAATCGATGCACACGGTTAAGACTAATTGGGGCCGTGATATGGTACCATGGACACGGACAAAACGCGCTCCATGTGACTCATCTAACATTCAGACAGGGTCAGGGCGTCCCGCATAGTGGGCGGACAAGACCAAACCCAAAGCACCACAGCAACACCCTGACAATCAAGGCCTGTATGCATATGGGATATAAGCAGCTGTCATCTGAACAGCCCTGTGGTGACGACATATGCATCCTGGGCCATGAGCGAGGGGAATTAGGAATGTTCAACATGCAGTACCGCACCTTTCCCAGCAGGAGAATGGATGCCTGTGACGCATGCGGTGCGGGGGTGATATGTAAATGTACATAGGTACCACGGGTATGCATATTAATGACAACTAACAGCTAACGCGGCACTGGTCACAGTAGAGTCAAACGTGACTGCAGTCACGCTGGAATTATGACTATAGAACATATAGATGTGCACGCACGTAAAGCGCCCATGCTGCAAAGACTGTTACATATATAAAGCTGTAAGTGCTTTCTGCACACGCCCGGCCAACCGGATCAGACATATGTTACCGAATAGTCACAAGTAACGCAAAACACGTAACCACACAGACACTGTAAACATATATAAACGGAATACGGATATGCATGTGCGCTGCGCGCCAGAACCCACAATCCGACATGCGAAAGTGTAATGCGTGTGTGATCCAGTGGAACCAGGGAAGGTTACGGATGTCTCCTCCACACGCTTACATTCATAATTGTCAAATATATGCTTAAATAGTACCTATTGATTCCATGCTTTGTTATCGTAATGCTACTAATATACACATCGATATACAATAACCTGATCAACACACTACATTCTAAGGTGCACTCTCACCAATTATCAACTATGTGTCCGGATACTGATTGTATTTACCAATATTGTAGATATATTAACACATTGTTGCCGTATTATTGTTTCCATGAAGTAAGGCATGCAACACTGATATGTATATGTCACGCTATAATCAAGACTTGGAGCACTGTCCACCTAACTATGAGCAGGTTTATTGATTAATTCGCTTTAAACCGACTCTGAAGGAAGTGAATTAGGACGGCTATGTCATGACATCCGCATCTCGACGGTGCCCCATGTTAGTAGTTGAGAGAGCTCAGTATCCTTTCACTGTGGAGTCTATCGATTTGACAGTGTCTGTTTCAGCCGATATATGTTCCATAATGTCGCTTATGAAGATGGGCAGGACGCAAGGTTTGCTGTATTTACGCATACCAGCACGTGGATATAGATAGGCCATGTCATACAAACGATGGGTAGTCAAGCAGACATCCACGACTGGGGAACATACAGCGCAGTCAATACCACTGGCCAGATGGGGACAGTCAAACACGCTCTACACTTTACAAATGCACATCGGTGTCCATTGTAGGACTCCAAAATTCTGACTTTTGCCAGTATGCGCCAGAAAAGCCAATCCGAGTACATACCGTGACTACGGCACCGCTAGACATATGCACCACCAGCGTGTTTAAGGTTGATGATACCTGCCCATGACATGCAGGACATATGAACAGAGGTCCCCAGACTGCCGTGGTCCATACATGTGGCCCATATCCCAGTTCCGCACACATGAAGGATGTGTCATGCGCATCGCGGGGGTTGCAGCCCTGGTATCCTGGGTATGCAAAATGGGTCTCGTGTTGTTTGGCTGATAATCCGCTGTCCCGCCTGCGGGAGGGCTGCGGGTACAGGACGGCCTTAGTCCCCAGTAAGGATGCAAAGCACCCATAGGGTAATGCTAAAGGCATGTGTGAAATGTGTTCAGCCCTACATCAGTGTCCAGTAGGCATTTCCCAAGGATGGACAAACGCACGGACAAGATGGCACCCATAATAGCAAGCCTGGTGGAATCACACAGCCGTAGTAGGGCATGACACAGGACATATAGATGGAAACAGCAGTACATACACCCCGTAGACATCCATCCTGCCATGCTAATCCCAGCGCATACAGCAGCGAAGGTGCTATCCAGTATGTGGGGATCACCCGCCCACTCGGGCGAACATACCTGCGACTCCGCGGAACACATATTAATGGCACACCAACAACGCCAAGTAGGAAGGCCATACTATCGCTAAAATATGGAGTTCACACACATAACCGACATACTGTCATGAATTCATAGGTTCTACATGTACCGCTGTGTTATACTGACAATTCAGTGGCGGATAGTTCACAATGGTACCTGTGAGGATTATGTAAAGCTGTTGCCAACCTGCAGGACTACAGTAACACCCTATGGGTAGATTGTGGAAGGACACGGGTTACGAGCACTACATAATATGGGTAGGCGGACAGACATCCGAATGGGGAACATACGGCGCAGTCAAACCCACTGGCCGAATGGACACAGTCCAACATGTCCTAAACTTTACATATGCACATCGGTGTCCATTGCAGGACCCAAATATTACTCCTTAAGTGAGTGTGAGCAACATAGTGTGAACCGAAGAGGTGACAGCCGTGACTACGGCACAGGTAGACATGTGCACCACAGGTGTCTTCAAGGGTGATGACAGCCGCCCATGAAATGCAGGACATATGAATAGGACTCCCCAGGCTGCTGCATCCATACACGTACGCCCACATCCCATTTCCTCACACATGAAGGGTGTGAAAGGGTACTGTCGACGGTTGCAGACATGGGATCGTGGGTATGCATATATGGGTGTCGGTGTGGATTGGCAGATGATTCACCGCCCCGCCTGCAGCGGACGTGGCCATGGCATATGCGCATTCGCAATACTAATACCGATCATCCACCGGAAATGGAGAATGCAGCTGTGAAATGTTGACAGCCCGATACTAGTGTCCAGTAGGCAGTTCCCATGGATGGACAAACGTACGGCCAAGATGGCACCCATAGCTGCCAACCTGGGGGAATCCCACAGCTGTTGCAAGGCATAACCCAGGGAATACAGATACGGTGTACAGTACACACACCCCATTCAAAGAAAGACCGCTGGGCAGATACCGCGCACAACACACCATGTGCCAGCACATCTATGGGGATCACACGCTTCCATACAGTGGAACAGATGGGTCACCTGTGTAAAGATACCAATGGCACAATCTCCACGCCTGCTGGGAATGACATAGGATGGTCAAACTATGGCGCTTACACCACAGAAAGACATCCTTCGTGAATTAATAGGATTGATGTCAATACAACATGGCAAACACCCAATGAACAGGGAAGACTTGCTGGCACCCTATGGCCCCAAACAATGTCACACATAGGTAGATGGAACAGTCAACATAAACATTTCGTCCACGACAGGTCGCATATGGTATCCAAAGGTACTTCATAGACATGTATGCGCTTATCACCCGCTGGCCCCGTGGAGACTTACACATAACATGGAAGTATCCAGGCTTTAAATGTCCACCCTTACACTTCCATTTGTCACTTTCTATGCGAAAGCAATGGGGATGTAGCCACAGCATAGAAAGCAGAGACGCATTGCTAACTAAACACACACATGTCACCATCACAGAAAGCATACTATGAACACACGTATTACATGATATTGTACTATGCAACACAAACAAACCGAAACATGCAGCAAGAATAGTCACCGTAGTTCGACACAACCCAAGTCTTCGTGAACATTTGAACAGTTCATGAAAACATGCAACGCTTTCGTTGTTTCCACAACGGTGCAGGAAATATGCTATGTCTACTTAATGTTCACAAACAACAATGTGAGTCCTAACATGATTTTAAATATCACACTGTTGATTGTGAACACTGTAACAATTTGCTTATTCAGATGTATGGTCGAAAGCAACGGAAACACACACACACACGGAAGGGACGGAGATGAACCTACGCCTATTTACATGAACTCAGTACAGTATGAATCAATTACACAACGCTACCGAAGTTAACTGACGTGAGCGCTGTCGAAGGCATACATGTAGGCTGCTGACGCCACCCGCGAAGACAATAGTTGGCAATAGCCAAGGCATGTGTTGCGGAGCCGCCTAAAAGCATAATCAGTCGCAGAGGCAGCTGGAAACACACACACACACACACACGAAGGGACGGGGACGAACCTACGACTATCTACATGAACACACTACTGTATGAAGCATTTACAGAACGCTGCCACCGAAGTTTGCTAAACAGAGCGCTGTCACAGGCATACTTGTAGGCTGCTGACGCCAGCCAAGAAGACAATAGTTGGCAATAGCCAAGGCATGTGTTGCGGAGCCGCCTAAAAGCATAATCAGTCGCAGAGGCAGCTGGAAACACACACACACACACACACGGAAGGGACGGGGACGAACCTACGACTATCTACATGAACACACTACTGTATGAAGCATTTACAGAACGCGCCACCGAAGTTTGCTAAACAGAGCGCTGTCACAGGCATACTTGTAGGCTGCTGACGCCACCCGCGAAGACAATAGTTGGCAATAGCCAAGGCATGTGTTGCGGAGCCGCCTAAAAGCATAATCAGTCGCAGAGGCAGCTGGAAACACACACACACACACGGAAGGGACGGGGACGAACCTACGACTATCTACATGAACACACTACTGTATGAAGCATTTACAGAACGCTGCCACCGAAGTTTGCTAAACAGAGCGCTGTCACAGGCATACTTGTAGGCTGCTGACGCCAGCCGCAAGACAATAGTTGGCAATAGCCAAGGCATGTGTTGGAGCCGCCTAAAAGCATAATCAGTCGCAGAGGCAGCTGGAAACACACACACACACACACACGGAAGGGACGGGGACGAACCTACGACTATCTACATGAACACACTACTGTATGAAGCATTTACAGAACGCTACCGAAGTTTGCTAAACAGAGCGCTGTCACAGGCATACTTGTAGGCTGCTGACGCCAGCCGCAAGACAATAGTTGGCAATAGCCAAGGCATGTGTTGCGGAGCCGCCTAAAAGCATAATCAGTCGCAGAGGCAGCTGGAAACACACACACACACACACACGGAAGGGACGGGGACGAACCTACGACTATCTACATGAACACACTACTGTATGAAGCATTTACAGAACGCTGCCACCGAAGTTTCCTAATCAGAGCGCTGTCACTGGCATACTTGTAGGCTCCTGCCGTCAGCCGCGCCACAATGGTTGGCAATAGCCAAGGGATGTGTTGCGGAGCCGCCTAAAAGCATAATCAGTCGCAGAGGCAGCTGGAAACACACACACACACACACACGGAAGGGACGGGGACGAACCTACGACTATCTACATGAACACACTACTGTATGAAGCATTTACAGAACGCGCCACCGAAGTTTGCTAATCAGAGCGCTGTCAGAGGCATACCTGTAGGCTGCTGACGCCAGCCACAAGGCAATACTTGGCAATAGCCAAGGCATGTGTTGCGGAGCGGCTAAAAGCATAACCAGGCGCAGAGGCAGCTGGAAACACACACACACACACACACGGAAGGGACGGGGACGAACCTACGACTATCTACATGAACACACTACTGTATGAAGCATTTACAAAACGCTGCCACCGAAGTTTGCTAAACAGAGCGCTGTCACAGGCATACTTGTAGGCTGCTGACGCCAGCCAGAAGACAATAGTTGGCAATAGCCAAGGCATGTGTTGCGGAGCCGCCTAAAAGCATAATCAGTCGCAGAGGCAGCTGGAAACACACACACACACACACACGGAAGGGACGGGGACGAACCTACGACTATCTACATGAACACACTACTGTATGAAGCATTTACAGAACGCTACCGAAGTTTGCTAAACAGAGCGCTGTCACAGGCATACTTGTAGGCTGCTGACGCCACCAAGAAGACAATAGTTGGCAATAGCCAAGGCATGTGTTGCGGAGCCGCCTAAAAGCATAATCAGTCGCAGAGGCAGCTGGAAACACACACACACACACACACGGAAGGGACGGGAGACGAACCTACGACTATCTACATGAACACACTACTGTATGAAGCATTTACAGAACGCTGCCACCGAAGTTTGCTAAACAGAGCGCTGTCACAGGCATACTTGTAGGCTGCTGACGCCAGCCGCGAAGACAATAGGTGGCAATAGCCAAGGCATGTGTTGCGGAGCCGCCTAAAAGCATAATCAGTCGCAGAGGCAGCTGGAAACACACACACACACACACACACGGAAGGGAGGGGGGACGAACCTACGACTATCTACATGAACACACTACTGTATGAAGCATTTACAGAACGCGCTACCGTGTTTGCTGAACAGAGCGCTGTCACAGGCATACATGTAGGCTGCTGACATCACCCGCAAGACAATAGTTGGCAATAGCCAAGGCATGTGTTGCGGAGCCGCCTAAAAGCATAATCAGTCGCAGAGGCAGATGGAAACACACACACACACACACAGACACACACACACACACACACACACACACACACACACACACGGAAAGGACGGGGGTCGAACCTACGCCTATCTACATGAACACACTACAGTATGAAGCATTTACAGAACGCGCTACCGAAGTTTACTGAGCAGAGCGCTGTCAGGAGGCATACCCCACGTGAGTGGTATCATTTGCAAAGGCAATGCGCCCGCCGGTGTTCGACAGAGTGCGCAGTCACGCAGTCTGTTACCATCCCAAGGTCGCCAGACACTAACACGCTAGTGCTGCAGTCGAGAATAACAAGTAACTACTGATCAGTACATCACTGCATACCGGGCATGCTCAGACACTTAGACTCGGCACAGGGCAGACATGCATACACATGTTGCGACGGCATGGGTGGCGAATGTGGACCGTCAGGTGTGTCCAGCCACACAACAGAAACCTGGCCATGCCACAGACGCGGCCGCTATGTAGGGGATAGAGGCATGCACCCGGGTATTACTGCAGACGGCCGCGTGTGCACTGTGCTGTGTGTCTATCTACACAGCTGCCTACTGGGCATGCTCAGACACTTAGAGTCGGCACAGATCAGACATGCATACACATGGTGCGACGGCATGGGTGGCGGAATGCGGACCATCCTGTGTGTCCGCCACACAACAGTAACCCGTCATGCCACAGACGTTGTTGTTGCTGCGGGAATATGTAGGTGCAATTAACCATGTGTAGGACTGGCCTACAGTTTGTTGCATGCTACAGACAACCCTCACAAACACAGGATACCTTCACAGATGTCCTGAGGACACTGGTGAGTGGGCATGCTCTCACAACAGCACCGTTTGTGTGACATGAACCACCCATACATAGCCTGGGAACATTACCCATGGCACAACACAGTACGCCAGCAGTCCCAGGTGTTCACACACCTGGCCACTGTTAAACAGCCATGCACCATACATACCAGGGGGGGGGATGTCTGACAGTTCTGCCCATCACGCATGGTGAGGATAGGCCCCACACAGGATGTACAGCCCTCAATGGTGATGCAAGACCGTATAGTGGATCCACTGGTCATCCAGTCACTGTAACCAACACCAGCATGGGGGACCTCAGCGATGACCTCTCCACAGAAAACCACACACATCATATGACCGGTGTGGTACCCTACATGTCCTCCATGCCAATGTTGAATAGAGGCCAGACCGGAAACGCCTACCAATGCCTTCCCCGACCACTCCACATGCATGTCTGCAACAGGCAAACATGATGACATCAGGACCTTGTCCACCACAGGTAGGCACATGGTGTGGTGGACCGCAGCCACTGACTACCTGTACATCAACAGTTGAGCTACTACATGGCAGGGCAATGACAGTACCAGGGAAACCATCACCCATTCATACCGGCCACCATACGGCCCCACATACCAACATCCAGGTCCGCCGTGGGAGTGGTACTGCAGAGGGCACATGAGACAACCACAGGGCCTTCCCTAACTGTGGTAAGGACATGGTTGGGGCACACAGACCTGCCTGGAAATGGTCCAGAATGGTACAACAGTCACTGCACCCACAGACATTGTCTGCATACCACAGGACATGTTCCATGCATACATCCCCTCCCCCCAACAGGGAACATATACATCCCACCAGAGTGTATCCTCACAAACATGTCATATGGCCTGGGTGATCCCATATCTCTATGGCGCTTGACACGCCAGCAATGGGCACCGATGGTTTCCCTGGCTGTGTGCTACCCATCCTCTTTGAGGCCCTCGCCCACACATGCGCCACTGTGTCATGTTAGCCTTACTATGGGCTATGTCCCCAATGGATGCCATATGGCATCTGTGGTCCCACTATGCCAGGGTAGTGCTCCTATGGACTGTCAACAGCCACACCCTATACGCTTGACAAGTGTTGTCTGCAAAGCTGTGTGGAGGTCCATACAGGTGGTCATGGTTACAGATAGCGTGTACAGCCAATACCGAACATACCCACAACTACATAGTCAAGGGCGGATCCTGCCTCCTAACCTGCTCGCCCAGTCTGGGGTGTTCACCAAGGCAATTGTTGGGGATATGTGGGTTTGCACACAGTACCATGACCTGGTGGGGGCGTTCAGAGCACACTACACATGGGACCCATGTAAAGGCTCGCCAGCATACATGTGGGGACATATGTCACCCGATGCTTCTCACACAGGTTGGAGGTCACACCACACAGGGTTGGTGCTGAAGGTGCTTTGTCACACTCATATCTGGACCCAGTGGAGGGCCACAGGGCTCACTCCTGTGCACCCTGCCAGATGGCATCCGACCTTCCAATGTGCATGCAATCATAGGGGGATTGTAGCAGACAAGGTATGCAGATGACTACGACCGCCGACATACCCAGCACCCCATGTTACACGCACATCCACCTAGGGCGCCATAGACATGGCTGACTGGTGCCAGAGCCATGGCCTGCTACCAAATGCCAGAGAAGGTGCAGCCCTACCCAGTGTGAAGAACATGTTCGTCCCAATGTCACATGTAGGTGGTACGCCATTAAAGATGGTGGACATGTTCAGGGTAATGGCTACCACACCTGTTGGCAACCTCTGTCAACACACACAATGGCAATGTGGGTGTGAAGACATTCCATTGTGGCCTCCTGGTCTGGATGGAATGGCAACCACATCAGGGTGTTCATTGTACCCCTGTACACATCACACACCAGTGCAATGACTGCGCATAATGGCACATGTGGCCTGTAGCTAACCTGACGCCTGCAGCACTCGGAAGGACCGCAAACGCTCCACAAGACGGGATGACGCTGCTAGGACATGTGTCACAAGGTGCACGGCCAAGGGGACACTGGCTGTGGATCTGCACAGCACAGCTGTTCCGGGTGATCTGTGCCCGACATACACGGCCATGTCTGACCTGGGTGACATGGGCACATTCCACCTCCCAGGCCCCATGCAAACACGGGCACAGAAGCGACTGTCAGACACCTCAACCCAAAGATGAGTGGGACGTGCTGGGGAACAGGGTAACGCCAGACACACACTACAACACGGGAGGAGTGCCAGGCCATGTGAAGGAAAGGCCCTGACTGCCTTTGTCCAGGACTGCTACTGACGGTGGATGTGTGACTATAGTTATGCGCCAGTCAACCTCTGTGTGTCACTGCTAGACCAGGGACTGGGGACTGATGGATATGGCATCACCATCCTGAGGGGTGTTAGATGCCACACACAGTCATGCTAGGTCCACACATGTCGTAGGGCACATATCCTGTCACGCTCATGTGTGCCTATGTACCTATGTAGGGTCCATGCCAGATGTGGGTAACTGTGCTATGCTGATTTTGCCAGACATGCCTGTGGGTACACCACGACTACACGCGGGGAACTAATTACAGTGCTCCCAGTAGGCACGCAAGTACACCATCAGTATCATACGGGTTAACTGCACCGACATGGTGCTACACATGTAACCACCACACATACTGTGTACACATATCAATGAATGCTGCACCTGTCCTGCATGGTATGTCTGCTGCATGATGTCCGTGCACAACACACATCACATACACACCTGTCACCAGCCATACACACACACCACAACATACACAGCACGCACTATGCGGACACAGGTATCACATACACCTCTCACTATCGTGTCCACCCTGTGCATCATAATATGTCAGCTTAACCGAGCATTGATGGTGTGGCTCACAGTTATGCGGCAGAGACTTAATCATTTGCACAGGGTGATATGTGTGCCACAGGCATGGGCTGTACCAATGGATGACATCATGTGTGTGTGTAAGGGCCAGTGCATTGAGTGGGCATGACTATGTAGATTGCATGTGGGTGTGGTGGAGCCCTACAGTTGTGTCTGCTGTGTGTGGGTGTGTGTGTACACAGTTCAGTCATCTGTGATGCCTACACGGGTATGCTTGGCAGCCCCTGACTGTACAGTGCAGGTGTTACGGCTCACTGTGTCTGCCGGGCGCGGCGACCCGCGCTTGCCTGGGGTCGCACGGGCACGACCGGGTGGAGGTACAGACTGTCCACTCTCCGATGTCACATGTCCGCTGGAAACGCGCTCCACGACGGGCCGCCCAGGGCCACGCCCACGCGGCCTGCTCTGTCCTGGTGTGGATGGTGTGGTAGCAGCTGCAGTGCTACTGCTACCATCACTGTCTGTGTGGGCATGGGAGGTGGCACGCACACGCTGACCTGCAGCAGGTGGTGTTGCTGGCACACGCCCACGCGCCCTATGCCTCACCCCTACCTGGTGTTCCTGCAACGGACTGCGACGCCAAGGATGGCCAAGCCTCGGTCGATGAGACCAGCCATATCGCCTATCTCCTATCCAGAACATCGGCAAGATGCTGTTGTGCATTCGCCAATGCCTGGATGCTGTCATTTAGGGTACGGATTGCAGACCTCTGCAGCCTCTGCCCCTCCTGGTTCTGCCGCTCGCACGCGCCTGCGCCGCCATTACAGTCTGGAACATGCGCCTGGTTATACCAGCTGCTGCACCCTGGACGGCAGGTGTATGTCTAGCGGTGCTCCCCACGGGCAGCACCTGCCACATGCCTGGGTGGCACACCACCAGTCCTTACACTGGCAACAGCGAGTGTCCCCACACCTTCTGCAGCCACCTCACATTCCTGCTCGGGACAACAGACGCTGACTGACCATCATCTATGGGCAACGGTGTTGGGGTATGTGTCGGCATCTGAACTGTGTGCAGGGATGAAAGGGACGATGTGTGATGTTCTCCAGTGGCACAGTCTCTGCCTGTGACGACCCTGCCTGTGCCTCATGCACATGCTCATCACCACTAGTATCTGTGGGGACACTAGCATCAGATTGACCGCAGGAGGGTAACGCACCCACAGCACCTGTCAATACAAAGACATACCATCGGTTACAATACAGACACACACACACACACACACACACACACACACACACACACACACACACACACACACACACACACACACACACACACACACACACACACACACACACACACACACACACACACAGCATGCATGTGATTATGCAGGTGGCATGCAGCATTCACACAACACAGACCAGTGAATGCAGACCAGACATTCTTAGTGGCAGTATGTACACTGCCCTGGTGGGGACAGTACAACAGGCAGGTGTCATTTAGTAGGCATGCAGTACACACATTCATGGTAGTTTGCATGCATCAGCGTGATACACCGCGGTGGCCACGGGCAAGTTGGGAGTACACATGGCTGGCAACAGTATGTAATGTACACCGCAAACATGTGCGTATCATGTGGACGTGTGAAGATGGTGTCCCACCGCATGCACCACATCATGATGGCTGTCATGGTGCAGTGTTATGTGTACAGTGTACAGATACAATGTATGTGTAACAGTGATGTCTGTGTAGGTACGGTTGCTGTGAGCTGTGTGCATAGCTGTACGGTGTGTGGTGCGGGCTCTGTGCCACTGCACAGTAGCAGGACACAGCTATGTGTCTGTGCGATGCGTGACCTGGACGCATTACATTGCCATGTCTGTAAGCCAGTTCAGCTGCTCAGCAGCACATATATGGTGGACATTGGAGGCACCTGTAGTAGCTGTGGAGAGGAATGTCATGTCACTGGTGTACTACATCAGATGTCCAGGGGTCCACTACATTGATGAACCCACTATGTGTGTACAGGGTGCAATGGTGAGTACCCACTGTGGATGTGCTGTGTGGCAACATGCCTGTAGGTATCAACCATGGCCTTGTCTGTCTGACTCATTGACAATTGTGTGTGGTAGACATTGTGCACACGGCCCTGTGGTGGCCCATGTGACATACACCCATACTAGTGTGACGGTCACATTCTCTACGGATATGCTGACAGTGTGTATGTCTGCTATGTTGTGCATAGGTCATATCATGGTGTGACAATGCTGCAGCCAGACATCCATCGCATGGGACATGGCATGCGCCATGTCACAACGCCTGCACCCGATGCAGGGGCATGGGTCACATTGGTAACACCTGTGCTCTGGCCAGATCACAGCTCACTCTGTGGTACTGTGTCCATACTGCACTGGCATACCAATGCATACTACACATGCAGCCATTGTGTAACACCTACACCATTGTATGCATAGCTGAATGCACGTAACACACCAATTGGTTGTGTGGTGTCATACCACTCTACGGTAACGGGTGTATCTACTGTACATGGGTGGTGTGTATGTCGGGTGGTGCGAGCTGTATACCGTGACGGGGCACATACAGGTGAGCATGTCATGCCTAGACACATGGGGAATATCAATACAGCAGAACATGCGCTTGACTGGCAACAGACTTACCTGCATCAGAGCCTTGGCCTTGCGTCACGCCAGACGCACCTGTAAAGGCATTACACAAAGGTATACACATTAGCCATTACTATCTCCACGGTCAGCACTGTGCATGACACATCATGCATGTGTGGTTGCATGTGCTATGCACATGTCTGCTAACACAACATAGCATACAATGGTTTGCATCTTGTGTGGCCATATACCTGGCATGTATTGCTATATCATGTGTTGTACTATGACACCCACACCCACGCCGCCTATCATACAAACATGCAACACTGACTTACCATGCAGCTCCAGGCTCATAGCTCGGGAGACACCCACCTCCACGATGGACGCAGGTGTTTCTGCGTGTTGTTCCGCGGGTGTCCCCAGACTAGCCAGGAGCTCCTCCGTAGCTGTGAGTGGGGCTGTGTTGGTGGCCCACCACCTGTCCCACGCTGTTGCCTGGCGATTGCAGCGCACGCTGTCTTGCATGCCGGATCAGGTCTGTGCAGTGCCCGCGGATTTGTTGGTAGCTGCGGTTAGTTCCGCCGACGCTCTTCACCCTCATGCACACCTCCTCACAGTTCTCCTGCCGATCTTGTGCCTACTGTGGCTCATAGCTAAACAGGGCGTTGTAGTTACTCTGGAGGTATGGTATGATGACCTCCTCCTCCTGTCGGCTAAATGGTGGAAGCCGTGAACGTGGCATTATCTGGAAGACATAATGATGGTGGCAGGTCACATTCACACTGCTGTGCTGGCATACTGTTGGAAATGCATTGCTATGACATGTACGACATCTGCACAGTGATCTGTGAAGGGCATCGTGGCGGTGACACAGCCGATGTTGTGGCTTCACACCATTGAGCACTGGGTGTCACATCATATCTGTGTGCCACCCCATCACACTGTGCACGCATCATGTAGATGTTAGCCTGCCATGGACATGTGTACCTGGCTGCACCTATGTCCATATCAGTTGGCATATGTCCCCATGTGACGTCTGTGCTACTGTTCACCTGTACACTGTGTATATGTCAGTACACATCACGCCTGTGTCCATTGTGAACGCCAGCAGCGGCACTGTACACATACACATGGACACCTGCACATGCATGTGTTGTGCCATGTACTTCCACACAGCACTGTACCGGTGCTGGACAACTTGCCCCAGCTCACCTGTGTTACGATGTGATAGACATGGAGCAATGTGTAACCATGACACATTGGCAGGAAAGGCCATGCATAGCATGTACACGCACACATTGTGCAGAGCATCACACAGCACCTGTAACATGACAGGGTGCATCGCCACCACATTACTACTGTGTATGGTTGATAGTGAGAGTGCCTTTTGTCCATTGCACCATGTGGGACCGTGATAGCTCATGCAGCCTTGCTGGTCATCTCTGCATGATATGGCAGGGTATGCCACATACATGGCAATGGGTGTGACCCACTCAAGGGCTGACGGTATTGGCAGGGTGGCTGTCCATTGCTTTTGTCATAGCTGTGTGAAAATGGACATTCCACATGTTTATCACCATGGTGTGGACACTGTCCTCCAGCCGCAGGTATGCTGTACGCTGCTTGTTGAGGGTGTGTGTGGTGCATGCAGGTATCACACATCCATGCATACACTGTAGCCCTGGCAGGTGCTATGTGCTGGGATGTTGATCGACACAGTGCTGTATGTGTACACACACCGCTATCCCATGCACATGGATATCTGCCTGAACTGATGTGGGTAACACATATGTGTACATACATTGCCCGCTGCCACCCACATGTCTGCTGCTGCACTACACACCGCCATCCCTCCCTGTGTGAATGTGGTGTTGGCCTCAGCAGAGGTATCCGTATGGGGACATGGATGTTCACATAGCAGGCCCACTGATGGTATCGCCGATCTGACCATACACATATGATGCACCCTCACACATACAACCCATTCATATTGTTGTTCACAATGGTGACACGGCTATATTGCTATGCCGGAGCCATTCACAGACATACATACACAGAGGCATGCACGCCCATCTGTGTCATTGGCCGGACTATTGGTGTGGTTTGGCACCTAACGTGTTTGACTGCAGGTGGCGAGACCTACTGTGCACATGTCTACATGGTAGGCCTGTTCTACGGTAGGCATCTGTGATGTGCTGTGCACATCTCATACCTGCACATTTGCTTGTTGTCCATCGGTCCACAGGCCAGTGGTGGGACATACAGGGATGTTATGAACATATGTACATGCGACCCTGTACAACTGTGACGCTTAGCCTCTCAGATGCTCATGTGTCGTGGACGTGAACACCGCACACACACATGTGGTTGTGGGCCGCTCCATACCCATCTCCACCTGTGGGTTGCTATCATCCCACACACTCCTTGTACTGTATGTTCAGGCTATGCAGCTATGTGGGGCTTGTGTGCATACAATACGATACTATGTGCCTTTGCACCCATCACAGACATTGTCACACAGGTACACCGCAGCCATACACATCGCAGATTGTTGTCAGCATGTCACATGTGGTACACACCTAACACATCTCCTGCGGGACATGGTACTCTGTATGGGCATGTCCAGTAGTGACATACCACAGCTACCCCTACATGACGGCTATGCAGGACATGTCTGTGTACATCTACTGTGACATATACACAAGCAATGCCCCCTACCGACATCACATGGTACTACCTGTGGAGTATGTGTGTCTGCATCCATGCTATGGCCATAGATGACAATTGTACATCTATATGTGCAACATACCTCAGTGGGGTTGTCATGAGCACATGTTCCATGTGTCAATGCATTGTTTGTGTCTGTTGGGCAGTCATTGTTGTGCATGGTTTACATGGCTGACATAGTGTACTGTGTCTGATTCCAGGTACTTCATTGGGCTACCAGCATTGTACATTTCTACAGCACATTCCAGCCATCATGTAGCCAGCTTAGATGACAGTGGGGGTGTTCCGCCATGTGCACATATGTCACACGGTGCAAGGGTGACTGACACACATTGTCGGACTGGGTTCTGACTGCTGTGGATGTGTGTACCGGTGTTGACAACCATGACTGCACCAGATGGTGTCTTCTGGATGTGTGACATTCACAACAAACACCCACATTCACATAGCAGCACATCGCCCACGACAATTGACATTCCTGCCTGAACACTGTGTACGGTATGTTTGTATGACCACTGCATATATCACTGGTGGCCACCAGCATGGCTGCCTACAACAGCAGTGTGTATCCTGTGCAAACATGGTTACACCAGTCACACCACACCTGTGCCAGCTGGCCCTGTAGTGGGTGACAGTGCAGTTCCATTCATCATGTAACAGTATACATCATGCACCAGTATGTTGCAGACATGTGAACGGCTGTGCTACTCAACATATGCACACATGACACATCACCTGGTACACCGGGTCTGCCTTGCCACCTGCTATTGTGACCACCCTGTGATGACATTGTACGCCCACATGGACGTGGACATGTGATGGCTCAATGGTGAATTAACCGTCCAGGTGTGTGTCTAGCCAGGTGTCCAGTAGCCACTGGTCTGCATGCAGGGATAGTCTACATTGGCCTACTCTGTCACTGGGACTGTTGACTATGGTCATACTGTTGTTATGCAGGCATGTGCTGTTTGTCCAGTCTGATAGTCGTGTTGAACCACACTACCGCGGCACACATGACGGTGGACATCTGGCTAAGGTGTGCAGCCCACATGTACATCTTCTCATGCTATGCTGCCTGTGCAGCGGTGTCACATGTCTGCCTCTGGCAGGGCTGTCACAGGTAGGCACAGCATGCAGTGATGTGTGACAATGCTTACACCCTCCACTGTGCTGTACAGTAGCACTGCACACACAGTACAGCACACATGTCATTTATCTACGGTGCCTGGGACATGCCTCCATGCCCTACACGGCACACCTGCCAGTCCAGATTGTACACAGATCATACCTCCCAGTCACATACCTGACTGCAACACACACAGGTGGGTGGTTCCCACACCACACCGTGATTTACACACATACTGTATTTTCCCATGACACATTGCATCATAGGTAGTCCATGTTCAGATACCCATGTTTGTGGCCAGTACACACATTGTGACACGCGACAGTGCAGACACTGTACACCACAGGTTACATGCCAGTCGGGTTGGCATGCTGTACATTGCACCTGGGACAGTTGCTACTGCTATGTATTGCCGGCAACAGGACCTTCCCTAGTATGGACTCCCACGCACTCCACACATGCTTGGCCATGCAGTACGCATAGCTGGGTGACACATTACACGACACATACCATACCTGCAATACCCTCAGCATGCACCAAACCTCCATGTGTCTGTATGCTAGGCCTACACACCTCCCTCTGTTTGCTGAACATCCATGCTTACCATCCCTGCTAGCCACACCCTAAGCACACAACCATAGCAGCATGCATGGTACATACACACTACAGCCGGTATTACTGACATCCACTGACAGAGGTAGTTGAGGGCATGGCACCCCGTCCGATGGACAGTCTATGTGCCTATGCCAACAGTGATCACAGTGCACTTCTGCTACATTTACACACTGGTAGGGACCATGCTATTCCACACTGAGACATGGTGGTGCTGGCACTTTCACAGACGCCACAGTGGTATTCCTGTTCCATGCACACGTGCTGTATGGGCACATGTGCAGGCTGTTGCACGGTAGTTTTGTTCACCTGTGTGTTGTGTGTCACTTGACAGTCATGGTGTGTCCTGCTGGTGCATGACATACCCCACAGCTAGCTACCTACACATGACTGCCAGACATTGCAGTGTGGGCCCTCACGCAGTGTGGTGGTATGTCTCTGCTGTTTGACTACATCCACATTCAATGCAGCATACCACGGTCATGCAGGCATTGACGACACAGATGTTGCTGGCATCCTGCCTGCCAATGGGGTACCTACCAACAATACACACTCTCACTCACTACAGGGTTCCAATCCTTGGCTGGACATTGTATTAACCCTGTGGACACATACATAGTACTGTCATGCACATGTTATGTCTGGGAACACAGTCCCAATGTCACCTCCAACCGCCGGAGTTGTTGTATCCCGCCAACCTGGCTGCTACATGTCTCTGCAGCAGCACACGCCAGTGACTGCTAGCCCATTCATGTACGCTGTGCACCCTGACCACCACACTACCACATCTATCACACTACACATGGATGGTACTGCATTGCACGTATGGGGCTGCATCTCTACACCCATGACTGGGCCATTCAGTATGGCACTGGGCCACATCTTGACATACATGCTTCACACACTCAATGACTACCTGCATGCCTTTCCTGGCACCCTTGTTGGGCTTCTGTGCGCCACAGCACACCACATCCCATGCTGGCCACCTGTCATATTATTGCATGGGTGGTTGGGGTGCTACAGAGGGTATCACATCAGACATGATCCGCTCTTTGCCCTTCAGCACCATTCCACTTTATGCTATTGACAGTGTACACATCCAGCATCACATCGCACCGTATGTTTCGCATGTTACGCCATGTGCCTTCTGTACAGTTCACACAGTGGTGCAGGCATATCATGCTGACTACAACATTTCAGGGACGGGTGGCATTGCACGCTCCTCAGACATGTGGCCCCTCATGCTCAATATTTGCATAATGACACTACCTGCTGTCACACAGTACTGTACATGCCTACATGTACCACTCCTACATACCTGGCAGCATTCTAGCTCATCCTGTTCATGTTGCTGACACCCATACAGGTGTCAGTGTGGCAGATATATCATGTAGATATCATTGCATCAGTTACATCACACATAGTGCATACACATCACATTTGCATACTGACAGTCATGCGGTGTGTATCACATGGATACTGTCCGTATACAGGCATATCACGCTGTACATGGTTGATGTACACACACATGGCCCACATGGTGCTGTGGTTGCCATATTACACCATAGCGTGGGTACACATGTGCAGGACTACACATTTCTGGACCGTATGTCTAGCTGATACCTTGGGTGCCCTTGTACCTGTGCCATACACACATGTACACGCAGGCCGTGTTACAATGACACATGTGTGGTGTACCTTACACAATGGATACAACGTTACATGTCTCAGTATAGTCATGCTGTGCTCTCTACCCAGCTCAGACAGTTGACATATGCAAATGACAGTCATGTAACACATCTGTGCTCACCTGCATGCCACTAACACAGGGGTGTAATGTACTCTGCCATGGGCCATGTTCTCCACAGTACTGATGCATGTAGTACTCCTACATGGCGCTTGCTGTGGGCAGGGGAGTAGCAGTCCTGCATGTGTGCACACATGCCACATTGCTCAGCCCGGCGCCTGTGTGACATCCACAGACTGGACACACACCATGCTGTGGGACATAGGTCCTGTGCACATCCCACAGGGGCACACTGTGTCACTAGTCGTGTGATAGCTGCCTTGCTGGTGGGTGACACACACCCATGGTACCACCACAGCGGACGATTGTATAGACATGACAGTTGACATCCAGTTCTGCCGCTCAGTGGACACTACCATGGGGTGTCAGTACTGTGTACATTGCACATGTGTTTACACACGGCCCTGCTCGACATCATTGTGGCACACCTTGCACCTGCTATGGAACGCTTGGACATGGTCACTTGCTGTTACCTCCATTTTGGGTACCTATTCTGCTACTACATTGTCCCATATGTGCAGGCCATACATATCTTGTGTATGTATATAACATTAGGCCATCGCCCATCATGCATGCTATGCCTGTGATACTGTCTATGATTTGTGAACATATCCATCATGCCAGCTTTGCATTACACATAATTGACATAGTCGCCCTACTGCGTGGGATAGGTGCACGCCGTGCGCACATTCCGTATGACATCGACGGTATATGCCCATGCACATGTGTGCTGTGACACTATACATAAATGTCCTATCCCCTGCTGTGGCACTTCAGTGTTGGATATCCACTGCCAACATCGGCGCGGGTGGTGGCATTGTTCTGTGTTTGCAACCCCTATGGCAGACCTGGGGTAGGGTTACCACCTGTGCCTCTTTGCAAGGGACAGTCCCTCCTTGGGCAGTTGTGTCCTGACAAATGTATCACAAATGGCAAATGTCCTGAGATTGTGGGACATCACTATATCCCATTCTTATGTAAGAGTTGCATAACATACTTATTTATGTATGTACATTCCTAACTGTTACAAGACACACAATAAGCAACTGACCTGCTACAAGACTACACATTTCATTATGCAAAAGAGTAGAGTTCTAACCTTTGTACTGACCATGGGTATGTGTCCACCTGTAACATCTGAAGTGTGTCCCGACGATTTCCCACTTTGGCCTTTTGAAAGGGTGGCAAGCCGCCCTGGGGTTATCGCTGGTGTTTACATGTTGTCCCACTGCTGTGCACACGCTGTCCACAGTTGTTGGTATGCTGCGCCGCTTTAGCATTACATATCCAACCTTCGCCTCTCTGCCTGATGGACAGGTATCTTTACCTACACACACCGCTCACATACTGTACAGATTCGCCATACGATCGTATGCTACACACCAGTACATGTCGTGGGTTCGACATACCTTTCCGCCTTTTGTTTTGATTTCGCCTCTATTCCCTTTTTCTCTTGTTTCTACTTTGTTTGGATGCTCGTATGAACATACGGTTTGAATATCCAGGGTCTTCCTTATATTCGCCGTCGCCTGATGCATGTGGGTTAATCAGGCCAATAGCTGTTCCTCGGTGTGTACTTATGCGCATATCAGCGGTGATCCCCTTCCTTTCGCTCGCTACGCCGGCACTAGGCCATGGTTCTTTCCTCGTGTGGCCGTTGGTTATTTGCAATACCTTCGTGAGGATGGTATGTATTGTATCATGTTTGTGTGACTGCATCCGCTATGTGTGTTGTCGGGTACATTTCGCTGTGGTGTTAGCCGTGGATTGTGTGTGTTGGGTATGGTATTGTGTTCGACATGTGGGTCCCCGTGTCCTGGCGGCGACTGTCGATGGCGTTGTGCATTCAAATGTGTTACCTGGCTGTAATTTTCCTATAGATAGTCTATGCATGGATGCATGAGCCGCTGCTAGTGTTTCCCAGGAGCTTGTTGTGGGTATGCCGCTGTCATTCACTGCCTGTATGTGTTTGCTACTGTTTTAGCTGTTATCCCTTTGATATGTGCAATGGGGTATATCTGCGGATGTGGGTGACCGGGACGGTGTGTGAGTCTTGCATTTATACATACCAGATATGCTTGTGTGTGTGCCCCATCCGTGCTTAGGGAGCCGCGGGTTACCTGTGTGTTGTTCCGGGAATATTTGTTTTGTTGATGTGGGCTGCTGTCGGTATCGCCTGCATGTGTGCTTCCTGCACGATTCCTCCTTCACATCGGTTATATATCTGCGGATGTTCGTCCGCGCCTACCATCCATTGGCATTTTGTCGCTGATAGTTACGGTGATTGTGGTCCTATACTTGGGGCGGACTGTATGCTACCGTAGCCTCCTATTCGTGTGCCGCTTGCTTACGCCACGGTCGTGGAACACACCGCGGTATTTACCGGACCGTGACTGTTCACGATCGGTGCCGGATGGCACATTCAGATTTTCGCATACATGCCTGATGCTGTGTAACGCTGCCGACGGACCGCGGTGGAGTGTACGCTATGGCCGCCATACCTACGGTCGTGGTTTGTACATGCGCCCTTTGCATCTCCTGTTTGCTATGGCCCTGTGGTACACTTTGGGACATTTGGCGCTTTGCATCATTTTACGCCGCCACGCATAGCCACTGAGGAGATGTCGGTACTACTTTGTGGGTACTGCTGTACATACGCCTATGGTTCCTGTACTGTATGCCTACGCCTATTATTACACGCTGTGACATGTCACCTTCATACACAGTTTACACTGGCACACACATTACACACACACAGCGGAACACACGACAACCTCACCTCACACATACACATATTGCCGCCATGGCTGTCAACCTTCTATTGCCGGAGTGGGGAACACACACAGTAGTAATGTGAAACACATGGGCATAATGTGGAACACATAGTAATGGCATAGTGACAACTTCAGCTAAGTAGGTCATAGGTTGATTATGATATGCTGATTTACTTACAGTGAAGAACCTTTACTAACTTACTATGAGTACATTCTATTTACCAGGATGTCATTTATATACATTCCTAACAATGGTTGTTTGAGAGACATTTTCAATGTGGAACTTGGAGGAACTGCGAGGAACATGCACTGTTTTACACCCCAGATGAGGTACGCCTCATAATGTCGTGACACTTCACTGGTATGCTTTCCGCCAAGACCGACGGTTGGACACAATACCTACGCTGATCGCCGGTGGCGGCGTATCTCCGCGACTCATGTCCTATGGATATGACACGCACATATGTAGGGTTGCCACCTTTCAAATGGCCAAGGTGGGACATTTTAGTACGACGCCAGGTCTTGCATGACAACACATACGCACGGCCAGTACAGAGGACAGCGATTCACCTTTTTGACGGAATACAAAGCTGTAGCATTACAGTTGCTTATTCTGTTTATTATCATATTTAGATGTTTCTTCTACAAAATAACTGTTTTCTGCAACTAATAGAGTAATTATGGGAAATGGTTTTGTCCTACAATCTCAGGACATTTGCCATTTTGTCATTGTTTTTGCAGGACACAACTGCCCAAAGGTGGACTGTCCTCACAACGGGACAGGTGGTGACCCTACACATATCCCGCTACTGTACCGTGGACCGGTGACCATCCCGACACGCTGGATATGTATTGCTGCAGGTTAACATTTCCATGGCTGGCGACACCTGCCCTGCCCACCCTCCAGGATGGTCGGGTTGTCGGACGCTATGTTTAAGATGTGGTGATTTCGCCTTACTTATCTGTGACCTTGCATCCCTGGGTTCCATATTACCCTGTTGTCCTTTCTATCTGTGTATGCGCATATATATTTCTACATGTGTACTGATATGTATTTCGTATCTGTGTATGCAAATGCGCATATGTGGTCGACTTGCGCGATAGTGGCAGCATATGGCTACGCCGGTGCTGTTGAACCGGGCGCGCTGAGGTGTTGGCGCTCCATGCTCTGCTGACTATTGGGTGTGCAGTGTTTGGCCGGTGCCTTTGTTGGAGTCACACATACGTCCGCACATACGGTACACATTACGGGCGGACATGTTTGTGTGGCGTCCATTTTACTGTGTGTGCAGGTCAGGAGGTGTCAGTCCATGGGGCCTACACTGTCAAAGTATGTGCTATGCGCTCCTCTTTGCCAGGGCGTAGGCATATTGGGTACGCCTCTGTCTACCTACTGGGGCTGGCTCAGTGTGTCCATGGCGCCGCACGCCCTGTGCCTGTGCTTGCCCTGGCAGTTGTGGCGGGCTTGGTGGCCCTCCGCATTATGTCCCTGCAGCAGCTGTTTCCGCAGAATCATATTGTGTAGCATACAACATACTATGAATATGTGGGCACTTGTGCCTGGAGAGTACTGCAAGGCTCCACCGGATGTATCCAAGCACCGAACCGTGATTTCAACATCCCAAACACACGCCTATGATTATTCTCGCTTGTGCGTGTGCCTCATTATGGCGTTCTTGCATGTGTGTGTGTGCATTTCTGATGGGTGTCATCAACCACGGCTCCAGTGCGTAGCCAGCATCCCCCACAAGGTGACCTTGTGTGATGTCCCCACTGGCAAATACCTGATACAGCTGTGAGGCATGCCAGATATGGGAGTCGTGGTAGCTTCCAGGGCTGCCAGCACACACATCCATGATAATGCCCCGCGCATTGCACACGACCTGGCAATTGATGGAGGGGTATCCCTTGCGGTTTATGTAGCGCCTACCCTGCTCCCCAGGTGGTGACTTGATTTCTATGTGCGCACAGTCTATCGCACCCAGGACCTCCGGTATTGTGCCACACGGTGGAAGCGGCGATATTGCTAGCCAACTCCTCCTGAGATGTGGGGAACTTTATGTGCTCATGGGCATGTGGAACATGGCATCCAGGAACTGGTGTAGTACCCTGGATGCTGATGCCTGTGAGATGCCCATTATGTCCCCGGTGGGCCTTTGAAAGGTACCTGTAGCCAGTATTCGCAAGCTCACACATACCTTTGTGTCCACTGGGATGGGCTCCCCTCTGTTGTCTCTTGTTCTCAGGCGGCCGCACAGCTCCACTATTTGCTGTAACGTGTCCCTGTCCACCCTGTAGCGCCTACTATCTCCAGGTCTCGCAGCCCCTGGTAGGTCACCCTTGGTCTGAACACTCTCCTTCTCCTGTGAGGCCTACGGTAGTTGTCGGCACCACCCTCCGCAACTCCGCCTGTCTCTGCCACATACCTATGCATCACGGCCACGGCGGCACCCAGCATATACATGTTAAAAGTTCCCCGTCTGTTTACACCCTACGGTGCGGCGTTTGGGAAATCGCTCTGTGTTGTGCGATTCACATTTATTACTGTTGTGCTGTATACCCGGTGATGTCATTGGGTGTGTCAGCGGCCCTATCCATGGATTATTTCCATGGTTTTACGCTTGCAGCTGCAACGGTACTGCCTGTAGTGTAACATTACAGTTGCCTGCATTGCCTTCGCCTGGCATCTTACATTACTGCATCCTGCACGCACATGGCATATGATGCATTTTATCTGCGGCCGCAGTTATGCTACATCTGTACTTGGCTGTGCTATTTCGGTTCTTTGCTCTTTGCATTTCTACTACATCCCCTATTATCTTTGCTCTCATATGCCTCCCCTTTCCCGTTCTGCAGGAGTCTGCATGCAGACTTATCAGCTGCCGGCGCTTGCCCTTCCTGCATTGATTGGTGTTAATTGCTCGTTACGGATACATTTACACTGCTTCCGTGATTTCCTGATTCTCAGCATTACCTTCCTATATCCCTGGTTGTTGCCGGTGAGGCCGCCACATGACTGGTTTCGGGAACGAGTCGCCCTCGTGCACATGCATTTGTACGCCAGATTCTGTACTGTCAGCGATCTATTTCCTAACACGCCAGTCATGATGCTGTGATATGCATTGTACAGCCCAGATTTGCTGTCCTCCAATATCCTTCCTCCTACAGTGGCACACCCTGTGTGGTTGACATGTATCTGGTGTAGGCCACTCCTCGGTGTAGTACCGCCACGCCGCTTGCTCCATCCTTACGCTGGCGCTTTTGCGATTCACTATTATCTGCCTCATTTGCATGGAATTGACTACTAATACCTGGTTACGGCGCCGACACCGCCACCACTCCTTGACAACCATTGCGCTGGGGTTGCAGCTTTACATACATACTATGGTGTGTGGTGGCTGTGCAGCTGATTTGTGTTCTAATGCTCTTTCGACATTATCATATTATTTCATTGCTTTACAACTTCTGTGCACACATCCCGGGTCTGCTGTTCTTTCTACGCACGCGCCATTTATGTCATTTTTACATTTTGTGCATATTTTCTTTGGACATTCTCGGTGCCTTTCCACATTGGCATATTGCACCTATATGATACCTGACTTTGACAGCCTTCCGCTACTCCTCCGGTATGTTTGGGTAAATGTAAACCGCTTTTTGGTTTACATTGCCGCGTCTTACGCTTACGCTTCGCGCCACTCGCGGATCGCTATTGCCCTCATTTGCATGGTGCAATACCGCACACAGTGTGTTTTGCATACCTACGCCGGGGGCGGGGACCGTCCGGCGCACGCCGGTAGTGCACGTGGAATTCATTCATACCTGAATCGCTAAGCAGCCATATTTGGCGTTATAACGCAGACGCTATGCTGGCGCCTGGCGCAAGGTTCATAAATCCCGGGGTTTATTTTCATTTGCTAACAAGCCTGTAATGCTCAAGACAGTTTTAGGCCACTTTTTTTTTTAAATCTCATATCCATCTGAATTTGACTTGACAAATTATTTTGTTCTGGTTTTTATACATTTAGTTCTAGTTGCTTTCCATTTCAGCTTTGCTGTAAACTTTCCCTTTTTCTACATTAGCTTAGATGATATTGGCTGCAATTCCATTATCTGATGACATGGTTTATCTTTGGTTGCTTTCTTTCCTTACAATTTATGAAAGACTTGGTGGGTTCTTTCCTTAATATTTGTGAATGCCTTGACTTTTTACCTGTTCTGGCAATTTTAGTAATAGACAATTTATTTCGGCTCTTGATCTGGGGCTGCAGTTCAGTTAATTTTGTTCTCCATCCATACTGTTATTACCACTTTAGTTTTGACTAGTAGTTATTCATCTTTAGATATTCTTCTTACCTTCTGGTGTATAATTTGTTTGGCACTCATTTCTAAGTATTGTTGCTTCCCATTGGTTAATATTCATTTCCACATGCACAATTAGCAAGATAAAGAACGTACCAGGCAGTTATGATTCACATCTTAGGTTTTGGGGCACACTAAACTGCTTAGGTATTCAGGACACTGTTGTGTCATTAAAAAAAACACAGCCACTTATAAGGATTTCTAATGCATCAGTTAGATTTCTGTTTCTGATACTAGCAAATGGAATTCAGGAACATAACTATGTGGCCAGAGACCTGACTTAGCACACAGTAACGTTTGGCAGTCTAGCAAGCACTAAATAGTCAGAAAGCTGATACAATGGAAAACATGTTGTTAATGGAATGCTTTGCTCTCCTGGGTTAAAAGTAGGTCTTTTCAGTTGCCTGGCAAGTTCAGAAAGTTGTGCAATTTATGCCCTCTGCAAGTCGGTGGGTGGATGATATTATTTTGCATCCAGGTTTCCTTATCTTACAGAAGGAGAGAGGACTTCTCTGCAGTACTTATCTTGATAATACCACACCGAGGTTAGGTATGTCTTCTAACCCTCTTTTAATGCCAAAGGTACTGTCCAGCCATCAAACAAAATTATCAGTTATCCTAACCCAGGAAGTAAACAAGGACAAGTCATGCAGGGATAAATTAGAGAATGCAGTGGCAAGGATGTTGATTCTCTTAAAGCAATGTCACAGCAGATGCATGTAAAAAAAACAAAAAAAAAAAAATTCAAATCACATGTTCGAATACTAAATGAATAATGAAAATGTGTTGCTTCACAATTTTTTTCATTTATTTACTGCTTTTTGAATGCAGATACCAAGCCACAGTTCTGATCTATTTCAATAGATTGTCCAACATTACCTCTTGCACAAGGTCTTCTGAAAGACCAGTCACCTGATCAGTTTTCAATAACAGCACAGCACATTTTACTAAATAAAAGTTTAAAACAATAGCTTGCTTTGGCAAATGATAAAGCACAGCATAGCTCAGTAAATACTACACAGCTTTTAATAAAAAATACAAATAATACAGTACTTACTTTTCCATATAGTGCTGCTATTTATCACTTCCAGAATTTTTTTCATGTATAAATCAGTCTTTTGGTTATTATAAAGTTCTGTCTATGAAACAAAGCTCTATACGTTTCTTTCCTGGGATTTTCCCTTGAGGCAAGGACAGTATTTGCTTACTGTCTCATTAGGGGAAAATCAAGCAAAGAAGTTCATTTCAATTTGCAAGACCAAGATACCAAACAATTAACATAGCTCCTTCTGTCCTGCAAGGGTCTTCAGTTAGTATGGCAAGATGAGTTATTGCAGAATTTAAAAGCTCTTTTTTCCTCCTGGCTAGTCTTTCAACCCAAAAACCCATTCAATCCATTTCAAGACTCAGAAATATCTTCACTTCAGTTTAATTCAACACTGAGCCCCACTGAATGTTTTCTTTATTAGTCCCCTTTTAACTTTTGAGTATGTGTGCTTCCTTAAGGAAGACAGTTCTTTTCTCCTACTATATCAGACCACTTAACACATAACTGAAGCTCATGTTCTGCATGGGCTCCAGTTACCAAGGGAGACCATACTCAATCATTCAACACCAAGCTCTAATTCAACTCATTACTCAAAAGTCCATTTACTTGGTAGGACCCCACTTCATGAGGCCCTTACTCAACTCTCTTCACTTTAAACTCATTACTGCCCCCTCCCCCCACTTTCATTTTTACTCTCTTTTAACTTGGGAATAGAGGTGTGACAGTCCCATACTCTTGTGTTCAGAACTGCCTCTAGACTCTCTCATAACCAGATTCAAACCAGCATTAAAACTTGAAGTCCACCATTGTGAGGTTGAAAAGAGGAGACAGTAATATGAGAGATGTTGCAGTTTCTATTAGTCAGCATTTCTTTATTTATTGACTTACTTACTTGTCATATAGTGCATGCATATGTAATCCTTATGCACTGTGACACCCACTCTTCACTGGTGTTTGAGTGCTTCATATACCCTACCTTTCTTATGTTTCTTGTTGGCTTTATCTCATCATCCCATCCTGTTTTCCATGTGTGTTATAGAAGTCTGGTGGTCTTTTCCACAATCTCTTTAGTTTTTCTATATTTCCATACAGTTTTGCTGTTCTGATTGCCCTCTGTACCACTGCCGGGGACTTTGTATGTAAACATTGCTTCATCACTCCATGTCTACGTTTCCAGTGTCCAGCTGTTATCTTCATTATTTCATACGCAGTCATTGTGTCTTTCTGTTGCTCTTTACTTTCATTTTTGTATTCGCTACATATGGTATTCCTATCTGGCTTCTATCTTTTCCCGAGATCTCTACCACTGTTTCTCATTCACATTCCTTAAACCTGGATATTATCCTTGCACCCTGCATCCACACTTCTAACAGGAAGTCAGTCTGTCTCCCCTCCATCCCCAGTCTTGCTGATGTGAGGAACTACTTGTGCAAGATTTGTAGGAGATAGTATCCTATCCCCTGGATCCTTCACGTGTCTTTTATTACTTTTATTACCTTTCCAATTTCCTATTTTTGTAATTGTCTATCTTTCCTTTTTGCCCCATTTCTCCCAAAGTTCTTTTCTGGACCACCCTGCTTTCTCTTTTTCTTTACTCATTGTAAGCAATCTTGCATTTCCTCTGCTTAGCTTTTCTTCACTTTTCCTGGGGGAGGGGGGAATTCTCCCCTTCCTTTTAATCCTGTTTGCCTCTTCCTTTTGACTAAATGCTCTACAGTATGACATGACACCCCCTTCCCTTCATTGTTTTGTATCTTTTCCTCTCCTCCTCCTCCTCCTGTTCAATTGACAGATTCTTCTTTAGTCCTTTGTTCCATGCTTCCTCCACAGCTTTTTCATTCTCCCTATCTTTCTTCCCCACCTCCCTCCTTACTAAAATGGGTATTATTGTATCTCACTATCTCCTAGTCTATGTTTTTTCCTTCCCTGATCCCCCTTCTCAGCTCCTTGATAATATAGGGTAGTGACATATGCTCCATCCTGTCTGGTAGCCCTGAGTCATACCATAACAATTCTCCTTACTTTTCCTTTTCCATCCATTTCTATAGAGTGACCTGCATTTCTAGCGACTATAAACTTGGGTCTATATAGTATCGATAGGTTTATCCTTTGTTTGATTGTATTTGTACTGCCTGATATGATGAAGGTGGTCTTATGTACCTTTCCCATTTCTTTTTCCTACCTTCTCCTTCATTTTTTTTTAAATGAATCTTCAGTGTGCCATCTAGCTGTCATGACCACCCACTCTGCTTGGTACCTTTGTCATTCACTCCTTGTACTTCTTCATCCTCTAACTTCTCCTTTGTATGTCATCACTATTACTGTCTTCTTTTGTTTATTCTAGTGCTGAGCAATTTTTGTACCTGGTGAAGACTGAAATAACCTTTTCCAAGGTTGAACATGAGTATACAGCCACTGGCAGATAGTAGAAAGAATGATTTGCTTCCCATGACCCTTTCCAGTTCACTTCATGTTTACCTCATTGCAATTGGTAGTTTATTGATAGCGAACATGCATAGCCAAGGGGAAAGTGGGCACCCCTGCCTGTCCCCTTCCATTTGTTTGCTGCTCCTGATATTCCCCCATTTCTGACCACCTTCACTATTGTTTTGATACATTGCATGTATCTATTCTGTGTACTCTTTTCTCCAGTTCCTTTTTCATGCAGAAATCCATCTCACCAAGAGAAAGTCCATTTTTTTAGGTCAAATAGAAGTGCTCCTCAGTCGGAACACTCCCTGTACTACTCCATCAGCATCAGGTTGATCAGTGATTCCCAGTTATCATCTGCCTTTCTCATAGATTCATAGATTAATACTCTGCTAACTTTCTGGTGGGCCACTTTAAGCCTAGCCAATTCTCCCATGTGAGAATCTAACCCTGCACTTTGTGTCTGTAAGATAAACACTTTAACCATTACGCCAACCTTCCCTCCCTCTTATTAATTCCATTCTCTTTGACTTGTACAATATGTATCTATATTCTGTCTAGTCTCCTCACCAGGACTTCTGCCAGAAGCTTTATATTTGTATCGATGGGGAAATCAGTCTGTCATACTTCTGGCCTCCCTTTGCTAAATGGAGCATTACTACTCTTGCCTATCGTTTTCCTGCCTTTGTCTTTTTGTCACATAATTCTAGTTCTTCCTTCGACTGTTTTGTATATAGCTTTTGGTAAAATTTCCAAAATGGTTCTCTTATGTGTCTACCCCCTATTATTCCTTATTTCCCTAATTTTCTTTTAACTTTCAAATTCTAAAATATGTTCTTGCCTTATTTCTAGTACCAAGCTCTTATCTCCTCATAAGTTCTGACTTAACAATTTTATTCTCATCTCCTTGTTCCTTTTTTCCTACTTTCCTGCTCCCTTTGTCCATATCTATCATTCCGCATTCTCTCTAACCTCCTCTTAACTAGTTGCATTTCAGCTTAAAGTTTGAAAGAGTGAGCATTCATGGGAGTGAAAATTTTTTCCTTTGTAAAAAAAAAAAAAAAAAGCAAACTGTCGTATAATTGCGTATTCTTTGAAATGGAGTTTTTGCCAGCAGCATTTTGTATTGGATCATGTTGCAAGTGGGTAAGAAAATCTGCTTTTACTCTGCTTTAGATTGTTCTCGCAATTAGTATATATAATTAGCAGGGAGTGGGGGGGTGACACATGTGAGTTGCAGGGGGGCTTGCCCCAGGCCAAAAAAAAAAAAGTAATTTTAGCTTTTCATATTTTCCATCACTTTAGATTGATCACTCTTTGAACAATCACCCATGTGAAGTTTTGATATTTCATGTGACACTGATATTTCTGCACCCTCTTCCCTCATTCTGACTCCCAGATTTTGCATAATCCTCTTTCTGATTGTTGCCTTCATACTGTTCCATCAGTGTTTCCCTAGCTGCTCCTTGTCTCCTGTATTATCTTGCATCTTATGTCTAATCTCACATCACTTCCTCTGCCACCCTTTTTAACTTCCTTTCTTCCTAGCCTTTCCATTTGTATGTGGCCCATCTCCACCCCTTTCCTTTCTGTGTCATGTCTATGGCCTTTACTCTCAAATGTGTGTCTTTCTTTTATCTTTATTTTTTTGTCTTCTGCAATACTTCCTGCTTTCTTAAAATTTTGTTCACTCTACTTGTTTGTGTCAGGTTTTTGCTTGCAAATGTATACTCCCTTGCATATTTATGCCTTTCTTTGCACACGTCCATGTACTCACCCCATCCATTTTGTAGGTATATACACATTTTCTTTACACTCTTCCTTTCAGAACATCCTATTTTTGCTTGAATCTATATTAAAATCTCCACCTGTACCACTGTGCTGCTTTTTTACTTCCTTTCTCATTGCTAGAAAAGTCCTACAAACATCTGTCCTCATCCCTGTTAGGCATATATATTGCCTATGGTGCATCTTTTTCTTGATTCTCCCCATCAAGATTGCATACATTTTATATGTATTCTTACATCTCTCCTTCATGGTTAACTGAATTTTCTCCTGAAAAGTAATTACAACTTCGATCTCTTCCCTTCCTACCTTAGAGTCCTATTCCCTTTTTGCATACTCCAATAGACAGGATGTTTTCCTTCCCTTATTTTTAGTTTTATGTGCAACTGAAGAGTTACCTACTCCCATTCTGATCAGTCTCACTTGCATCCTTTTTCTTTTGATCAAATTTCACCTCTCCATTCCATGTGTGCATTCTTGGTATAGTTGTCCCTTTAGCTTTGCTCCTCTCTCCAGTTTTCTAAGACACCTTCTGCTTCGGGCTGACCCCTTCTGGACTTAACTTCCTGTATGTAGGCATGAATATACTACCAAGACTCTTCATTCTTTCTCCTTAGAGTGGTGAGAGATATTAGACACTGTGTCATTTCATGCCCTGAGCTTTGTCAGGTAACTTTCTCCTACTCTACTCATTTTCTCTTGATGGCCTCTGTGCCTGTACATTATTTGCTTGCTATATTACATTGCACTTCAACCCAACACCTGTAGTCACATTTATGTTTGAGATACAACTTATATTGTTTTATTATTTTTATGTATCACTGCCAAGGCCGTCCAGAGTATTTCACATTCTCTGCTTTAGTTCCCAGGGTGACAGTTTTTCTCTTCCATTCCTTCCTCTATTGTTTCCTTTACTGAAAGACTGGAAAGTCATTCTAGATAGTGGCTGCATCTTTATCCTACATTCATATACTTAGGCAGTACCTTTGCCTCTTTAAAATAAAACAGGAAAGCATGCAAAGGAAAATAAAAAGGAGTTTTAAGATACTTTGCTTTTAGTGTCACTTATCTGCCCATTGGTTCCAATTCTGAGACTTTTCTGTAATTCTTATGTCATCTGATTTATTCCCCTGCTTCTCTTGCCCCTCTGAAACTGCATTCTGTTTTCATCCATTCATTTGCCCAACTTCTGCAAACTACCTGTTGTCCAGCATAGCTCATGTGAGTCTCCAGCTTTTCTGAGCTGTCTCAGTTCCACATCCCTTGCTAGGTTTTCCTTTCCTTGCTCTACTCCTGTGTCCTCTTATTCCTTGTATCATCTCATCACTGTTTTTTGTTCCTGTCAGCACACTTTTCAACCTACTTGGTCTGTCTAGCCTTCTCACTTGTCTTGGCTGCTTGTTGTAGTTTTCCTCACACTGCTGGTTGACGTTTCCATCTCGCTCAGTCCATCCTTCTTCCTTGTTTGCATCTTCTGATTTGTCAGGTTTTGTCCTTTTTCCTTGAGGCAATTCTGACTCTGATTAGAACTTATTATTATCAAAGCCCCTGCGCATCCTCTTTTCCAGTGAGTTTCCCATAACATGTCTGCCGGGAGACAAGAATCACTCTGTTTATGTTCCTTTATCCAGCTGCAGTCTCTGCTATTCCATCACATAACATTCTGTAGTTCTTTCTCACTATGAGTTCTGCTCCTTATCCCCTCTCACAACACCTAATCTTGCCCTATGTATCCTGTCTGTCATGGCTTTCCTTTGATTTCTGATGTTGAATCTCTCCTGTAATGATGCTATTAAAATGTTTTCCAACTCCCAGTCTGTGATATGTTCTTCTATCATCATTATCCTCAGGTTTGGCCATCTGGTCCCATTTTGCAGGTCATCCAGTTTGTTCTCTTCCTGTTTAATTATTCAGTTCATATCACTGACTGCCTCAGCTGATTCTTATACATTTTCTCTCTCTCTATTTCTCTCTCTTTCTCTCCCCTCCTACAAGTCTTTTATTTTCACCTTCACAGTCTACAGTTAGCTTTGACTATCTCTTAACTGTGCTAATATTGTCTGCTACCTCTCTGAGCTTCTCAAATATGATACAGAGCAAATATTTCCTGTTTAGCAGCTCAAAACTCTGTCACTTCCTTCACATTTTGGCTAGCTGGGAGCTCCTGATTCAAACAGCCATCTCTATTATACATACTCCCCTCTCTTCATAATTGCTGACCACCTTGCCCAATGCTGTTAGTAATTTTGTGAATGAGTTAATTCCATTTCTCAATAATCTTTAAGTGAAAACTTATCATGCATTGTCCAGACAAATGTGTGTGAGATACTGAAATCAGCCAGCTTTTCCACTCCTCTCCTTTTGCTAAATGACCTTTCTACTGTGCCAGTTGCTACAGGGAATGTTATTGCAATAAGGATGGCTTATCTAATGCTAAGAAAAGACATGTATATTTCAGTAAGTCCAGAACACCATTCTTAAGCCCATTTTGAGTGCTATTGGCAATATTTGGCATTGACCATTTTCAAACTATGTGAATGCCTCAGCATTTAAGTTAGAAATGAATACGTCACTGATTTGTGAAATGTGGATAAAAAATTCTTCACTTGTCATTTTGGCCACCTGCATTGGGTACAGCAAGAAAAGACTAAAGCATCACTTCCTTTCTTCACCAAACCTGATCTTTGGAGATGCGATAACTGAGTCCAAGTACAGTACATAGATCGTCCACCAAAAATATTGCTCTGCAGTGAAGCCACCTAGACTTACTCATACATTTCTCATGTTATACTGTCTGAGACTGGATAGTTCTATACCCATCAGTTTAGCTACTTATTCAGCTTTCAAAATAATATAACAGAAGTCCCTTCTCTTTGCACAAGGGAGACTGTTAAAATCTCTTACACATGAGGAGACACTTTAAAAAGATTTAGCTCAGTAGCCTAGATAGCTTGTGCCACTGGTTGAGGCAGTGCTGAATAGGTTGAAATTATCATGAGAAAATCAGAAAAGTTCCTGTATTTGAAACACATTGCAGCTCAAATGCATTCCAGTATGTTTACCAGATACTGTGCTTAACAGCAGACTTAACTGATAGTGCTAGAATAAGTAAAACATATGCTTTTCTATTTTTTAGCCAAGCATACTGCACATAACAGTATTATTATGGAACAAGATTTCTTCTCTTTGACTGTCACAGAAAAACTGGCAATGGGATTGTATGTGGCATTTACATTTCTTAGATCAGGTACCGATTAAAATGATTTACAATTATGTGCAGCACAATAGGACAGTGCATTACACCATCAGCTCTGAAACACAAGGGGAAAAAAGTCCTGGTACAATGCAGGTGATTTAAGTTTTATCAGTTGCTTGGGTGCCTGTAGGAACTGGCCAGGGAGGAAGAGAGAGAAAGAAAGAAGGAGTGGATGTCACCAGCTTGCCTACCATGGGGGACAGAAACAGCTCTGTCTTGCCCCTTTCAAAATACTAGTTCAGTGTCTTTTCCATTCAGTGTGTTGAGGGAACTAGTTGAGGGCATGTATTCTAACTAGTAGAAGTTCTTGTTCTTAATTCAACATAACAAGATGTGATGGCCCTACTTTCATTGTTTTTTATTGATCAGTGGAGCATTCTGTATGAAAAAAGTAGGCCATAACCATTAGAATGATGCTGAAACAGGTAGGCCAAGAAGTAATGAATGCAGAGATGCTCATGGAACTAAATTGTGGTTTAACATATTTGTGTTCCTACACATCATGTTCTGCCTTTCATGGTACCCCATCCATGAAAACATATACTCCCCATATGTTAAGATACAGTTTGCAGTAATTCTATACTATGACATGTTCTACACACAAGAATATGTGACATTGAAAATGTTATGGTCCAGCATTTTATGTTTTATTTCCATACTACATCTTGTTTGTCTGACATCCTGAGGATAAAATCAGTGGGTAGGAATTCCTGTCATCTCTTAGGACTGTATTTGACAAGCAATGAGGAAAGAAGAAAAAGCCATGCAGTTATAGGTATAGCGCAGTACTGTAGGCAGTTCTCCCCATTTGTAATATTTTAATTCAGAATATTGGAAGAAGTTTCACATCATTTATTTACTTTATTATAATTTTCAGTACATTTTATCTTTACTTAATTTCACATTCTGCCTCCTGTCCTCCTTACATGCTGTCATATCTTGCCTCAAAGTGCAACATCATATATTTTATCTACAATGCATATAACTTTAACCATGATGCCTGCAGTTTCAAAAATGTTGCCATATCCACAAGAGTGACAGCTCTGTCTAAAAATATTTCCAATACTCTGTTCTGTAAGATACTGCGATTTTGGAACAGACTCTACATCCATATAAAACAAAATTCATCCAAGTCCATATTCAAGCACAACTTGCATCTATTGATGGGAAACAAAAAAAAATACCTCAGGACTTCCTCCTGTACTACCAATAGACAGTGGCAGTTCGTAAATGCTTTATTCTATGCATGTCTCCCCTCAAATTATCTATGGTGTGATCCCAGTTATTCTGATTATGGGTAATATATAATTATTAGTCATGGGATGGGTAAAGCCAATCTAAAACCAAATGGGATAGGTTAATTTGAGCACAAAAAAGGAAACTGACTTGGCTTAAAATGGCCCACAAGAGCAGCTAGGCTAGTACTTACCTATCAACCTATGAGCATCTGTTCCATCAGCAGTTTTCATCCTTAGTTTTATATCCCTACCATCAAGTATTAACATTGTATTCAACTATATTACTTATTTTGGTAGCACAGGGTTCCCCCCTTACACCACTTATGGAATAGGATTTCCTTAAACTCTTTTAATTTTGCAGAGGTACAGATGGAGTTGCATTGCTGTGCTCTTCCATGCCGGCATTGAAATGAATAAGGAATAATCTGCACCTGACACTTGACAGAGCAATACATATTTTAATAAATGATAATTTCAAGAAAATAAACTAGATGAGGCAAAAATCATCAAACAAACATATCCTTGAATAATGTTTACATTTGTCAACTGTATTGCAATATCTCAGTTCTGTGAGCTTTTTATTAGTTTTAAGGGGATTTTCTCTTTACCCCATGATTATACAACTATGGACTTAGTATATATAACTAAGAGGGCCTTGAGAGCTCACTCTCCTGCAAAATATATTTTTTAAACTCATTCTAGAGTTTCAGAGAGTGTATTTTATAATGAGTTTACCACGAGTGGGTTAGAGTTGTCTGACTCAGAGGAAATGTCACTACATATCATTGTATTTACCATTTGATATCAATGCATTCACTGTTTAACTAGTACTATATGAAAAAATGTTGTACTTCTTAGCTTAGAGTGCATTGTAGTGAATGTTTAGAAAACAGCTAGGTTTCTAGATTTCCTGTGGTTGCAGTTATATAAAGTTTGTGCTTGGATAATTATGGATGTTTAACTAGCCTTTGCACTGTGATTCAGGTTAAATAAGCCATTCTATTTATTACAATGTAGCCTTATTTCAAAATTAGGAAACTGATTTGGCTATTTGAGTTGGAAGCTACTGGAGAGGAACTCAAATTATGAACATAAACTATATTTTATAAACACAGGGTATACTTTTTGCTTTATTCTGCAGCTGTATTCTTAATTTAGATTTTTACTAGCATTTCCTGATTAAATGAGTGTGTCCTTCTACTGATCTTGAATCCTTAAAACTTCATTTAGGGCAATAAACATGCATGGCATAGGATTCAGAAACAGTGTGGGTGTGAATGCAGCCAACCTTCCACTGCTTACTATGTGTGTGCAATGATCCCTGATGCTCATTAAAAATTAATGTGTGCAGGGAAGATTACATTATATACCCCTATTGTAAGTGCAGAAGGGACTGGAGGAAGGCTAGATAGTAATATGATGTAGCCACAGGAATGTACAACCACCAGTACTGGTCATCCATTTTGCTTGGGCCTTGATGGTGATCTGCTTGATCCAGCACACACAGTAATAGGTTCATAGGTTCATAGGTGTTTACTAGGCTAACAACCACAAGGGCCTTTTTAAGCCTAGCCATACATCCATTGGTGGCTGGTGACTTCAAATCAAAGGGGGAGATGCAGGAGACAGCTGAATGGTTGGGGCCAATGGGGAAGGGGTGTGGCCAACTAGAAAGGGGTGGGACTATGCTCAAAAACCACAAAAACTGGAACTTTATTTAAATACGCTGACCTGGGTGCCAAACTGTCATTATGAGAGTCCAATCAATACAAAATAAAGTGGAGAAGAAAACATATTTCAATGCATTTGCTACATGACAGCGTACTTAATATCTAGACTGAAACAAAAAGGTTGTGAGGCATGAAAAAATAAATTACTTTTTAAATACATTACTGGAATGCCAGTCAAAATCAAGTATAAAAAAAACAAGAAGCATGGAACTCAAACCACTTCTCCTTGCACTGCAGTTCTAATTATAATTTATATTCAGCTTTATAAAAGTACCAGGTAACATGCTGAAAGTAGCAATCTTTGTGATACCCCCACTTGTAAAAATATTTCTTATCAAAAAACGACCTGCTGTCTTTCAACAACTATTTACTTGTTTCATGGGGAAAACATGATCAAAGTAAAAAATGAACAGCAAACAAGAAACAATCTCAAGATAAATTGCTTAAAGGATAACTGCACAGGTTATGGACCACACATGATAGATTGGCATTTTATTTAGTTTACGGGTAAAGCCTGCAAAGATGACTGCAAGTTTCCAACAAATTTAATGAGCTTCTGAAAATACTGTAATCCTGTCCTTTATTACAAATACTGTCAAATGCATTTCAATACCTAAGGCTTATACGTTATGTAGTTATGTAAATATTCTCTGCATGGCAACAACAAAAAGGCTTTAAATGTTGATCATTATTTAACAGTATGCTTATTAAAGCTTACTTGCATCTTACAATCTCAGACAAGCTTACTTGATGGTCATTAAAGCATTGCTACTTAAACACAGAGCAGCTGGCACTGCAAGAACATGTAATTTCTGAATAACAAGAAGCATAAATCAACAGTATAACAATATGACATAAAACCAGAACATTCTGTAAAATCAAGGACAGATGAAAAGCCACTGTAGTACTTGTGTCTACCTTGGAAGGGGGGATACTCTGTACACTTACACTGCATAACTGCTCCTTGCCTTGCTTGGATGCATCCAGTGTCACTACATGGGGGAGTGGGGTACAACAAGTATGTCACAATTCGAAATGTCGCTGGCTGACGGTGATGGCCCTGACACATTTGTCATACCTCTCAACCTCAGAGCAAGAAATCTGGAAAAAGCCATAAATAGAAGTAGGACAAAGGCCCAAAAATAAGGACAATTTTTAAATATCGCTCTTATAAACTTAGAAAGATAATAGAACAGTAGGTCTTGCATTAGTATGAATTTTCTGAAGGTTATGAAATTTGAAACTCAAATGTCTGCCATTATTTTCTAACTTCAGTCTTTAATGATTTGGCACTAATTTGCCAAAAAAACACAATTTTATGAAAAACAGAGAAAAATGTGATGCAAAAATATAAAATATCCACACAATACAGCTGGGAACCTGTCAAAGAAGGGACTTTTTTAATATTAGTACTGTTAATTTGAGCAGCTGACAAAATAATTGAATCTACATCCATTTCTAAAATAAAAGCAATCTGTAACTGATCATTACAATTATTTATTAATTGTAAAACCTCCATGTTTCTTCCAAAATTGCCATTTTGCAGAGTGATTATTGGGGGGAGAGCAACATTTTGAACCAAAATCGGGGACAGTTGAGATGTTTGGATATACCTGTTTCTATAAAGCAATTTATTTGTGCATACTTCTCAACCTCTTAATGCAGGAAATTTGGACAAGGCCAAATATATTGGGGGAACAAACAGTACTAAAAATTGCTCTTGTATAAACTTAGACAGTTGATAGAATAACAGGTCTTGCTTTAGCATGCATTTTTCCTGAAAGGTATGAAGTCTGAAACTCAATGTCTGTCATTATTTAGTGACTTCATTCCTAAATGATTTGCCAGAAAAACACAAATTTTATGAGGAACAAACCAAAAATAAGAAGTAAAAATCTGTTCATTCTGTGAAAATCTGAACATTTGAGAGGTATAGTTCAGCCGAGAGAATTGTGAGGCAGAAACCCTACATGATGGACTTAGCTCCCTAGGTGTGGACAATAAGTACCCCCACCCCAAAAAAATGAAGATTTAAGAGAAGTGATTGCTTCAATCTGGCTTCATCACTTGAAGTAACATTCAGACTTAATCAGTGAAAATATTCAGTAACAAAAAAAAGTTTGTGCTTGTAGACAGTTGATTTAACTGGTTCCTGATTGAACACATCCAACCAAGAAATGGAAGGGGGTGTACCTGAACTGAGCAGATAATCAATAAACACCTTCCTGATTGTATTAGATTATATTCCTTGTATAATACAGTACAGTTGTTAGAGGGCATTTTAAATGTATTGTTTTGAACATTTTTCCAGTAAACAATGAAACAAAATGCATGCACCAATAATGACAACACTGCCCAATTCAGAACATTTCCATCATAAAAATCTACTCAAACTTCTACAGTCCACCAGTACTAGTAAATACGCACAATATCTGCAGAAGTAAAAGTCATCTAAATAATTCCACATTAAAGAGATCTGTAACTAATTAAGAGGTTGCTGCTAGTAAACAACTTTATATTTCATTGTTTCATCTCCAAATACAGTGCTTGTTTCCCTTGAGGAATAAATTGCCTATGTTACATTAAGAAAATGATAAGCTAGTAATATTGCAATAGGAAATGAATGGCAAACTAATAACAGGTTCATAGTTACTAGCTGTCTCCGCCAGAGGACATTCTCAGGACTGCAGCATCCACCCCCTTTAAAAGTACAACACAGTGCAGTATCAGAAATGCATCTACATACTGTGGGAGTAGAACCCACAACCTTCTGCATCAAAAGCAAGCATGTAACCTGTTATGTTATTAACAATGCAAGCAGACTCAGCATAAGCAGCACTAAACTTCTTTTCCCCTGAAGCTCTTAGCTCCTTGTAAAATCCACTTGACACTCAACTGTATCTATCAACTTTGCAGCACAAGAAATCTGGAAAAATCCAAAATACATTGGGGGGTACAAAAGCCCAAAAACCAGGGACACATTTTAAACATTGCTTGTATAATCTTGGAAAGTTGCTAGAATAAAATGTTGTGCTGCCACCATGCATTTCATTGCCAAGTCTTGAACACAGGACCCTGTACACTACAGTCAGAACAATATACCACTATGTCAAATCATCTGTTTCTTGAAAGGTAGCAAGACTGAAACTTAAATGGCTATCATTTAGTGAATTCAGTTCTTACCATAGCTGTCAACCTGTTAGCACAAAACACATGGGCAAAGCCAATAATGGGGGAATACAACCCCCAAACATATTCACTGAATTCAGTTCACACCATAATGCTCAAAATATATTGGGGGTTACAAAAGCCCAAAAATCAGGGACACATTTTAAACATTGCTTGTATAATCTTGGAAAGTTGCTAGAATAAAATGTTGTGCTGCCACCATGCATTTCATTGCCAAGTCTTGAACACAGGACCCTGTACACTACAGTCAGAACAACATACCACTATGTCAAATCATCTGTTTCTTGAAAGGTAGCAAGACTGAAACTTAAATGGCTATCATTTAGTGAATTCAGTTCTTACCATAGCTGTCAACCTGTTAGCACAAAACGCATGGGCAAAGCCAATAATGGGGGAATACAACCCCCAAACATATTCACTGAATTCAGTTCTCACCATAATGCTCAACCTCTTAGCACAAAAAAACTGAACAAAGCTAATTATGGGGGGATGCAGCCCCAAACACAGGGACAAATTTCAAATATTGATCTCATAAACTTAGAAAATTGCTAAAATAAAAGGTTGTTCATAGGTTCATAGGTTCATAGATTGATACTAGGCTATCAGCCCTAGGGCCTATACAAGCCTAGCCATAACAATTCTCTGGTTATTTCTTCCCACAATATTTACTTCACTGGACCCCTGTCTAGCAGGCCGACTGATGTGATCCCCAGGGTGAATTTCCTATCTCCCATCCAATCGTCAAGATTCCTTTTGAAGAGGGCCAAAGAGGATCTCTGCTTGACATGTATGGGCAGTCTTTTCCAGAGTCTGGGAAGTCTCTGGGTCAGGAACCTATCCCTCCAGCATGTCTTGTTTATTGTGATGACAAGGTTTAAATCACTGGTGCATGTGGCTCTGAGGGATTGGGATTTCTTTAAGTGAAGCATGTCTAACAGCTCTGGGTTTGACATGGCCTTGTATGTTAAGCAGAGATTGTCTCTGAGTAGACAATATATGACAGAGTCTAGCTGGAGTTTTTTAGATGGTCAGCAAAGGGCATCTGCTTTAGGCCTGTGATTCTTTTAGTGAGGTATTTCTGCAGCCTTTCCAGTTGTTGCAGATGTCTTGAGAGGTACATACCAAATGGGGTGTTGTATTCTATAATGGGTCTAACGAGGGATGAGTACAGTGGAACAATGACCTCCTTTTTCTGGATGAAAAGCTCTTAGTGATGAGGTGTGCCACATAGAAGGATTTCCTGACTGTTGTGGCGATGGCGATGTGGTTATCAAAGGTGAGACCACTGCCCATCTGTGTCCCTAAGTCTCCTATCACACCTTTGGTGTTTAGTGTACTGCCACCTATGTGGTAATTCACGGGTACATCTTTTTTTCCCAAAGGGGATAACTATACATTTCTTGGCATTGAGCTTGAGCCCATGGCTCTGGCACCAAGCATCTGTTTCTGTAAGGCCCTTTTGTAGAATATCCACATCATTTGGAGATTCAATAATGGCTCTCAGTTTGCAGTCATCTGCAAACTTTGTTAGCCAGAGTCCTTTAGTGTTGGCCTGTACATTAGAGAAGTAGATGCCAAACAAGAGCGGTCCCAGGACTGAACCCTGAGGTACTCCACTTGTCACTTGTCTATAGCTGGATTTGGAGTCAGCTATTTTTACAGTGTGGGTTCTGTCAGTAAGCCAGTTGGCAATCCATCGAGTGACGTAGGGATTACATGTATTTTCTGAAGAATAGGAAGTCTGAAATTCAAAGGCCTGTCATTGTTTAGTGAATTTAATCCTTTACTGATAACAAAAATCCAGAAAACCACCAATTATATGAGGAATCGAACAGAACAAAAATATGAGGCAAAAATCTGGACAGTTTTCACAAGTGGTGGTGGGTAGGGATGTACAGGGCTTGAGCCTGAGTAACTCTAGCCACCAGGTATACTTAACTGGGGCTTTACACACACACACACACACACACACACACACACACACACACACACACACACACACACACACACACACACACACACACACACACACACACCTCTGTATATTCCCCTTGCAGCAGCTTACACAAAGTAATTACCTGTATATTCCACTGCAGCAGCTTCTTTCCTGGAGATGAACCTTCCCTTGTAATAAATACAAAGTCACTTCCCTTGTGGTTAGATCCAATCAGTAGCTATCCACGTATGTGATGGCAGACATTGCAGTCCAATCCCCTTCCTATCTATGTGGTTACAAACCACATATACTTCTGGGAATATGTACATTGATGCCTTTTCTTTAGTCTGGCTAAATAGCAGTCCAAATTTACAGAAACCTGGAACTCACCAAGCAGGCATGAGCAGTTTGAGTTCTGAGACTCGCAGCTAATTATTTTATTTTTAAAATTATTTTTTCAATTTTATAGCTGAGGGGGCTGCAGTCCTGCAGTCCGATAGCACAAGCTGCCCCTGCATCTCAAATCTCTGACAAGTTCTAATACCCTTGATAAGTGCAAGCATGGGCCTGAGAGATGAACTATTTATGGGTTACCTGTGTCCATTAGTTACATAGGTGCCAAACCAGGGATGAATTTCTGGTTTCCCATCCAGTTGTCCAAGTTGCACTTGAATTGGGTTAGGGAGGAACTCTGCTTCACATGGATTGGGAGTCTGTTCTATAGATGTGTAGAATCTGGGATACATACCTATCTCTCCAGCAAGTCCTATTTGTATCGCAAGCAAGGTCTAAGTCTTTAGAATGAGAAATTCTGGTGCTGTTTGTTTTGTGGATATGCAGGAGGTCCATCAGAGTGGGGTCTGTCAATGCCCTGTATGCCAGGCATAGATCTCCCATCAAAAGCCTGTAGGAGGCAGAATACGGGGATAGGGCCTTGAGGCAGCCTGCATAGGGCATTTTACTTTTGCCCTGCATTCTTTCAGTGAGGAACTTCTGTGGACATTCCAGTTGTTGGATATGCCTGGTTAGGTACCTACCAAAGGGGATATTGTACTCAATGATAGGTCTGATGAATGCAGAATACAGTGGAACAATGACTTCCTTGGAATTAGATGTCATACCTTTGTTTATAAGTTGCGCAGCACAGAATGATTTCCATACCACTGTAGACACATGATGGTCAAAGGCTAGATTACTATCTTTGTGTGTCCCTAAGTCCCTGACTACTAGGTCAACTGTAATGGGTATATTGTCAATATGAGAGTTACCAGGGATGGATGACTTCCTAAAGGATACTATTGTGCATTTCTTGGCATTTAGTTTTAATCCATGGCTCTGACACCAGTAGTTTGTCTGTGTCAGCCCCTCCTGAAGAATATTTGTATCAGTGTGAGATTCAATTACAGCTCCTAATTTGCAATCATCTGCAAATTTAGTCAGTCAGAGACCACTGACATTGTCCTTGACTTCTGAAAAGTAAAAGCCAAAAATGAGCGGCCCAAGGACTGATCTCTGAGGGACTTCACTTGTGACTGGCCTTTCTGTGAAAGTGGAGTCCCCAATTCTAACTTCCTGGGTGCTCTCTGTGAGACAGTTGGCTATCCACCAGGTGACATATGGGTTTGTACTTAACCTGTTGAGTTTGCCAACAATGCCCGAATGAGGTATTGTGTCAAATGCCTTGGTCATGTCAATTTAGGCACTGTGAATGACTTTGTCCTCATCCATTGCTTTGGTGAGCTTGTCAAAGAAGTCCACCAGGTTGAATAGGCATGATGATCTGTACTAGACGAGTCCCTATTAAATGTTACAAATCCTGAATGCTCACATGAGCAAAAATGCCGCAACTCAAAAAGGTTATTGTGGGGAGCTGTGCCCCCAACACCCCCAGCTAAATATATATTTCAACTCCGAGATTGCAATACAGTGAAGAAAGGGCAGATATCCTGATCTTCACTGTACTACGATGAAAAATAAGCAAATTCAAGTTGCGGCAATTTCTCTCATATGAGCATTTCGGATTTGTAACTTTTGTTCATTTAATAGGGACTCTACTTGACAAAACCAAACTGAGTTTGGTCCGGTGTTTGGAAGTTTAATATATCTCTATTGATCATCTCCATGATAATTCTTTCCATGGCTTTACATATAAGACTAGTGAGACTTATGGGTCTGTAGTTTCTAGGGTCTGTAGCTAGCCCACCTTTGTGCAGAGGAATGACCATTGCCTTTCTCCATTCATGAGGCATGAAACCTGTTTGGAGGCTGTAGTTAAATGGTAATTCCAGAAGCCCTGATAGGTGATGTTTTGTGCTATTTAGAAGGCATCTTCTCTATTGTCTGGGCCCATTGATGCAGTGTTCTTGGTCTTAGAGAGAGCATTTAGTACTTGTTCCCTAGTGATAGTAGGGGAAGTTATATTTGATGATATTTCCTGAGGGAAGGTCGAGGGGGGGGAGAAAGGGGTAACACTGTAGCTGAATCTATCAGCCATGAGGTTTGCTATGTTTTCTGACACAGTATAGGTGGCTTCATTTACAATGACCTCTGCACACATCTGTGCATTACCTTTGAGGTTGTGGACATAGCTAAAGAATGCATTGTGGTTTTTCTTGGCCTGGGAGGCCAAACCTACCTCAAATTTGGCTTTGCTAGACTTTATTTGTTCTCTGAGTTGTTTGTTTAGTTTGATGAGAGTACTTTTATCCTGCTGGGTGCTGCACCTCCTAATTTTTGCCATGATTTTCTTTATCCTGTTATACTTCCAATTGATTTTGTAATTCTACCAGAGTGGCTTATTTTTTGAGTTAGTTCTGTACTTCTTCCTGGTGGGTACAGCTGCTCCTATACAGCTATTAACATGCTTGTACAGGGTTTCGGTGAACAGTTCTGCATAGGCAGAAGTGTTCTCAGGGTTTACACAGGCTTAAAGTTTTGCCAGGTTTTCACTTAATAGCAGGAGGTTAGCCTTAGAATAGTTCCTAAATATTCCAGGTTTAGTTGGGGGTCCAGGCAAACAGAGAAATTATTTGACAGCTTTAAAGGTCCATGAAGCCAGTGTGCATATCTAGTTTTTGACCAAATTAAAGGTTGTAAATAGGAGGACAGGAAATTAGTGAAAAAGGGAAGCAAGTAGAGAGTAGAACATAAAGGAAAGAATTAGGGAATAAGCAGGATGGAGGAGGAGAAAAGGGGATTTTTTTGGCCAGATGTCCATTTTTCCTATATGAAGAAAAGGAAAGTTAAGGAAAGTAATACGGGAAGTAAGAGGAATGTAACAGGGTTAGGGTAGGGAGCTGGGACACATAAATAAACATATAAAACAGAAAAGAATGACAGGTGAGGAGCAGACACAATCAGGAATGGCAAAAATCAATGGAAAAGGATGCATTAGACACACAGGAAATACAATGGTGATGGGGTGGAATGGACAACAAACATGGGCAGGGCATATACAGAGACGGGAGAGGAGCACTAGGATGGGGGATAGAATGAGATGTGCAGCTGCACTCCCTGTCACCTGTGAATCAGTGGGAGCTTATTTCCCACCCAGGGCTCTCTTACCACTAAGCCCTGACCCTTATATTAATGCCAGGGTGAGGCAGGAGTATGATTCAATAAGTCATTATAGGATGGTCTCTAGCTAGGCAATTTGTGAATTCATCCAGTTATCACAAAGTTCCCACAGTATTCCCTCCAGCTGCTACTGGGTGACATACATGTCACCTCCACTCCCAGTGATAGCCACAGATGCTATTGTAGCACCTTGCTTAGCAGGCCACTGTTAGTGAACACTGTTTGTGCTGCTGGTGTTGTGAAGTTGACAGTATCAGCTGGGGACACCCATGGCTGTTATGTTAGTGGTGTAGCCACCAGTACTGGGGTGATAGGCTTGGATGAGGCAGGGATGCTGCTGTGGATGCAGCTGCATATAAATGTAAGATAAATACAGAGAAAGAAAAAAAAATGTATATAATGGAAATGATAGCAATAAAGAAGGTTGGGAATGAAAATTATAAATACAGTGAAAAAAAGTAAATTAAAACAAAGAGTTAGAAGGTCACATTGAAAAACCAATCAGAAAAAAAAACTAAATAAAAACTCCAGCCAAGCTAGAACTTGCAATGAGTGACCTCCCAAACCTTCTGTAACAGAGACACATGGAATATACGCAAATGACCCTTATGAACATCAAGTGTTTCCAGCTATACGGCGATACTGTTGCCCATGACTTTTACATTTGAAGTCATTTTAATAAACAATTTCAGGCCAATAAAGCCAAACCCCACTAACTATTGATATGCATATATCAGCCTTGTTAGCATAGCATAAACAGAGTGTTTGACTAAGCATAAGAAACACAGGGTTGTTATACCCAGCTGATGTCCATTATCATTAGGGTGACTGCAAAATATCCCAAATAACACATTAAAACAGAGTTAGAAGGGCACACTGAAAAAACAATCAGAAAAAAAAAACTAAATGAAAACTCCAGCCAAGCTAGAACTTCCAGTGAGTGACCTCCCAAACCTTCTGTAACAGAGACACATGGAATATATGCAAATAACCCTTATGAACATCAGGTGTTTCAGCTATATGGTGATTCTGATTGCCCATGACTTTTACATTTGAAGTCGTTTTAATGGACAATTTCAGGCCAATAAAAGTGAAAAAAGTAAAGGAAAACATAATCTGAGTCTGAGTATTTTACCTCTACTATAATACAATGATCATGAAGAGCCTACAACTCTGTAACAATTATAGGTACCAACAAACATCCCTAGAGGACTTGAACCCACAACCTCCATCAGATGTAACCTGCAAAAGAGGCACAGCATTTACATCTGAGCTACACCCTCAGCTTAAATACAATTACAGTGAAAATAAAGGTAAAACATAATCTGAATCTGAATATTTTTTCTCTACTATAATACAATGATCATGAAAAGCCTACAACTCTGTAACAGTCAGGTGGCAATAAACAACCCTAGGGGACTTAAACCCATAACCTCCATCAACTGTAACCTGAAAAAGAGGCACAACATTTACATCTGAGCTACAACCTTAGTTTAATTAAAGCTTACACTAAAATGTAAACTAACGGTTTGATAACATGCATCACATACTTGCAGAATGAAAACTATCAAGGAGGAGTTGAATCCACTGACAACATATCAATTTGACAGTTACACCTAAGCATGTTGCACTATATGTATAAATCCATGGATGCCTGCAACTGTTGAAATATGTGTAATCAATTTTACAGTGCTACCATTCAATACTGAACACACAACCTATGTGCCAATACTGTATACAGTAAGGTGTAACACCTATCTCCCTTTATACTGAACACTCTCTATATGGACAGTTATATTTTTCCAAATAACAGGTAAATAGCAAGAGGCCCAAAGTCACGGGGCAACAAATATTTCTTATAATACATGTTGCCCTTGCAGTAAACTATTAGTTTAGCTTCTTAACTATCATAATGTTATAGGTTAGAGCCCAAACAATTGACAGTGTACAATGTAACTGGCTTATATGGTAACAGTTTATCTAAAGTGTATGACATTACTGACAAATCATATGTTTTTTACGAATAAAGTACTATTATAAAGAGGTGGAGGAAAATTTTGAACGCCTCTGGGTACCACCTTTGTTCTCAGAACCATAGTTGTCTCAACTAGTGCCCTGTGCCACTACCATGAACCAACACCTTCCCACTCAGCTCTTCAAGTGAAGATCCTTTCCTATATTACACTGATAAGCTTTTAAAAGCCAGCATTGCATTAAAGAAAGATTGGGATCATCTGGACATACCCCCAACACTTTGTGCCCAGGGCATTTGACCCTCTTACCCCCACCCTAGCTATGCCGCTGTTTGTTTTTTAAGCTTTTTGATTCCATCCATATTTGTCAATAATAGTTTTCAAACACAACTGCTTCAAAATGCATGGTCACATGTATTTTTGCATGTGCCAACTGCCGTGCATCAGTGACCATCTGGTTTATGCAACTTGTGGCAGAAATGTCTAATATAAGTCATTTTTGACTATGATTGAACATAACAGTTTGATAGTGTACAATAAAGTCAACCTTGTTACTATAGAAACAGAAGTAACAATGCTACTCAGTTCTACGCAAGCATCGACTGTGCTCTGCATTATCCTATGTGCCCTGTAGTATCAAGACAGAGAAGTGACTTGGAAGCCTGAAAGGGCCATAAGTGAGATGTGTTCATCTATTTTCTGACCAAGTTAAATGGTAAAAATGGGAATATAGAAAAGATATGAAAAGAGGAAGCAAGCAGAGAAACAGAAGGCAAAATCCTTAGGAATAAGCATGAGGAAGGTGGGGTAATTTTTTTTTTTTTTTTTGTTTTTTTTTTTGTGGGTCAGGTGTCCATTTTTCATAAATGAAGAGAAGACAAGTTTGAGAAAGAGGTAAGGTAAATAAGAGGAAGGTATAAGAGAGTTAGGGCAGGTAGCAGGAGAATACAGACAAGACTGACAGGGGATGTATGGTAATAAAATTTAGGAAGGGAATACAAAGATGAAAGAGACATCAGACAGAGGGAAGACACTGTTATGGGATGGATTGGACAACAAAATGGGGGGGCATAAATATATAAGGTAAGGGAACACCAGGATGGGGGATAGGATGGGGTTCTACAGGTGCTGTCCCTGTCAGCTTTGATGTAAGGGGAGCTTACGTTTCATCCCGGGTTCCAATACCACTGGGCCCTGACTCAGATGGTGGAATTAGTGCCAAGATGGGACATGATTCAAGGAGTTGCTGCAGAACCTTCTCCATGTGGCCAATACAGTGATCTAACTTCCTGCCAACAATCTCCTCCAATATGTCTGCCAGCTCTTGATGAATGCAGGGTTACCTTTGCTGGGTGGGGCATGTGAGACAGGAGGTGTGGAAGTTACTGTGGTATGCTGGGAGCCAGATATTTTCGGTGTTTCTGGTGTTGGTGGTAATGATGTTAATGTTGCCACCTTTGTGTGGCTGATAGACCTTGCCTGAGGGATTGGTCAGTTCTGCATGCTGCCGTTACATGTCATAGTAAAATAAATGGAGAGAAGCAAAAATAATGAATCAAATAAATGTATGTTATAAAAAGGATAGCATTAACGAAGGTGGGGGATTGAGAAGCAGAGAGAGAATGAAACAATGAAGCTGATGTATATTTTTACTATGATCCCATTACAGGTACTATACTTGAGGGAACACCAAACATAATTCTCAGATCACCATGGCTGTTATCAACTAAGAAAGGGACTTGAGCCTATAATCAGCATCACCAGCATTCCGAAAAGCAAGGGTTTAATGCATTGAGCTACATAGAAAAAAAAAGACAGACAAAGTTTGTGGCCCAATGGATCTACTTTGCATGCTCAAAAGTCCAAATACTCAAAAGTTATTTTTGCGAGATGAAAATAACAAAAGCTAAAATCCTGAACCATGCATTTTTCCCAGAGCAAGTAAACATTTGCCCAAACCCTCATGAAAACCCACTGTAGTATCTGACACCCACGTAGGTGGAGGGGTGTGCCCCACACCCCCATAACTATATATACCAACTCCAGGATCACACTACAGTGGGGAAAGGGTATATTTCCTCCCAGTGGTCATACTTCCATGCACATAGACATTAATACCACCCAACAGTCGTACTACCATGCACATAAACAGTAATGCCATCTAACAGTCATACTGCCATGCACATCACATTGAAAGTAATATCATCCAAAGGTCATATTTCTCCCTTTGAACAAAGGAAGTTAGCAGAAAAGTGGTAGTAATATACAAAACCTATACTGTATGCAGCTCTAGTTATAGTACCTGAATGAAATGAAAGGGTCTTATAACATCTTAAATTAAAAGCTGTATAGTGTGAGACATGTATACTGACATTGGCACATGATAGATGCCCTATTCTCCACCTGTACAGGTACCTACTCTCTACAATATCTTCAGTAGCTATGCAGATTAAAAATGGCACTGTGTAAGTTCTGTATATGGCATACACTGGCAGGTCATACATCTAAATAACATACATTGTACTTATAGTACATAAGTGTGCTCACTCTCCAACATCATTAGGGAGTGGTTGGTATAATGGTTAAGATATTCATCTCAGAGATAGAAGGTACAAGGTTTGAATATGACCTCTGGTCATTGGTAAAGTTTGCAATAGTCAGTATTTACTGATGAATCCATGAGCCTATCCTCTCATCACCCAAGGAGGTCAGGATGCCTATGCCTCATGTCATTATAATAGTAACAACAGTGACCCCCCCATGGAAGAGATACCAAGTAGCATGGGTGACAGCTTGCATAAAGTATTCAAGGCCTCAGTGAGGCCCTTGACAGCCCTCTTGAAAAAGTCTATGAAAGCAATCCTTCTGGAATGATGTGGAGAAAGATTGTAGACTCAAGCACACACCAGTGTAGTAGTCTAAAAGGAGCTCTGTGCTCTCCTTCAACAGCCATATAGTTTCATCTAGAAAATGCAGGAAAAATAGTAGACACCTCTTCTTGTGTGTCATCTGCTGTGCAGATAGGAGGCTTCTCCTTTGTAAGCCAGATGTTGGCTTAGACTATAATATGACTATATTATAATGATTTACAATGACACTCTAAGGGGTAAAGCATGGCAGTTCTGTATCCATACATACTTTGTTAAGAAATTAGGCATTACAGCAACCCAATTTCTATAAGATTATATGTGAAATTACAAATCTCCCCCTAAACATATGGCATGGATTGCCCATGTGCAGTGCCATCACCCAGACATGTGTATAGCACTGAGAAGAAATGAGTACAGTATTTAGCAAGTTATCTCAATGCATCAATTTAGCAATTGAGAGACAATAATGAGTTAAACCCTTATTATGAGAGACATTGTGGCTAGGTGGCTGAATCTTCACAATATATGTGCAAGGGAAGGCACTAAGCCCAATTGTGAATAATAAGAATTCATAGAACAGCAACTTGGAAACCTGCAACAGGTGCAGACTACTCATCATGGCAAGCTAAGGCTCAGCTTGTACAAGTATGCGTCAAGTTCACTTGTCATGTATGGCTGGTCATAAAAGTGAGGTAATCAATTATTATTATTTTATTTTACGCCATTGTTCACACACCTAACTTTCTTATTTATTTCTGCTGCTGCATCATACTTACTCAGGATATATTGTTTTGGTGCATTCGCAGATGATGCTTTATTCGGTACCAGGACTTTGGAACTGCCACTGCCTGATGAGGGATCTGCATTCTCTGATGATGATGGCTGGGATGAGCTGATACAATCATGAAGAACAGTGTGTGCATGTGTGTGTGTTTGTCTGTGTGTGAGTTGGACTCAGGGAATGTGATCACTGTATCCACTACACAGACCATGGACACAGCATCAGTGCCTGCAAACACCCAGGAGATGGACACCACAGGGAGAGGACAGATTGAATACATGTTAGAATCTGCCCTTTACACCCATAGGTGGAAAGGTACATGCAGGGCTGTAGATAATGGTACTCACTGGAGACATGATTACTGCCCTTTCTATGAGGTTGGTGTGTCAGTTGCTGCAATCCAGTATATGTTCAAGGCCATCATGGAGGCATAGGCTTGATGGAGTTAGTAATGGCGATGCAGATTTTACAAGATGATTTATGGGAGTGTATGTACCATATATGTAATAGTTTTGATAGATTAACTCACATAATGGAATGTGCCAAGTCCTCTCACTCTCACCTGCTAGTTATGAAGTGCTGTCCATGAATCCAGTCCATCACTACTTTCACAGATGGATGCCATCTGGCCTATGAACTGCCTAGATCATGCCCCCATGGAACTATATTTTTCACAGCCACATCTGTTGAGGAGATTTCTGCACACAGGAGAGGACATTCCCATGGGAATGGCAGTTATGACAGTAGCACTTCCCATAGCAGATATAGCTCATGGTCACGCAGCATCCCAATATCTAGCCAGCATCATTGTAAAACCAGTGCAATACCTGTTAGAGGCAGCTCTCATGCATGGGTGCATGCATGGCCTCAACCTGTCCATAGGATCATATGATCATAGGAAGTTACTAGGCTATTGGCCCTGAGGCCCTTATAAGCCTAACCAAGAATTTAGCCCTTGTTTCAACAAGTCAGTTCCTGATGCCCCAGTCCAGCAGAGACACAGGTGAAATCCCAGGGGTGTATTTTCTGTTATTCAGGTTGCACATAAAAAGGGTTGATGAGGTACTCTGCTTGACATGGAGCAGGAGTCTCCGGGACACAAATCTATCCCACCAACAAGTCCTATTGATGTCACAGACCAAGCTGAGGTTGCATATGCAGTTACTCAAGTGGAGCTTGACTTCTGGATATGCAGCAGACCCATCAAGGCAAAGTCTGAAATTGTTTGGTATGCCAGAAAGAAGTCACCTTTGAGGAATCTCTAGGAGACTGAGTAGAGGGGCAGAGTCTTTTGCCTATTTGATAGGTAGATGTTTGAGGACCTGGATTCTCCTGGTGAGGAACCTCTGTGGTCTCTCCAGCTGCTGCATGTGCTTTGTGAGGTACATTCGGAGAAAGGCATTGTAATCAGTAATGGGTCATAAGGGAAGAACACAGGTATGTTATGACCACTTTGTCCCTGGATGAGATACCTTTACTAATGAGGTGGGCCATGTAGAAGGCTTTTCGTATAACAGAATCAACATGGTGGTCAAAAGTCAGGTTGCTATCAACCTGGGTGCCCAAGTCCCTCATGAATGATTGCATGCTTAGGACCTTGTTATTAATGTGACAATTTGTGGGGATGTCACTCTCCGCAAAGGGGATGATGATGCATTCTTTGGCATTCAGTTTGAGGCCATGTTTCTGGCACTATTCATATGTTTTGGTGAGACCCTCTTGGAGGATGTCCACATCACTAGTGGAACTGATGACAGTGCCCAGCTTGCAGTCATCTGCAAACTTGTTCAGCTATAGCCCACTGGTTTTGGCCTGCACCTCAGAAAAGTATATCCCAAATAACAAAGGCCCCAAGACCAATCTCTGGGGTACACCACTCTTTACAAGTCGACTGGTTGAGGTGGCTTCCCCTATTTTGACTAGGTGGGTTCTATCAGTGAGCCAGTTTGCTACCCATCTGGTATAACATATGGATTGATGCCTAGTTGAGAGAGTTTATTTATTATACCTGAGTGAGGAATAGTGTCAAAGCCATTAGCCAGGTCAAGGTAGGCGGCTTTGGTGACTGTCTCAAAGAAGTCAACTAATTTTAACAAGCACGACCTCCCCTTGATGAAACCAAACTGTGTGGGATCAAGTTTTTGGAGGTTGCCAATGTCTTTGTTAATGAGGTCCATGATAATCTGCTCCATGGTCTTGCAGATCAGGCTAGTTAGGCTGATGGGACTATAATTTCCTGGATTGGTGGATGCTCCATCTTTGTGCAAAGGGATGACAGTGGCTGTCCTCCCATGGAAGCTGTATTTTTTGCCTTTGAGAGGGCAGTGATGACTTGCTCCCTAGAGATAAGAGGAGGGAGACAGGTGCTGGGGATGTCCTGATTTACTGATGGGGAGACAGAGGGGTGAAGTTTTTACTAAACCTGTCTGCCAGCAGGTTGACTATATCTACAACGTTTGTGTATATGGTGCTTTTGACCACAAATTCTGAGCAGATCTGGCTGCTTCCCTTGAGATTGTGGACATATGTGAAAAAAGCCTTGTGATTGTCTTTAGTAGATGTGGTCAGTTTGAACTGGAAGTTTGCACTGGAGGATTTCACTAGTGCTCTTATTTGCTTGTTCAGACTGAGGAGAGATTGCTTCCAATTAGGCACCTGCTCCTTCTTGGTCCTGGACAGCAGTTTTTTTCCTTTTATTATAGAGTTTATTTATTGCAGATGTCCACCAGACAGGTTTACTCTTCCTTGAGGATGATGATTTTGTCCTGTCGGGTTTTCCTGATTCCATGCAGCTATATAAGTGCTCGTATTGTACTTTGGTGTAAGTTTGGACATATCTGCCAGTTGCTTTGGAGGGGGAGGGAGCTGTGAAGCTGTTTTACATTCCCATAGGAGGTTGTAATCAGCTTTTGAGAAGTTTTTTTTGTTTTACCCTGTGATGCGGCAGTGGTTGCTCATATTGGTTAATACTAAGTCCAAGATATTTTTACATCTTGGGTGGGTATCAGCCAGCTGGTCCAAGGCATTTGCATTGACAAAATCAAGGAATCTCTGGGTATTTGTGTTTTGGCATGGGTAGTTCTTCCAATCTATGGTTGGATAGTTAAAGTCACCCAGGATCAGGGTAATGGGTTGAATCTTGATAGATTCTAACAGGTCCAGATAGGTGGAGTAGGCATCTTGAGTCAAAGTTGGGGGCATGTAGCTAGGTATGATTTGAATACTGGTCCTGTCAATGGTTAACTGCATCTGGAGTGTCTTCTGTGCATCTTACTGTTTGACCAGCCCGGAGGTGTGCATGTCTTTTTTATATATATATATATATATATATATATATATATATATATATATATATATATATATATATCAACTCCTCCTCCTTTTGCTTTGCTGCCCATGGTTTGGGGTCTGAATGTATGATAGGATGAATAACCTGGCATGGCTGGGGTGCTCTCCTCAGCTTTGAACCAGGTTTCTGTGACTGCACAAATGTCAGCATCTTCCAGGCTTAAGAATACTTGCAACAATTGCAGTTTATGTTTAGACTCCTAGCATTTACCAGCATGAGCTTAAATTTGTGTTTTGATGAAATTTTCATGTTGATAGTTTTGACCTCATGGTAATACCTAAAAAAGGCACTATGGGGGAGGCAAGAGCCTTTGCCAGGAGCCTGAAGCCCAAGGGAGACAAATGCAGGCCATCTCTGGCAAAGAATTGTGGTCTGTCAATCATGTCTTCCCAGGCTGTCAGGTACTGGGATTCCTCTGGAATGATACCATTCCAGTACATTAAGTCACAGTGCTGTAACTACTGCTGAGGCTGTGTCCTAGCAGATACACTCAACCACCAGCACAGGTTACAATACATCACAGAAACATGTTTCTAATGATGGTAGCTCTTCACAAGCCCTTTTAACTTAACTGCCCCCACCCCCCACCACCCCAACATACACAATGAAAATCAATACATACACCAGCAGCAGCAGTCTTTATGTTAATAGTCTTCAGCACTCAGACATTTGTCAGTAAAATACATCCATTCATGTGGTCCTGCCACCACCTGTGAAAGTGAAGTTAGCTGTGCCCTACCCTTTGTACATTGTTATTTGGGTTACTTATGTCTTATGGACAATGTGACCACCCTTTACATGGGTAGGTACAACCTGGTGTTGGTTTTGCATGCATCACTTTTATTGTGGTGTATGTGCTGTACCCTGGTGTACTATGTACTGAAGTCATGTACAAGCTGATGCCTCTTTGCCACTGTTCACCCCCCCCCCACATCCACTGACTCCTTGTCTGAGTCAACCTCCACTGCCTGCTTTGCTGGGGCTGCTGCTCCTGCAACTGCCTTCCATGTTGTTACTGTTTCCTTGTATAACAACGTGCAATGATGCACACACTGAAAATATATTACTATATGTCAGGGTAATACTGCAGGTCAACACTGGATATATTCAGACAGTGAAAGAAGCATGCCTTTAACAGTCCAGCACTCACATGCAATAGTGTTCCTTGTTTGAGAATGGGCATGGTTGTAGGTGTTCAGTTTCATTTTATGGATTTCTGAAATTATTATCCAGAATTCCAGGGCATATCTGATGCTGTCAACAAAATGCCCCTGGAGTAAGTTACCCTCACAAAGTGTTGGTGCAGATCATACATGTACCAGATGTGGAAGTCATGATAACCACCTGTGTACAGTATACAGTGTAGATGATATCCTGTACATTACAGAGCACCTGGCAGTTGATGGAGTCAATCCCTTTCTGGTTCATGTACGTCCACCCAGTTTCACAGGGTGGGGCCTTTATTTAAAAGTGAGTACAGTCTGTGGCCACCAGTATGTCATGGAATTTGTGCATAGAGTTCCCTGTCTTCTCTGTGGTATGTGGAAACCACCTATGCTCCCCCTACATGCTGAAGCATAGCATGAAGAACCTGATGGAGTATTCTCGAAACAGTTGCCTAAGATAACCCAAGTGTTCACCTGATAGTCATTGAAAGGCCCCTGTAGAAAATATAAATAAAGTCACACATACCTTAGTAGCCACTGGGATAGGTACTTCAAAATTCCCAATGGTCTGCAGTTGAGGCAGATGCATGTTCACAGTGTCCTGCATGATGTCCTTATCCACACAACACTAGGCCACAATGTCCATAACATGGAGACCATGAACCTGTAAGCACTATTAGATGACTTATTGCCTCTGGGCACGATAGTGTGCACTGTCATGCACTTTAGAAGCAGTAAACGCTTCTTGCCGATACACATTTAATAATGCTGCAGCAACCTCTGACATTATTTAGTAATCCAAGGACCTACCCCACTTGTCTTTACAATAAAATGTGTTTTATTGCAAAAAACAGCTGAGCTCTTTCATCTTATAACAACAAACCACCTTATTATAACTGTTAAAACATTCTGGACCTCATTTTAAAAATGAAGAATCAAGCATGTGATCAGCATTAGCCAATCAAAATCAACAAGTAAAATAAACATGTACAAACACTGAAATGATATTGTGTGTGTAAGATTATACATTATTTAGAAACTGCCTTTTCATGAATACAAATATTCATATGATTTCAGTTATACAGCATATACATCTCTGAGAAATGCAGTTTGTTTATGAATAACACCACCATCTTGTTTTGCTTCATTTTCAGCCTTCAAAACATTCACTTTAATTATGTTACATATTACCATTTCATAATATCGCCATTAGCATATGCCACACTTGACCCTGCTACTTGTCATTCCCCACTAGTGTTCTGTGTGTTTTTGAATCACACACACCATGCATGTGACCGAGCATTGTGCAAATTTGAGCCCCACAATGCAGAAATGTTTTTCTAAATCCAGCCCAAAATTATTTATGCAGCTATTGCTCGATTCTACGATGTCTCCACCTCCATTGACAGCCTTATCCTGAATCACTAGAGCCGAAGCTTAAATCCACTTTTTCTATTTCCTACTCTGCTTGTAAAACTTATATATATATGTATATACATATATATATATATATATATATATATATATATATATGTGTGTATATATGTATATATGTATATATATTTTATATGTGTATATATATATATATATATATATATATATATATATATATATATATATATATATATACACACATACATTTACATATACATAACCTCCGGTATTTTAATATATATAGTTTTTAAAGGTAAGTGGACTGAGCCTAAATGGCCCATTTTTCAGTCATGACATGGTTGCAAAAACAATTACAAATAATATGGAGACTGAAAATACTGCAGAAAGTAGATGCTGTAGTTATACAGAAAGCTAGAACACTTGAATTAAAGTTCATGCCCAATCAGACAAACTGTAACACTTTAGTAAATTTCTTCAAAATAATGATACCAGCACCTCTTCTACTTATCAGTCTTGCCTTATAAATGATCCAAAATAACACAGTTAAACATGTACAATTAATATAAATGCCACTGACTCATCACCTTAGCCTTCTGGAATATTTTTATTCCATAAGCTTCATACAGACATTCCATCACCATGTTTATTTAACATGATGTCATATTTGTTTGGCTAGCAAAACGTGTTTTACCTGTCCTTGCCTGTGACTTTCTTCAACCACAGATACTTGGAAAACTTTGCAATCAGCTTTGATAAGAGATGTTTAATTTTACACATTTAGTTTGGTGCTGCATGTTATATTTGTTCTCAATGTATGATTCTTTTTCCTTTGGACGTGCTACTGTAGGAAACTTTTCTCCTGTTCTCTAAGCTTAAATCAAGCCAAATAATATCTGTGAGAGTCAGTGCAAAAACTTCACATTTATTTTAGCAAATAATGGTCTACAGCATAGTATGCATTATGCTGTATAGTTCAGATATGAATTAGCCTTCGACGTGCACCCACAAAATGATAGTCTGTATGGCTATCTATGCCATATTGTGTAATACTGTTTTAATTATAAGCCTGTATTTGCATAATACGTACAATGCAGCCTCTGATGCCTGTTACGGGTTATAGTTATATTTCATTAGATGTTTAACTGCAGCTTAATTTCTCAGAAGTAGCTTTTACTCTGCTGTTGCCAAGGATTATTTCTTTAACTCACTTTGTTTTTCATATCATGTGGAAGCCAGACCACTTCATACAAATCCATGGAAAATGGCTAAATCAAAAGCAGTGGTATTACGTATCTAATTTAAACCATTTGTAGTGATGATTGTACACGCATTTTCAAAATTGTTTATACAACATAAGAAATTTTCATTCAATTTTTATTTTCAGTTCACTGTAAAGCATTTTTATCACTAAACTCATCATCTAATTAAATGCAGTTAGCATTCTAAAGCACATGTATTTTTCTTAAGAGGAAGCAGACACGTGTAATCATTAAACCTTGACAGAAACATGTTTGCATTATGAGATCATGCAAGATCATATGCTTTGTAGTTAATACAAAGCATCATTTTAGAATACATTAATGAATGTAAAATTCCATGAGAGAAACATAAAAGCACTGGGCTATAGAATGAGTTATTATGAGAAGTAATGAGATAACATAATAACAACTCCTTTACATGGGGACCTGAAAACAGCAATTGTGCATTAGAGTGCTTTGTGAACAGCATGGAGATAATTTGACAAAAGTCAAATCTTATAAACATTCCTTAGTTTAAATCAGCTTTTCCTTCCTTTTTTCTGTTTTCTTTTTCCTAATAGTTGAGGAAACTATGTTTATATTACCACTATGAGGCATTCCTCATGTATAATATATAACTTACTGCTGGCTGCAGACACAGACAAAGTTTTATACTTTGTTATTTTATAATAACTAGGGCCTTCTGGGATATAGATTTTGGCAGATGCTGCACTGAACAGGACTAAAGCAATTACTTTATGCAAAAGCCATTACTGGTTATGGCCTGAAGTACATATACATGTATATGAAATGTTTTCATTTACTTTCATATGTTTTGGTTTTCACTGAACGTGCTTGATAATTTGTAAATAACAAACGCAGTTATTTTATGCATGTTCTGTGTTATGCCAGTACAGCAATTTTGCAAAATCTTTTTCTTCTTTATATCCTAACATTATTGTTTTTTTTATTGAGGTAGGAAAACAGCTGACTATTTTGTTCATTTGATTTAAAAAGTACATAATTTTCTAAAATGTAAAAAATGAAACAAGATCAAAAACTATAATTTTAATTATTTTAAAAATATGTGTCAATGGTTTAGTTTCATATCATTAACCACACCGACACACACACTTTACATTCTGTGCTGTTACCTGTGAATGCTAAAGCAGTTTTATTTAAAAACATGTCTATGGCAATTTTTATTAGTCCATGAATTTCAGGTTTTGTTAACTGGAAATTTATTTTTGACTTTTTGATGAATGATCTCAGATCACCATAGCAATTACTGTTTCACAGAAACAAGAGTTTCAAAAAATTTAGTTTTTGTGCCATAGCATGTTGGAAGCTAAAGAGTTACCATTTTATAAATTCACCAAGCATAATGCAAAATTAAATAAAACACAATAACAACAACATGACAAGTAAAAAAACTTGTGCACCAAGAGAACTTGCGCTTTCTATAATAGCGTCAGTGATCACTTATGTGTTTATTAACAGTTTCAAACACAATACGGATTACATTATGATAAAACTAAAGTGCACAAGTGTAATGTTAAATCAGAATACATGTGTTGTCCTTAATAACTGTCTTGTTTATTGAGTAAGAGTATATATATGTCACATAATATTCAGATTTTTGCTATGACCACTATTACTGTTACTGTTCCTATCATTACTTCTTATGTTACTACTACTGCTACTGCATTTACTACTTCTTCTGTTACTACTATGGCTACTACTATTATTACTACTACTACTACAGCAATTTCTATTACTATTACTACTACCTCTGTTGTTACTACTGGTACTTCTGTTCCTACTACTGGTACTTATAGTACTATTGCTACTACTATTACTATGACTACAATTGCTATTATTACTACTTCTTCTGTTACTACTTCTACTTCTACTACAACTTCTACTATTATTACTACTACTATTGCTAATACTACTATTATAGTCTGTTACTACTACTGCTACATCTACTACAACTGCTAATACTATCACTACTTCTACTTCTGTTGCTACTGCTACTTCTACTAAAACTGCTACTATTACTATGACTCTTGGTACTACTATTACTACTACTTCTGTTACTACTACTGCTGCTATTTCTACTACAGCTGCTAGTGTTTTACCACTACTACTGCTACTAGTATTACTACTGCTTCTGTTATTACTACTGCTACTTCTAATACAACTACTACTATTACTACTGCTGATAATAATAATAATAATAATAACAATAATCATAATCATAATAATAATAGTCACTAATTGAATATTTTACAGATTCACAACCAATTGAAAAAGACATCATGGCTATTTATTGCATGTAACTTACAAACATTAGTTTCTAACAATGGTGCAGATAGAAGTACAGTAAAGTGGTGGCATAAAACATGTCAGCACCAATAGTATACAGCTGGGCAAATATAGGACAGGGGGGGAAATATCAAGGGGTAAAACACATGTTCAGTACATTGGTGCATGGATACAATAAACAACAAGAAATAGATGAGGTGTGGAACTGTGGTAGATTTATATCAAATGCAGACACATGCAGGATATAACCTCATTTTAAGTTCAGAAGAGAGAAGAATAGAATGAGATATTTAAGGATCAAGTTCCAATGTATTTTTTGTAAACATGAGAAGCAGTTGGTTCGTCTGTCAGATATGAAGCATGTCCTTCAATCTGTGATTATTTCTCACCTCTAAAGTCTGACTAATCGACAACATGAATTAATCATGGAAGGGTATCCAAGTCTGCACCTGATGACTATAGCCAGCAACTCAAGAATAAATTAATTAAAAGCAAGAAGACTACGTAGATAGTAGTGCAGAAGGGAAGATGTTAGTATAAGATGCAACCCAATAATTCAGAAACAGGTTTGGAATCAGACATTAATGAGGTGGTGCTTTACAGGTGATATAACAGCATTAGACAATAATGGGAAACAATGCTAGTGTGGCCAGTCAGACACTGCACAAAAACAGACAATATTTACTTGTTTGATTGTTTATACTAATGAGAGAGTAGAATCACATGAAAGACCCAAAAAGGAAAAACTCCAGGTCTTCAAGATTGACTAAAACAAACAATGGATACAAATAACATTTCATATAACCAGAAATAAGTATATAATAATATTTGCATAAAACCAGAAATAATATATAATAATATGTGCATATGACCAGAAATAAGTAATCACATCAGAAGTATAATGGTAATGAAGAAACATATGCATCTCTTAGCAGTGGGTAAGAAGCAAGCAAACCTTTCACGTACATTAGCAGCTTAACTAATAAAACTACAAACTCTTAGGTACTGTTTCAGCACACACTTCTGTACAAGGAGCTGCATCTTGATTTAGTATTTTGGTAAGCTGTTACCATCCAAACAGGCAAATATGGTCATTGAGTTTATAACAGGTTTCAGTGCCAAAATGTCCACTATGACAGAAGACTGAACACTGTGTTATGCCCAGAGATGTCACTGCATTGGGGTACATGGGGGCATGTGCTTCAGCTGTAAAATAATGTGCACCACTGAGTGCCCTGGTAAAAATACTAACGCACTTTTTTTAATTTAACATTGCACATATAAGCCTTGCCAGTTTGCCTCAATGTGTTTCCTCTTCCATATTCAGCAATCATCACCATTGCTTTCTCACCCAAACAATCAGGGGCCTAAGTCATAAAAATTATGCAGACCACCTCAAAGCCTTGCTCCTCTTCTCAGTATCTTATAGGCTATTAAGAGACAACCTTGCATATAGTGCCTCAACAGACCCTAGCCTGTCAGATTTATTACATATTCACAAGTCCAATGGTATTGTGAGCACCCACTCAAGGGAACTCAATCTTCATTACAGCATAAATAGGAAATGCTGGGAGAGACAGGTATACATCACAAAAAATTCTACTTCTGTGGAACTGTCTCCAACTCCACATAATACAAGGTACTTCCTTTACTTTATTAAAACATAATTTGGACTATTGGATAAAAAAAGGTAATGTTACCCCTAGGTTAGCACCTATATCCTAAATGGATGGGACAGCAAGCAAATGCTTTACTATATCCTTCTTCTGCCCTTGTCTGAATTATTCATACAGAAAATAAGGGCTAAAAAATCTACCATGGGACTGTAAGGCTAGGCTTCTTAAGATCCCCACAGATCAATAGTCTACTAAGTACATATTAACCTATGAACCTATTCTATTTCACTACAAAAAATAATTTACAAAAAACAAATTTGAACTTTACAGGTGGAAACGTCATCCTGCAGCCAAGGATTTTGCCCTGTGCAATAGATTTTAATATAAAGCTTTGAAGAACATAGTACTGTTGCAGTCTGCAATACAACCCCTAGTGTCCTTGTTCTGTGCAATATAAGTTGGTATTTTATATCTGGGGTCAGGGGAGAACAACCCCCAACACACACACACACACACACACACACACACACACACACACACACACACACACACACACACACACACACACATTATCGTGGGAGGACCAGGACTCTCGCCCACAAAAGAAGATCTGTATATGATGAGTTTGCGATGCATTAGGATATTTTAATTCTGCCTGTATTATTGTTCTCCTTCTAACAGCATGTGTCATACACTTTAGAACCTATGGTTTTATCCGCCTGTGTTGATCAGTAAAATTAAAGGAACTCTGCTTTTTTTACCTTTACTAGCTCTAGCAAGATGACCTACGCACTTGATGCCAAATAACATTTGTTAACCATGTTAAAATCAGAATGTTATCTCACTGAGCACTCTATAACTGTTACTAAACCCTTTAGAGATGACTTTTAGACTTAAGCTTTCTATTGTTATGTACAATTTAATTTCCTCTATGAGGGAAGCCTCTTACTTCACATTAGTTTTCTTGTCTTGTGTGGTCCTTCTTAGTAATTCTTTACTTTGTCACTTGCTTTAGGGAATCCCACAAGTAGTAGATTACAGCAGGCTGATGTGAGACTTATTATGACTTAATATCTGCAACATGTTTCTCAAAAATTCTGTTTAAGATGAAGTTTATTCATGAAAAGATGCATCCTCTATACAGAGGACCATTTTTCACCTATTCTAGTTAGCTGTACAAGTTTTCTTGGCATTGGAGTGAAATCTATGAAACTGGCATAAATATATTACACAAATGGAGTAATTAATTGACATCAAAATCAACAGATATGTTAAGTTTCATTGATGGAACAAAGCCTCTGTAAAACCCTTCATTTATCTCCCAGTGACTGCCATGTCTTTGGAATAGGCTACCAATTCATGGGAAACAGAGCAGCTCTATGACACTGTTCAAGAGGAACCTGGACGAGTGCATGAGGCACCATAAATTCTTACTGACAATAGAGCCCACAACCCTCCTGCACATGGGCAGTCTTCACTAAATCGAATTTTAGGTATTGACTAGCATTTCTATGGTATTACATTGGGATGAAATGGCTAGGCTTAAAATTACCTCCTGGTAGATAGCCTAGTAATCTCCTATGATCCTATGATCCATCCATCCTCAACCCCTTTTCCCATTTTACACATGGGTTCAGGGTGCCACTTCCGCAGTGACAATCATCTTGAGCTAAAGTTCACACCACCAGGTGGATAGCCCTGCCACGGTAGTTCATTTGCACCACTCACTCACGCACACACTCTCATCTATGGCCAATTTAGTGTGTCCAGTCCACCTACGGCATGTCTTTCGAACATGGGAGGAAACCACAGCATCTGGAGGAAACCCATGTGACTGCAGGGAAGACATGCAGACTCCACATAGAAAGCACCCCAGCCGAGAATCGAACTAGACAACCTCTTGCTGTAAGGTGAAAGCTAACTGCTGCACCACCTAGCCACCTATGCATCACAGCGGCCACCTTTGATCCTATGATACATACAAGAAAATCATCTGCTGTACCCTCTATTTTAAAATATCTACTAGAAGGGTTGCATAAATACAAAAAATGCAAGTTCTGCAAGTCAGTCATTCCAAACGTGTGTCTATTTATAAAAACCCAGCATCCAAGGAAGAATAGGCAGTGACTAATATTCACAGCACTTCTGAATGTGATTAATTCCTCAGTAAAAGGTCATTTTATATTAAAAATGGGTAGATTCTTTACTCACCATAACAGATATTATAGTATGTGGTAGTGGTTGCTTGATTAATATAGTATGAGCATACATGAACATCCTAACTCATTGTAAATGGCTGTTCTAGTACAAGAAATAGTTTAGGTGTACTATATTTGAAGGATTTCATCTGGAGTCATTTAGCAATGTCTTCTACTCCCAAGAGGTTAAATTTTAGCTAAGCCTTTTTTTACTTAGAATATTTGGCAAATGCCTTACCCTGTTTAAGGAATAATGGTAAACAGAGTGACTGTTTTGAACAGTCAAATAATTATCCAATAAACTAGCTGCAAAGTAAATCCCTAGAATAGTAAAATCTTTTACTAGCAAAATTTAAAAACCTTTCAAAATTACATATGTAAAGAATATCTTAAATAAAGTTAGTGTGCTGTCAGTCATGCAAATGAGTATGGAAAAGAGTTCTTCTTTATAAAACATTCATAATGACATCCATCCAAGCAGGATTCTGTTCAGTGATTTTTTTCTTTTTATCTTACATGTTGCTGTTATGTTTGGAGAGTAGATAAAATAGCTTTTGATGGAAATGCAGTAACCACTTGCATAATTAATACACCATGAAACTATGACCTAATATAGTCCAAGAACTACATAATCAGCCATACCACATGCAATAAACTCAGTGTGGTACTTTAGCAGAGAGATTGCAGATCATGATCCGGGCAGAAAATGTTAAATAATATAAGGCCCCTATGGTTATATGGTAACACTGATTACTTTGGGAAAAATATTGCTTAGATCTTTCTTTTTATTGGACAGACTGTAGCATACTGTTAGCACATATTCATGTATATATTATATATATATATATATATATATATATATATATATATATATATATATATATGATACATTCAGTGATTTTTTTCTTTTTATCTTACATGTTACTGTTATGTTTGGAGAGTAGATAAAATAACTTTTGATGGAAATGCAGTAATCACATGCATAATTAATACCCCATGAAACTATGACCTAATATACTCCAAGAACTACATAATCAGTCATACCACATGCAATAAACTCAGTGTGGTTCTTTAGCAGAGAGATTGCAGATCATGATCCGGGCAGAAAATGTTAAATAATATAAGGCCCCTATGGTTATATGGTAACACTGATTACTTTGTGAAAAAATATTGCTTAGATCTTTCTTTTTATTGGAAGGACTGTAGCATACTGTTAGTACATATTCCTTTATCAATATACGAGAGGTTTTTTTATTATGTCCCGTTGATAAAGAATAAGGAATCTGACTGGAAATAGGTAATAGGTAATGGGCAAATATATAAACAAGTATGCTTAAAATTAGTATATTTTTTATTTAAGAATAAGGCAACTGTCTATTGTTGTCAGATGATTCACCAGCACACAGATTACATTTCTCACGCGACACACACACACACACACACACACACACACACACACACACACACACACACACACACACACACACACATATCTATCTATCTATCTATCTATCTATATATATATATATATATATATATATATGGATCTACTACTATTCACCGACAGCACATTTCCCTGAAACACATTTGACCGTGCACTTTTCACTGAAAGCACATTTCACCGAAAACACAATTCACAGAAACACATTTCACTGAAAGTTGTAGATGGCCTTTTCCCCACTGTAGTGCGACCCTGGAGTTAGTATATATAGTAAGGGGGGGTGTGGGGGGCATAGCCCCCCACATATTTGAAATATTTTGAATTATATACATGCATATATATAATTGCAATATATTACTGTTCTCTAACAATAATATATACACAAAATGTGTATGGGGCTACACCCCCCACACCCCCCTTACTATATATACTAATTCCAGGGTTGCATTACAGTGGGGTAAAGGCCATCTACAGCTTTCGGTGAAATATGTTTCGGAGAATTGTGTTTTCGGTGAAATGAGCTTTCTGTGAAAAGTGCACTCTAATTTGATTTTCGGTGAAATGTGCTTTCAGTGAATAGTAGTAGATCCATATATATATATACATATATATATATATATATATATATATATATATATATACTGTATAGATATACATGTTTTAAAGGCAAATCCATGAACATGTAACTCCATAAACTACATTCAACAGAATATTTTAGGTCAAAACCAAAAACAGTAAAAAAGCAGGAAAAAAAAGAAAGTAACTTACTATTTAAAGTTTTAGTTGGTGGGGGGATCTCATACCCTCTGCTACTTATGTATACCAACTCTCAGATTGTACAATATCAGGGAAAGTGAAACTTCCCTTTCCCCACTGTACTGTGACCTTCCCAAAAGTAATGATAGCTTTCTGCATTTCCAAGTGTCTTTGATCACTTATGTTGGCATTCAGAATGTTGGATATAAATAAAAAAATGCATATTGATGTGCTAGGATACCCCAGAAAAGAAGTAAGGAGCTAACAAGTCCAAGAAACAGAGCAATATGATAGATCATTAAGTCTGTAAGTCTATGCAGGTTACCCAAGGGGCTTATTTTTAAAAACTTCCTCTATCACGCTAGCATGTTTATTTAGCATTAAGTTTTTTTCTGAATAGGATACTTGTCAAAGTCACCCATTCCTGAAACAAAGGGGGTAGGTTGGGTTCTCCCATTTTTTTATAGATTAATCCCAGAAACCCTATTAGGGGAAGAACAGAGTGACCTTTGGACCTTTGGAAAAAGCTTCCATAGACAGTAGAAGGTTGAATGGGGCAAATTTTTCTTGGGAAATAAATTCTCTATAAAACCAAGAAGTACATTATACCACCAAATAAAGAGGTAAACAGAAACCCTCATAAAACAGCAAGACCTCTTGTGTAGTTTCACAGAGTCAAGTCGAATTCATGCTTCCAAAATGCAAAACTTTAAATCCAGATCATTTTAGTTTATTGACTAAATCACAAGAAATAAAAAGACTGTTAAGCACTTTCATCCCTCAACAACAAGCAAGGGGACTTCATCAAAAACAGCCATTACACTTCAGAACCTTCCTTTTATACTTTAAAGTTTTGCATTTTGGAAGAATGAATTCGACTTGACTGTGGAACTACACAAGAAGTTTTGCTGTTTTATGAGTGTTCTCTATAAAACCCAGTACTTGATCAGTAAAATCATTTAATTTTACGCAGTCTAAAGAATATGTTTCCAATCCCTGACGTGGAGTCTTGCATCTCAAGCAGAAAGGATCAGCTGTATATAACATTTTAAATAGGCATTCCAGGGTATAAAATAATTTATGCTAATACTGCCGTCCAATGAAATGAAACTTATGACAGAAATTGTCATATCTAATGGTTAGAACTGTCTATCCCGAATCAGTTTATCTAATCTCAAATCTAAGCCATTCTCCCATCCCTTTTATAAATTATCATATTCCATTTGATATGCATTTATTAAAATAGCATATATTCCTCTTATTATGGGTTCTATTTTGAAGTTTTCTGCTCTAACATTAGGGAATCATTTCACCACCTCAGGATAAGTTTCCACTGGGGAGCAAGCAAGCTTCAATATTTTACCCCTACTTAGCAAAATATAAAATATTAGAATATCTGACATTTTGATATTTTTCCACAAGGAAAATTCCTCACAGCTTATGAATTTGTTATTTTTCATCAATTGTTCCCAATAAACCCTTGCCATATGGTTATTTAACCATGTTATGAAGTCAATATACCTTGCTTCCCAAGCAGGGCTACGTTCCGCAGGGGGAGAACTGCATCACCCTATTAAAATTTTAAATCCAAAATTTTAAATCTTTTCAATATCTGATTTAGGTCATCTAAAATGCAGTCAGCTATTGTTTGCTCATCTGTGGTGTGCCTTGTGAATACTTTCTGATAGAGTCCTTTAATTCCTATTGATAGAAACATATTCTTTCAGATAGCGGCATTATTGTCATTAAGTAAACAGTAAAAGCTTTTTAATATCACAGAAAAATAATAAACTTGAGGATCAAGTACCTATAATCTAGCTAAACATTTAAGAAGTGATAGGGCTCTTCAAGAAACTGTGATGTTTATTCTGTTAAATAAAGGGTCTGGTTATATACAATAGCATAAAGATGAGTGGTCAAAGAAGGCTCTATTTCCTGTGTCTTCCTAATTAATTACTTACTTGTGTTCTTTAGATACTAAAAAAGAATGAAATCTATAGGAGTAACAGGTAAAACTTGTGTTCTCAGAAATATCCCCTCTTCATAATATCTTAAAACTCCATATATATATATATATATATATATATATATATATATATATATGATGTATTATAACAAAAATCTACCAACTGCTCTGAAAGAATAGTTATTCTTGGTCCTAACTGAGCATCCTAAAGAGTGACAATAGTATTCCAGTTTTCCACAGAGAATATCAGTTCTTTTCTAAACGTCTTCAATTCTTTTCATATCACTGCCACTGTACCTAATTTTGTACCTGGAGGATATAAAATTAATTATGGTGACCCTTAATGTCCCAGCCATCCTTTGCAAGCAACATAACATCCTAGAGGATGTGACAGCTCATTTTCAAAAGGAACACCATTTCTCATTAAGGTACATACTCCTCTAAATCTCCTCCTCTATAAATTATTCGATAAGCAGGGATTTGAATTACTTGAACTTATGATTAAGCACTACACACATTTTGTGGATGTCTTTACAAAGGAAGTACTTGATTTAGACAATCTCATTTAACTGGACAATGATTTTAGTCATTATAAATTGATTATGTAAGAATTTATTCCAGTATTGACCAATATCTTGAAAAATTGAAAGCAACCAAAATGAAAAATTTACAATGTGATCGGACAGCATACAATAGTGGCCTTGCATTCCCACCCCCACCAACATCCCAAGTTTGGGTTTCCTCTCATCATAATTTACTGCAAGAAGCATTTAGGGGAGTGGCTAGATGACCAATAGTACAAATACAACTTTGGTTAATAGTAATGAGCTGAGTTCAAATGGAGATACGGAACCAGTTCCCCTTAGAAGAAGTGAAAGATTGCAGAATTTTAATTCTGCTTCTTCTAATACATATGGCAATAACTTTTCCCAACCACAAAATTTTCAGAATGCCAAACATTTAGGCACCATCCCTATGCAAACGTATTGAGTGCAGAATACGAGGAACAAGCAGAAGCCCAACAAATGCAAGCATTAACATCGGATCTTCAGGACAATTTACAAATTATTACTAACAGTTCAGGTGACTTTAGAATTTTTAATTATTCATCTGCATTTGTTGATCCTGATATTGTAGATCTCTTAGCCAAGGGCTATACATTTATTTCAACTCAACATCTGAATATTGGTAAAACAATTATGGATATTAAGTGTTTTATTAGAAAATTTAATTTAACCTTACTTTTGGGTAATGACCATAGTAATAATGATAATCCCTTAAGAATTCCCAGCACGTGCAAACCCCCCCCCCCCGCCATTCACCTGGTGTTACTCACCTTTGAAAATGTGTGTGCATTAGATCTACAGTCTACAGTAAATAGGCCCAATGCATTTAATCAAATGCATGGCAGTAGCCATACCACCAAAAGGAATATCAATAAGTTGGAATGGCAAGCATTAAATTTATTGAGATCTTCAGACATTAGAGTGTGCAAACCAGATGGGGTTTAACTATTATGGATCAGAGTGATTATGTTATTCGTATGAAAAATATTTTACAAAGTGGAAGCCTATACTCGAGCCTCATTGAGAGAAGACAATACAGCATACCCTCATATAAAGGGATATATAAATGACCTCTTCAATGAGGCAAGGATAGATGTCAAAATGTACAACTATATGTCTATGCCTTCCCCTAAAATACCTGTGTTGTTCTGAATACCAAAGGTCCATAAGGATTTGTCTAAGCCCCCCTATGTGACCTTTGATAAGTGTCCGTAACTCAGTGGCCTATCCTTGTGCAAAGATCGTTGATTCAATTTTGAAAAAGTATTTAAAATCAGAAAAACAAGTCTACAAGGATTCATGGTCCATTCTGGGAAAAATAAATGAGTTGGAGTTCAATGAGGACCATGGATTTTTAACAGTCAATGTGAAGGATCTAGATACATCAATCGCACATCAGGAAGGCATAGAGTGGATTAGCTCTATGTTAAGAATGAAGGGAGCTGTTCAATCAGAAATCCACCTAGTAGAAGAGTTACTTGACATCATTCTTTTGAACAATTATTTTTTGTTCGATAAGGAGTATTAACTACAAAAAATAGGGGTGGTTATGGGGACCCCATGTGGAGCTAGCCTGGTGAACCTAGTGATGGCACACTGGGAAACTGAGTATATATTTAAGAAACAGGACATCCATGATTCTATATACTTTTATACACGATACCTGGATGATATTTTTATTATTTTAAGGGGAACAGCACACACGCTCTACGATTAGTCAAATACCATAATGGTACCACTATTTTTTTTAATTTACCTTCAATTACAATATAGGAGAGAGAGGCTTCTTGGATATGCATCTGAGAAAGGTCAGAGTGAGGAAGAAATTCCTGGCAAAAATATACAGGAAGAGTACTTACTCCAGTTCTTTTTTACACTTCTCTAGCTGCCACCCTTACTGCCAGAAGCAGTCAGTGGTTAAGGGGCAGTTAGTAAGGGCAGCTAGAATTGTGTCTGTAGATGATGATTTTCTACTGAATGTGATACCCTGAGAAATGGGTCTATATTCTCGAAAGCCGACAATATTGAAGCTGATATTGTCATCAGGAGAATAGCGAAAGCGCACATCGAATGTGTAAACGGAAATCTCCATAAGCCGAGATTTCCATTTACTGCAATGTAGTGCGGTCTTGGAGTTGGTATATTTAAGTAGCAGGGGGTGTGGGGGTGCAGGGTGGCCTGCCCCCCTGCTTAAACCCATTAGGATACTTTTTTCTATTTTTTTTGTTGTTTTTATAAGTTCGATGTTTGAAGACATTGACCATATGGTGTCAACCATATGGTGTTCGATGTTTTCAACCATTGATCTTATATTATAGACCCCTGAGAAATATGTTCTTGAGATGTGGTTATCCCAGTAGCCTAATTGAGTCTTTAATAGAAGAAGTATGGATTAGACTCAATGGAGTATATTTACCTATTTTGGGTTTAGCTGATACCCAAGGGGCGTTTGTTAATACAGAAGTGGATATGACTAATATTACATATGAGAATAGGAATAATACCAACTTTTCCATGGGTTTAACCACAACTTTTAATGTGGATAGTTTAGTGCTGTCCTACATTGTTAATAAAAGCTGGGAATTATTTAGGAATGACTCATCAGTTTTGGATAAAGTGGGTGCCTTTCCCAAAATCATTTTCTGAATGGGTTGCAATTTGAAGAATTTATTAGAGTCTAAAAATAACAATACTTCAAAATATCTGGGTATGTTTAGATGTGAGATGTGCTGATTTTGTAACTATATGGATGTAGGTAAGACATTTGACATCAGTGGTAGGACTTATAGGTCCAGGAAAAAGTATAATTGCAACTCTAAATTTGTTGTGTATGTAGCAAAATGCCAAAAACCTTTGGCTTATTATATAGGGAAAATGGAAATCAAGCTCCGTGAATGAGTTTATGAACACCTATATGCTATAGATAAACATAAAATGGAGAATGTATTAGCCAAACACATTATGTCAGCAAGTGACCACAACTTTAAGTTCAAAGTAATTGACCAGATTACCTTAGATGGTAGAGGTGGACCAGGTTCCTTAAAACTTGAGGAACTAGAATTGTACTGGCAAATTTTATTAAATGCCTATAACCATCCAGGTATAAATGATGCATGCTCGATGGCGTGCCTTCTCAAACTTAAAAGCCTTGAGAGATAAATATATACATCGTGACTTTCATTTCTTCAGTTGAATAAGTAAAATAATAATATAATAAAATAACAACAAAATACAATAATAGATATAATAAAAAGTGACCAACACTGGGGTACTTAATGTGCAATATTTACCATTTAGCAGTGTCTATGTATCATTTTAGTGAGGTTTTAGGAGTGTTGACATAGTATCCAGCTCAATGAGCTTATAAGTATATTCCTTTACATTCAAGATTTATGCTATTTATTGGAAGTTTAAGATAGTACATGTATATATTTTTATTGTCATACTCATTTTTTAGGGTCTGTATATTTTTTATGGTTCATGCTGTTATTTGATGGCATCTGTATGATTAAATGAAACAGCATTTTTAGAAGGTTGGTTTACCCGGTATAGATTTACCATGATTGGTTGGGCTGGACTACATGGTTTCTCTGGGAACCTTTTTAAATATAGTGTTAACAATGTGTATTTTATCTGAAGAAGTTTGAAAAATTTGTCAAATGAAAAGTGCTTAATATAATAAACAGTAGCACTGGGACTGCCATTCATTTGACTCCATTTTTGCTTTTGAGAATAAGAAAATGACAAAGAATGGGACTGTATACCTTTAGGGATGTTTTATGTCTTCTACTGCAATTTAGTAATGGTAAATTCTAAAATGCTGCTGCTGCTACTAACTTACTAGTGTTGGACAACAAAATCCATACATTTTTATTTCACTGTTTAGAATGCATCATTGAAATGTAATAACATTTTAAAAGTATATATATTGCATATTTTTTTAAACATTTTTAAATGAATTTATATAATCACAAGATATTAAAATGAATGAATGATTTAATAAGTTGTTGATTTTAAATGAAAATTGGAAAATGAATTGTTTTATCATTAATAATTAATGAACTAGGTGGAACTTGATTTGCTTATTTAATTTAATTTAAAATGAAAGGCTTTTATTGGTTTTTAGTTTAAGAAGTTGTATAAAAGACAAATGAGATGAAATGGTTTTTATCTGATGAAGTCCATGCTTGTTGGGACGAAAACGCGATTGTAACTGAAGGTGTTCATAACATTTTTTGTGTGAGTAATCGTAATAAAGAAGTGGCAGTACTTTCTCTCCTTGGTTCTCTTTTTTTGTTGTTACTCAGTCGAGTGGAGAGATTTCGCTTTTTGGATTATAAAATCCATACATTACCAATGTTTAGTGTGTATAAATGTAAACAATATTTAATTGTAATAATCTTCTACATGAATATGAACTCTGCTGATATAAATGTACTCTAAGCCCTATACTAATTAAGTAATTTTGATACGTGCAATATAATATAAGATTTCATTAACAGCAAAGTGACTGCTCATCTAAGAGTTTCCTGTTAAATGATGTTTCCCCCTTCCCAGTAAACATAATAGTAATGACAGCTAACCTATTTTCTATTTATTTATTTAAGATTTGTTTACTGGAAAAGTCTGACTGGGACAGAGCCCACTTTTAGTGGAGGCCCGGGGAGAAATGCTCCAGATCCATGTCATTGGAATGACATTTTGAGTGGTAACTGACAGGGACTACTGCAATGTATGCTCTTTTCCTTACTAACATTTAACACATTAATGCTTTTACCATGTATGCATGAAAACAATAGCTCTGTTCGTTCTATCAGTAACCATTTCACATGGTAGCATTCCTGCTTAAAATTCAGGGGGCATGAGCCCACCAACTCACAATTTCAGGAGATTTAGTAGTTTGCATAAATACTGCAATACATCTAATATCCCTGAGCAGGCTGCACACTACTATCAACATATACACATTTAAGCCACTGCCTTTTCTCACATTAAGCAGATAACTACAAATTATCCTTTCAGCATTATCAATGACATGAGTAAATACTTAACTGATAGGGTTATGTTATCAAGAGCCTACTGCAGCTGTGCCTGCCTGTGTGAATAAGAGAAGCCCTGACTAAGCTGACCTAAGTTCGAATAGTGGACCTGATGCTTGAGAGGTATATGCTGGCTCACATATCATGTAGGGAGGGGATGGTGGCTCTTGGTTGGCCAATTATGGAAACTTGCGTAACAACAATGAAATGGACTGGGATAAAAATTGTCTTCACGATCTTAAGTTGTTGATGTCAATTATTATGGGAGTGTCTACAAGAGGAGATTAGGACACTCCTGCAACAATGATGGTACTTACATCAACTTTCAGGTGGTGGAATTAGGGCTATAGCAAATGTCCCTACTATATGATGCCAATGAGGTCACTAAGCACCTTCACAGCTGCCTGTATTCACTGCTATACCCAGGACACCTATAATGTGGTCAAACAGCGCCTAGGAAAAATGTCAACTACAAAAAAAAGACTTCTAGTAACCAAAATAGAGACTGAAAAATTACTTTACTAACAATAAAAGATTAACTTAGAGCAAACCCATTCATTATCCAACCACTATAGCAACTTAAGATGGTACTATAATAACAAAGATTGCTCTAAATTATTTTCTTCCTTATATTCTGACTTCATTGAAGAATGCTGGCCGTGATGTTATCATATTTAACCTAAGAAATGGTTATCCCTGTTTGGAAAATGTCTCCTCTTTTTTTATTTATGTTAAATGTAAACACAGTGGCATAAATGTCCTCCTCTTAATTATAGGCATGATAATTCTCTTCACACTATACCACAGGAAGCATACAATGATTACTAACTGATATTTTAAAAATAGGTTACAATGAGACATACATTTATTAGCAGTCTATCCATTATGATTGTACTTCAAAGTCAATAAACTGTAAAACAAGAACTATATATTATGCCACTTAAAACCTAATCAATGAATAAATCCTGGTTGAAGAGATTACAGAAAAATATTACTAAATGAATAAGAGAGGTAAGATCAGACTATAGAACTAGCAACTGAAACAGAGGGTAATTCTGTTTTCCAGTTTGCAGCTGCAAATGCAGCTTGAACTATAATGCCTACATATGGAGCTGGAAATTAAATGACTAAACAAAACTTAAAGAATGAAATTGCTCAAGGCCTTAGAAGGTGAAAGGTGACATCAGCCTGAAGTGGTCATGATAAGGATGACAGATAAGGAATAACTGTCTCAAAAATAACTGTTCATGGTGCAACAAATGTGCATATGTAGCAGTAGTGAAAGCCCAGCTGTACAACATAAAGTGAGTACAGAAGTATTGCTTCAAGAAAACCAGGTGGATAGTTTTAATAGTTTTATTTGGTGTTTGAGCATGTGTGCAAGCAGTACCAAGATGACCATGGCCAATGGGTGAGCATTTTAACAATTCTGTTAAAGTAAAATGTTTAACTGCAATTACTTGGATTAATGAAAAATTAATAGTGGGATTTCTGAATGTTTTACACTTATATCTGAAGCTTATAGAGAAAGTTAAATAAATCACGAATACAGACTCACTTTTTTCATTACAAGAAGAAGTAGTTACTTTGATAGATGGGCGAGTGGATGTCAATTTACTACTTTTGAAAAGCTGGGATATTTTATGATAAAGGTACATGCACTCTTGGATGAGACTATAATTGACAGATTGGGAATCTAACTTAGTGGAGATGATTGGAAAGTCAGGCATTTAACTTGCAAACAGTATACAACTGCACAAAAATCATTTACCTGGTGCATTACATGGATGTAAAGGACCACATGTGGCAGTCCATACTACCACAGCTTGTTCCACAGGCAAGGGGTGAGGTAGTGATTTGTGTTCATGCCAAGAGTCATTCATCCATCCACACCCCCCTTTTCCCATTTATGCACATGGGGTCAGGTTGTCACTTCAATAGTGACAATCATCTAGTTGTTCTCATATATCACAAAGAGTCCCTCCCCGCACACACACATGCACACTCACACCTATGACCATTCTTGGGGTTAAATGTTCCCAGTGTTACCAAGTATGTATGATCTAAATATTCACAAAGGCTGAGTAGGGAGCAGAAACCATGGAAGAGAGCGAGATTGAAATTGCAAGTAGTACGTATTATTACAAGATTCTGTACCCTATCCTGGCAGAGGGTAAAAAAACATTGTTAAGATGGATAATGCATCAGACATAACTGTTGTAAAGCTTGCAGTTATCAGAGATGAGCTTTCCTTGTTAGGCAGTTGGTTTCAGTTAGAATCATGAAAGGAACTCTGATTTAGGTCCCAATGGCCAGAATTCACCTGGATATTGAAGAGGGCAGGGAGAAAAGCAGGTAGAAGGCTGATAACCTACAGTCATTTTAACTGGACATGATTATATTGATACAGTACCTTCTGTATATTTGTTTAGACATCACCAGACAAGGAGGCAAGTGTTTGGGGAAGGCAACAAACAGTGATAGACCCAGTCAATGTCTACAACTCCAACAGAGGCTGGTGATATGGTTACTTTAGAAGAAAAGCAAGGTATTTTTTTCAAGCCTGAATCTGTGTCATGACTATCCAAATTACCCTAATCCATTTGAGAGAGCCTGCCTCCAAGGGAAAGGTGGTTGGAAGCAACAAGCCTAAATCACAGCCATGGTTTTCTAAACATACTAAACTTTCCTTAGTAAGATCATGAATACAGTCCAGAAGCAGATACAGTTCTCAGATCCACTTTACAGAACCTGAGGGAGTTGCCAGGGAGGTGAAATCTGTATTCTGGGATTAGGGTTGTTTTTACAGTGGATGGACCCCAGAAGATGGGCAGGAGGTTTAAGTGATACATCAGTTTGTAGTCTCAAGTACCTATATCAGGCTGTTCTGGGCTTAGTCTTCAAACCATATGGCCATGAAACACACAAGAAGTCTGCCTGTTTAGATCTTATGTTTTACATACCTTTATGTGATTATTTATTTGCTGTACATTTAGTCCTTAGTTATTTTTTTTTCAGGAAAGAGTTCTATTATTCAATTTAAAAAATGTGTGGCTGGTGTTTCATTTATTGATATAAGTGTATGTAGACTAGGTGATTTATTAACAGTTGAGATTCTAGTAATGAAGACTGAATACTTCAGCTACAGCTACCAAATAATTGGATAGGATCATAGGAGGTTACAAGGCTATTGAGCAGGAGGTCATTTCAAGCCTAGCCTTTTTGCCCCAATGTAATACCATAGATAATCTAGTTGATACCCAGGACTGTATTTATTAATGGCTGCCCAGGTCCAGGAGGGTGTGGGCACTATCCCTGATAAGAATTTACAGTGCCCCATCCATTCTTCCAGGTTCCTTTTGAACAGTGTTATACAGGTATTCAAGTTTCAGGTTATATTTAGATCCCTGGAATAGGTAGTTATAGTCCCATCTGATTTATGGATGTGCAGCAAATTCATTAAGTTTGGGTCGGAGATTTCTGTGTAGCCCAGGCATATGTCTCCCCTAAGAAATCTATACAATAATGGGTATAGTGACAGGGACTTTAGCCAGTCTATGTAAGGCACGTGCTGGAGCCCCTTGATCTTCTTACAAACCTCTGATGTCTCTCAAATTGCTGCAGGTGCTTTGTATGGTACATGCCAAAAGGGGCATTATACTAAATTATGGGCCTGATTAGTGACTAGTATAGAGGGTTATAACCTCCTTTGCTCTTGAGGCAGTGCCTTTGCTAATCAGGTGTATTACATAGAAAGCCTTCCTTACTACAGGAGACATATTGTGGTCAAAGTTAAGGTTAATCACCATGTGTGCACTGTAGTAAGGAAGGCTTTCTACATTTCTACATAGCATACTTGATTAGTAAAGGCATCACCTCAAGAGCTACAGAGTTTATAACCCCTCCATACTCGGCACTAATCTGGCCCATAATTGAGTATAACACCCTGTCTGGCATGTACCATAGAAAGCACTTGCTGCAACTCGAGAGACCTCAAAGGTTTCTAACAAAGAAGACCAAAAGGCTCCGGCATGTGCCTTACACAGACCAACTAAAGTCCCTGTCACTGTACTCCATGTTGTATAGACTTCTTAGGGAAGACATATGCCTGGCCTACAGAGCAATCCAAGACCCATACTTAATAAGCTTGCTGCATATCAGTAAATCAAATGGGAATAGGGCTACCTGTTCCACAGACCTAAATATTGCCTGCAACTTAAATAGGACATGCTTGAGGGACAGATTTATCACCCAGTGATTGCTGCATCTTTGGAATAGGCTACCAATTCATGTGAAACAGAGCACCTCTATGACACTATTCAAGAAGAACCTGAACAAGTTCTTACTGGGGATAGTGCCCACAACCCTGCTGGACATGGGCAGTCATCCATAAAATACAATCTTAGGTATTGACTAGCATTTTTATGGTATTACATTGGGATGAAACAGATAGGCTTAAAATGACCTCCTGGTTGATAGCCTAGTAATCTCCTATGATCCTATGATAAGGACTTGGTAGGTGAGACACTGGTGTTGCTATGTGTCATGGGTGCTATGGGAACTGTTTGTTGTATCAGTCTTTTGTTTTGGAGGTATCTGGAATTTTGGTAAGTTTTTTGAGACAACATCCATGTATGTTGATTCATGTGTTGGATGCATACTATGTGCATGAGCAGTGGTGGGTGAGTTGACAACCTCTTCAGTGTTACTGTTTTTGAGTGTGAGAGAGCAGGGATTCAAGATTCTTGGTGTAAATATATCTCTTACACTCTGTATTAGAGTAATTTAGTAGTATAGGGTTGTCAGTGTACATGAGGCAGTTGCTACCCTGCCTCAGGAGATCCAAGTTAACAAGGCTGGCAGGAGAAACAAGGGTGGTCCAACTGTCCATAATGCTAGGTTTGAAGAACTGTTATCACAAAGGGGGTGCTTTCAGAACTGATTTAGAAGATGCACCGTAGATGGATATTTCTAACCGGGTTTTGGCTGGTGGTTTAATAAGTCACAGCTCACGAGCAATACTTCTTAGACCAGAGATGTGCTAAGGATGAGGACTACACTAATTTACTACAGCTGTATTTAAGGGAAAAATTGTTGAAATTATTTGTTCAGCTATGGTGCACAATTGACCAGCAGTGCACAGTGCTGCACGATGTGCAAAAAAGCAGAAACCCAGTCAAATGTGGGGCTGAAATACCAAAAGCTAAAAGCTTAAAATAAAAAAACGTTTAAAAAACTCAGAAGAACTAATGAGGGTGCTTACTTCAAGCCCTAGACCAATCACCCTTCACCAGACAGGCTCCAGTCAGCACACTTCTCTCACAGGGGTGCAGAAAGGTCCCTTCCAATCATCTAGTTTGGCTCATTTCATCAACGAAAAGAAAGTGTGTTTTTGATGGTTTACCTTTACATGTGCATATTACAGAAGGGTGAACAACAATTTTCCGAAAGGCAGTTTGCAAAGTTTGCAAACGCTGAATGGAAAAAGGTTCGAATGTGCAATAAGCGAATGCACAGTGAGATTCGCTCATTGCACATTCGACATTCTAGGGCAGATTGCATTATAGTGGGGATCGGAAAATGGTTTCTTTCCCCACTGTAGTGCGATCTTGGAGTTAGAATAATAAAGTAGGTTGGGTGTGGGGGGTGCAGCCCCCTCATGGGGGGTGCAGGGGGGCTTGCCCCCCTGCATTACACTTTATCTAATTTTTTTTCGACATTAATGTTTGAAAATCAGCGAATCGGCTTTTCAATTTGCTGATTTTTGAACATTTACAACTGTCGCTGTTGTAAGTTTCGTGGTTACGATTCGCTCATATAAACAATCACACCACTGTGTTTTGCTATTATAAAGGTAAACTGTTTTTGATATGCTAGATTAGTTTGGCTGGTGGCAGCATTAAGATTACTGTTAAGATAGGGAAAAGGGGCACTGGCAATTGCAAGGCATTGGTATGATTAGCCCTTTCTGGGAATGTTGCTTACTGTGTGTGTGTGTGTGTGTGTGTGTGTGTGTGTGTGTGTGTGTGTGTGTGTGTGTGTGTGTGTGTGTATGTGTGTGTGTGCGTGAGTGTGTGTGTGTGTGCATGTGTGCGTGTGTGTGTGTGTGTGTGTGTGCGTGTGTGCATGCGTGTGTGTGTGTGTGTGTGTGTGTGTGTGTGTGTGTGTGTGTGTGTGTGCGTGTGCATGAGTGTGTTGTGTGTGCTTGTGTTTGTGCAAAATTATCTTGACCAAGTTTCAGTTATTGTTGTTAAGATGGCATTAGAAGGCACTAGGATGAGAATAAGGTGGGTGAAATGTTAGGAAGCTAATGATAATAATTCTGTTATGTGGTATATGATTATTCAAGTTAAAGATTATTTAAATGAGGAAAAGTGTTGGTCATATTCTGTCACAGTAGCCAACACGTGCTGTATGCTCATAAGACCAGTCAACCCTCATTAAATTGGTGGTCAGAGGTACAGATCTTGGGACCATAACTGCTGTCCAAAAAGTATTAATTTTGGCAACAGGAAGTCACTAAACATAAATAATAAAATGAACAATCCAAGAGTCCATGTGGACAATACTTTAAGCATTCATCTGTATGTTTTAACCAAAGCCCAAAAATGTTTTACTCTGTACTACACCTCATACTCAGAAACATGGCTTGTAGATTATGCAAGGTCATTATACTCCTATGTATTTTTTAATTATATCAGTTATAGAATATAATGTTGTGGTCTGCAGCCTAACAACAATTCATTAACTCACTCTGAAGAATTTTCTAGATTTTTAACAAAAAAAAAAAAAAAAACACTGTACTTGGTTCTAAAGACTGATAGATGAAATTTATTATTAAAATTTTACGTTCTAAAACCAATAATAAAAATAATAATATTAAATAAGTAACAAACAAGAAACAGTCACGATAACAGTGTTTTTGGTAGTTAGTTTTATTTCGTTTTATAAAGTATATATTTTTAATACCATTAAGCCATGAATCTATGTCAATGAGTACACTGTTTTTAAATATGGAATTTACTTTTACCCAGCTGTTTCACTTGTGACATTTTTAATGTTTTCAGATTTTCAAGAAAGAAAATGCAAGGGTTGGAAAACCTGTGATACATTCTTACATATATCAATTAGCTTTGTTCTCTATATCTTATAAATAGTTATATTAAACTCAAAAACGTCTCATGTATTAAATCATTTAAGCTAAAATACCAAAGAAAATGGTGAAAAAGCTCCCTCAACTCCACACAGAAATGTATCTTATACCTCCTTACTTAACATCTTCCAATATCACACATCCCTGGGGCAAGTTTTGTGTTCTTGATAAAACTGTGTCACAGTAGGTGGACAAACTTTAATATACAAATCTTACATACTACTTAAAGGCAATCTGTACTTGTATATTAAACCATTTCTTATTGAATACTGGTTAATAGTCTTTCAAGATTTGGCCTAGAATGTGTATCAAGCCTAAAATTAAATTTACTGGTCCAAATTAGAATGAATAATAACAATATTTCAATAACCAATGCTTACCAAAACTAGGGAATAAATGAATGCCTGCAATAAAATGGACACCTCGTTGACAATTTTCTAAAACAACATTGCTAATTGTATGAGCAAAAGAAAATGCTTACTGTTACAGCTTTGGTAACAAGACCTATGGATTCACTTGAAACCTAAATTCCTGTTGCAGGAGTGACACTGTGTCAGAACATGAGGGCAATATTGTCACACAGAGGTGTCATTTAAGTGAGAGGTCGCTCAATGGTCCCAACTTCCTCAGGCGAAAGCTCAAGGGAATGATAATGATCTTATGGCATATATTCAATAAAAGCTTCCCCTTATGGCCTGGTCAAATTTCTCCCAATTTACCATGAATGCCACCCACGTCATTACTGAAAAAAGTACAGAACTAATGAGAATAGAGTTTCCTCCATCAGGAAAATAATCACACTTTGTATTAGTTTGGGCAAAGCCAGAAAGTGTCACTGTCCCTCCATATCCTTGAAAAATAACAAACAGTGAAGTATCTACTGCCCCAAGCAACAGTACATAGATCAGTAACTAAAGCTATGAATGCAAATCAGAACAACTGAGATTAATTTGCATTTCATGGTGTATTAAAAATGAACACATGAACTGAATTAATATTTCTATGATAAACTAAATGTATATACATTTACAATAAACAGTTATAAAATGCACATAGAAGAATCCCACAAGCCTTGATTTTAAAACACTGCTACAACTGTGCAAAATGAGCATTGATAAACAGTTGAAAAACATTCCAAAAATGCATAAAGTAGGCCTCAGTAACATACATAACATATATGATTAATGTAAAGTCAGAACTTGAATCAAACTCTTGCTATTTTCCTGCTACTCTAGTGTGTATAAAGTATAAAGTTAATAGTACTGGACCTATTTTGTTCTCAATATCCAGCTTGTTATGCATAATGCTGTAACACATCCAAATTAGTACAACCTCTTACTGCTGTACAGCTTCTGGTATCCATAGATTTAAGGCAAAGCTGCATCTGGGGGTCTGTAAGGATAACTTATTTCAAACAAAGCTAATTCCTTGGATGAGTCACATTGTGATCCAGCTGTTTATTAATTTGTCACATCTTTATCTTTTACCTGTTCCATCTCTTATCTTTCTAGACCTTGTCCTGACAGCACCTCTGTTCCTGAATGCATCACTGGTTTTACTGTTGCAAACCCACATAACTCAATCTTTGAACTCAATACACACGTGGTAAACTGCAAGACCACAAAGATTTCATGACAGAAACTAGTCAAGGGCAGTTCACATTATCTGGCTGAGTATGTTACTGCTGTGATAGATGCCTAGGCACTATTACCATACATAAATTGTATAAGTGTGTCTTCTTAAATGTAAATGGTGTGCATGCATACTGAGGGCATAGTCAACATTACCCTGCCTAATATCCCATAAAAAGCCTATCCAATAGTTCTGTATAAATCTATAACTCAGCATTTTTCCTTAAGTAGCATGAGAGTAACAATTTGCTAAACGTGGCTGCCATTTGATCCTTCAGCTTTTTTCCCTCTCCCTCTGCCTTTCCCATCACAATCAAAGGGAAAGTTCAAACATCCTTAACTCAAAGGAACAAACTCTGGATAACAATATTATTCTTCACTGTTAAGCAACACACCCTTTAATAGCTGCCATTTAATTCTTAAGCTCCTCCCCCCTCTGCCATCCCTATTACACTCAAAGGGAAAGTTCAACATCCTTAACCGAAAGAAACAAACTCTAGCTTAGAATATTACACTGTACTTATAAGCAATATACGGTGGTGGTGCTGCGGCAGCGTTGTCGCCTCACAGTAAGACGTCCTGTTTGATTCTCAGCTAGAGCGTGTTCTGTGTGGAGACGTGTGAATGGGCATACCCTCATTTAGGGTTGTGCGTCAGGGCCGGAAACTCGGCACGTAAAAATCTACTGCCAGTCATTAGCGGACCGGAGTACTGCTGTGGCGACTCCTAACCGGGAAAAGCTGAAAGGCACAACACAACAACTTATAAGCAATATACCCTTTAAATCTGCTATCCTTTCAACCTGCATATATTTTATATCCTTATAGGTGTGTATAATAGTTGAGCTGAAGTACTGACCTGCTATGAGTATAACCTACTGATTGTTTCTTTGGGTATCTCCAAGCATTCGCAGCAGTTGTATCCTGCTCCATTGACCCTCATTGTGCCCATGCCCATTCTACTCCTCTACCGTACCCCCAATTCCAACCCACCCCTCCCTACTCTACATTTATCCTGTACCATTCCCCACCCACTGATAGATATGACCACTCAACATCAGGATAGTACAAAACTCCTCCTCGCAATATAATTAACTAATTTCTTAATCATTTCAGCCTCCCTCTTATCCATTGCAGCCAAACCCTACCAGGTCTGACCACTCAATGCCAATATATTTAAAAAATCTTCCCCAGAATATACTACCTAACCTGTTAATCATCTCAGCCTCTTTCTGTACATTGCAGCAACCAATCTCCTTTTATCCTACCCCAAATCCCTCACTTTTCAGTCTACTTTCCATCTAAAAGACTTTTTCCTAATCTCTAGCCCTCTACCACCTCTCCCCTTGATCAGTAACTAATGCCCTGTTCATTATATTATTCTCTCATATTCTAGTTCTGACCTCCCACTTAACATACTATCACTTTCCCTTAAATTACACTGCTACATCCCCAACCTCCAGCCTTCTATTTAGCCTAAACCATTATAATAGCTATTCAACTGTATCTCATAGTCTCTTCAATCTTTCCACTAGTCTTTGACTTAAATATAGAATACCTCACTGTGATTACCCCCTGCCTCAAAACAAAACATTCATTCATACCCACCTTTAAGATTTATTCCATAGTTTTGCTTTGGAATTCAAAGATTAAAATGTGTTGGGACATTCCTCCAAATCTTGGGCCTACTAAACTAAACCGAAACCTCAACACCACCTGCAAGAACCATTACAGCCCAGATAACTCCCTTCCTTCAGTTAAAAGACATCCCTTCTGTAATAAGATTATAAGATCATAGGAGGTTAATAGACTGATGACCCTAGGGTCCTTACAAGCATAGCCAAGTTTTACCCTTATTTCCATGATCAGCAACTATCACCCCTGTCCAAGAGGAACATAGGTAGAACCCTGGATTGAATTTACAGTTACCCATCCAATCATCCAGATTGCTTTTGAAGAGGGCCAATGAGGTGCTCTGCTTGACATGAAGTGGGAGTCTGTTCCAAAGGTGTGGTAACCTCAAGGACACAAATCTGTCCCTCCAGTAAGTCCTATTAATGTCACATACCAGGTTAAGGCCATTAGAGCGAGTAACCCGTGTACCCTTTGACTTATGCATATGTAGCATTTCCAATAAAGTAATGTCAAAGATTGCCTTATATGCAAGGCAGAAATTGCCTCTGAGTAGTCTGTATGAAACAGAATAAAGTGACAGTGATTTCAGATGATCCTCATAGGACAAATGCTGAAGACCTTGAATTTTCCTTGTGACAGACTTTGTGGTCTCTTCTATTGCTGCATCTGCTCGGAAAGGTACATACCAAAAGGGGCATTGCATTCAGTTATTGGCCTGATGAGGGAAGAGTACAGGGAGGTTATAACTTTTTTCTGTGGGCAATCCCCTTACTTATGAGATGAGCGATATAGAATGCCCTTCTTACCACTATGGAGACATGGTGATCAAAGGTAAGATTGCTGTCAACCTTTGTGCCCATGTCTCGCGCCACTGAGTGCATACTTAGGGTGTTGTTATTGATGTAGTAGTTAGCAGGAACATCACTCTTACCAAAAGGGATAATACATTTTTTGCATTGAGTTTAAGGCCATAACTTTGGCACCAGTCATTTGTTTGTATAAGACCATCTTGCAGGATATTGACATCATTTGGAGACTCTTTGCTCCCAGGTTGCAGTCATCAGCAAACTTTGTCAGCCACAGACCTTTAGTTTTAGCTTGCACTTCTGGGAAATAGATTCCAAGCAGTAGTGATCCCAGGACTGTTCTCTGTGGAACACCACTGGTTACAGATCTGCTGTTTGAGGTATATTCCCCTATTTTGGCTATACAGGTTTTATCAGTGAGTCAGTTAGCAATCTATCTAATGATATATGGGCTAGCTGGGTGAGTCAATTATGCCTTAGTGGGGGATAGTGTCAAAGGCCTTAGCTAAGTCTATGTAGGCTGTATATACAGATTTCCCCTCATCAAGCGCCTTGGTGACTGTCTGGAAGAAGAAGTCCACCAGGTTTAACAGGTATGATCTCCCTTTGACCAATCTAAATTGAGTAAGGTCAAGTGTTTGGAGATTAACAGTATCTTTGTTGATAAGGTCCATGATTATTCTCTCCATGGCCTTGCAGATAAGGCTAGTCAGGCTAATAGCGCTATAGATCCCAGGGTCAGTGGAAGCACCACCTTTGTGCAAGGGAATAATGGTGGTCTTTTTCCATTCAGCTGGGATGAAGCCAGTGCTTAGACTATGACTGGAGTATCCAATGGCATTGCTACTTCTTGTTTGAGCCCATGTAGGATGCAGCCCAGGATTTTATCAGGTCCCATAGATGCTGTGTTTTTGACCTTAGAGAGGGTTTTCATGACTTGCTCTTTAGAGATATAAGATAGAGGACAGGTGGTAGGGATGTCTTGGGGGTAAGTGTGGTGAAGTTTTCACAGAACCTGTCTGCTAACAGGTTAGCAATGTCCACATGCTCAGTATATGTGGTATCATTAACCACCAGTTTGGCATAAATCTGGGATGTAACTTAAGAATGCCTTATGGTGGTCCTTAGTTGAGGAAGCTAATTTGGATTTGTAGTAGGCTTTGGAGGACCTCACAAGAAGTCTTATTTGCTTGTTTAAGCTGAGGAGGGAGTGTTTCCAGTTTAGGGCTTGCTCCCTCTTACTCTTAGACAGCAATTTCTTCCTCTTATTGTAAAGCCTGTTAGTGGCAGCTGTCCACCAGACAGGTTTGCTCTTCCTTGAGGAGCTTGTTTTGGTCCTATCAGGTACGGCCGAGTCAATGCAGTTGTTCAGGTATTTGTATAAAGCATTTGTGTAGAGCTCGCATAGATGCCAGTTCCATCTGAGGGGAGAGGTGCAGTGAAGCTATTTATACCATTCTATAAGAGGTTATAACCTACTTTGGAGACGTTTTTTAGTTCTTTTGATGCTAGGGATGGCTCAGGTGTGATAGTAACTTTGAATGAGACTGATTTATGGTGAGAACTCACCAGGGAAGACCTCACAATGAGGGTGCTATAGTGGTCCCTCATATTGTTAAACACCAGATCCAGGATGTTGGAACACTTTGTGGGAGTGTCAAATAGTCGGTCCAGGGCATTGGAGTTAATGAAGTTGAAACCTTTGAGCAAGTGAATTTGTACATGAGTAATTGCCCCAGTCAATGGATGGGTAGTTAAAGTCACATAAAACCATGGTATTCAGATGTGTCTTGATAGACTCAAGTAGATCCAAATAGGCAGAGTGGTTGTCCTGATTCATGAACAGAGTCCTATTGCTGGCAATGACTTGAATAGCTGTCCTACCAATGGTTAATTGCACCTGAAGTAATTCCAGGAAATCATGCTGTATAACCAATCTGGAAATGTATTTGTCTTTAATGAATATTGATACATTACCTCCTTCAGTTTTCATGCAATCAGGTTGTGGTCTGAGGTGTAGCCTAATATGGCTGGGATGCTCACCACAGCCTTGAACCATGTCCTCGTGACCCCACAGAAGCCTATGTCTTTCAAGGTGAGGATTGCTTAAAGTGAGTGCAGTTTCATGTTAAAAGACTCCTAGCATTTAGTAGAAAAACTGTGAGGTTGTTCTTAGATGGAGTTCTAACACCAAGAATGTTATCCTTAAGACACTCCCTAAAAAGACATCATGGGGGTAGCAAGAGCCATGGCAAGCAGCCAAAATCCAGGGGCTACAGATGAAGACCATCACTGAAAAGCATCGAGGTCTGTCGATCATATCGTCCCAGGGTGACAGATACTGTATGCCTTTGGAATGACACTTGAAATTAAGCAAATTATTGAAGCCAATCATTTTCTGTTTATATTGCGACATCATCCTAAGTGAAGGTAAAATCCTGCTTAGGGCTAGTGACATAAATGCCTGAGACACATAGTCCAAGAGCTCAATCATGTCTCTCTTCATATGGTCCAGAGACATACATCTTAAGTCATTCACACTAACAAGGACTATGACAAAGTCGTAACAGAACCTGTTCTTGAGAGACTTGAGTGCATGTGTGATATGGCGGAACCTGGCATCTGACAGACAGCTGACCATGACCTTTTCCTTATCCAGCCTTGTGTCTCATGATGGAATCACCTATGATTGATATGTTTGGTTTTGTGTTTTGCCTTAAGGGCTTGACAGGTGAGACACTGGTACATAAGCTATTATGTGTATTGTGTTCGGAAGATGAAGTATTATGTGTAGCTTGCTTGTGTTTGTATTTTGGAGGTCTTTGGTGTTTAGTTATGTTTCTGGTGAGGACCTCCACATATGTAGGGATGTGTGATATGGGTTTGGGTGGAGTAGGAGGTGAAGTGTACATGCTGACAACCTGCTCATTGTCATAACTGGTGTGTGAGAGAGCATGGATTCAAGGTTCTGAATATAGTTCCATCTCTCACATGTTGAGTTTTAATGGTCTAGGAGCAGAGGCTTGTCAGTGAATACGAGGCAGTTACTACACTGTCTCAGGATGACCATATTGACCAAGCTGGCTGGAGAAACTGTGGGAAATTGTACATTGATAGTGTTAGGTAAAATTATATGGTAAGGAAGAGAGGTTGCACTTAGGAATGGCTAGTGGGTGAGAGATGTGGTGGTACCTCTGAGGCTAGGCTTAGTGTTCTAGCTGACAGTAGCTCTGAGTTGTGAAAAACCTCTGAAGAACCACAAGCAAAGTGATAAGGGAAAATTTAACAAGCAAAACCTTTGCTACTATAACCACCGATGGTAACTACTGCTACATGGCAGTGCACAATGGTGTGATACATGCAAGAAAGTGCAAATGCAGTGCTTATATAAAACAAGAAATAACTCTTTTAATGCAAACTAGAAAATAAGGACTCACTCTCTGAGCTCTAATTCAATCACCCTCAATTACATGGGACCCAGACAGCACTCTCCTCCCACAAAGGTGCAGTAAGGCCTTCTCCAACAAAGGATGGCTTGAATTTGATGCTCAGAGGTTACAAGACAGACCCAGATAAAGCAAGCCTGGAACTGGGCTATGCTACAGCCCACCTAGTACAGTATACAGTAAAATATGGCCAAAAACAGTTCTGACAATTCAAACAGACAGTAGAATGCAAATACTAATTAAGAGTGCAATATAAGAGCAAGAACAAGCACGTATAATTAGTTGGAAGCAATGGATGCCTCAGATCTTTTAGTATTTCAGTGAAGAGCTGATTATAGTGCTCAAGTGATACAAAACAGTCTAGTATCCATAAGACTGAATCTAGCCTATGCTAAAAAGTGCAGAGACTTTAGAAATTCAAAGAGTTTAAAATCACAGTCATGACAGAAAATAACCAGTAAAAAACAGCAATTTTGTAAAACAATGTTATCAGTCTAATTAGGCTACTAGCAAGGAGTAATAAAACAGGCAGTATAAATGCAATTGAACACTTTTAAGTACAAGTGCAAAAGCAAAATAAAGCATTAAGGTAGAAAAAGACAGTTAATATAGTAAAAGCAGTTGAATACAGTGTAATTTATATTTATCTATTTATTGGCAAGTAGAAAGGGATGAAAAAGAAGATAATTCAAGGTTAAGAAGCTAAGGGGGTGGGCCTTCCCAAATAGTATCAACTTACTCAGTAGAATGAGCTGATGCAATGGGACTGGAGGAGTGTCCAATAATAAATGTATAATTAGAGGCAGGCAAAACAAAAGCCACCAAGTTATTAAGAACACAACCACATTAAGGCAAGTGAGAGGGAAAATCAAAGGGAGCCAGCCAGAGTAAGTATTCAAAAGTAAGCCAGAGACCAGTTTAACACACAGACTTTAAAACACTAAGCACAGAATTATTAAATATCACAAAGTTTAACACACAAACTTTGTAACACTAAGCACAGAATTATTAAATATCACCCAGTTTAACACACAAACTTTGCAACACTAAGCACTGAATTATTAAATATCATTGAAACAGTTATAGCAAGTGAAAAAAACATACTTATATCAACTTTGCATGTCAGATGGTATTAGAAGTAATCCAAGCCAGACAACAAAAGAATATAGCTCTTAGATAGTGAACACAATCTTCCAAATATTTGAATCTTTTATACTGACAGGTTAACAGACTAACTCTCAAGCAAATTAGATAAGGACACAGATAGCTGTTCCCGCCTAAATCAAATGGAGCCAGCCATAGTAAGTGTTCAAAAGTAAGCCAAAGACCAGTTTAACACACAAACTTTGCAACACTAAGCACAGAATTATTAAATATCACTGAGACAGTTATAGCAAGTGCAAAAAATACACTTACATCAGCTTTGTATGTCAGCTGGTGTTACAAGTAATCCAAGCCAAGTAACAAGGAAGATCGCTCTTAAATACTGAGCCATCATTTTCTCCTTATACAAAACATTTTCCGCCCCATCCAGTTCCTACTCACAGACATGCCATTCTTCCACTCTATCAAGCACAAGTCCAACCATAAAATAAGTCTGGTGACATTAAATCTTCATAGTATTTGTAATTACACATTTACATGCCTGGACATCACTCTATTCCACAGATGTCCTAGTTATCACTAACACATGGCTTAAATCCAGTATGAAAGATACACACATATACTGCCTCAAGGCAATAACATTATGAGGACTGACCAACCACACAAAAAGGAGGCGGAGTCATTGTACTGCACCACATTTCCTATAACCTTTCCTCCTACTCCAATTTCATCCCCAAATTTGGCTCAGTCAGAATATCCATAACACTTTTTAAAGCTAAACTCTAAAAAGACATTCTGCATTATTGTACTTTACATCCCCTTGGAAACAAGTTACCCGTACTCGAATAATTTCTTTCCTAGCTATAAAGTACTATTATTTATAAAAAAAAAAATCCTTCTGAGTGATGTCAGTATTTACTGGCAAAATATAATCTCTGGCAGTCTCTCTTTCTGAATTAATCTATTTGGTCCGAGTCAACTAATCACAGCACATACTAGTTACAACAAAAGCAATAAGGGCACAATTCCTGGACCCCACTAACTATACCATCAGTGAAATGTATGCTAACTCCCTAAGTGACCATCCCCTAGATACACACACATGCTTACTACTCATCACTTCAATACCCACCAACTTAAACCAACCAGCAATATCACAAAATTTAACAAAGACTTATTCAACAGTATCCTAAGGTCCCTCAAATGGTATATACTAAAAACTCTTCTATTAGATGACACAGTTATAACTTTCAATACCATTTTTAAACACCCTAAATAACGTTGCCCCTCTACATCTAAAAAGAGTAAAGGTGAAACATTACCACCCTTACCAAAAACATTAGGCATAATAGAGAAAATGTTTGTAAAGAGTGGCTGAATAAAAAAAAAAACAACTTTTAGCAAAACAGGGAACTAAGTAATGAAGCTAAAAAACAAATATATAAAGATAATAGCAACACAATGACCAATTACAACTTAATCATAAAAATGATCCAAAAATATTTGATCCTTTCTTCACACAGTACTCAATCCTAGCTCAAAAAGATATGTATCTCTCTCAAACCTGCTCTCCCCTCAAAATAATGACTACATTTAATAAATACTTTATATAGAATTTTACTGCCCTGAACCAATAGCACATCACTCTCCCCTATACAAACCCATAACATATTACCAACTGCCACCTACATTACAACATTAGCCTTTGAAAAATTGGAAACCAAACAATCCTTAGCCATAAATCCTAACAATTCTGTAACAATATATACTATAAAAAAATAGCTACTTAAACATAAACCTAGCTACAAAGTTGTTAGCTACCTCCTACTTGAATACCTCAAGATAGCAGCAGAAGCTATATCTTACCCAATAGCTATCTTAATAAATAAATATATACAAGAATATTATATGTCAGCTATATGGAAAAGATCATATGTCATCCCACTGCACAAGGGAGGAAACACTACAAAAGTCTCTAACTTTAATCGCATTGCAATTCTCTGTCCTTTCTCAAAAATCCTAGAAAAATGTATTTACAGTCAACGTCTTCACCATCTCCACTCAGAACAGCTCTTAACCAGTACTAAACATGGGTTCTGCCCTAACCATAGTACAACTATTGCACTATTATACTTTTTAGATAGTATAAACAAGAAAATAAACTCTGCCAAACATATCTCCCCCATGTGTCTGAATCTGTCCTAAGCCTTTGATACTATCTCACATAGCAAACTACTTCAACAACTACTCCATATCAGTCTATCCTCTCCTTCACTTCAGTGGTTTAAAAGCTACCTATCTAATAGACAGCAAACCTTTAGATGGAAACATACTTTCTCTCCTTACCTCCCTGTAACCAATGATGTACACCAAGGTTCAATTCTAAGTCCACTCTTCTTTAACATTTTCATTAATGACCTCTACACCTTTTCTAGACAAGCATCACTTGTATACTATGCTGATGATTCAACACTAATATGCTCATCTGACACTCTGGCACATCTTCTTGAAATCACACAGGAAGCCTTCACCTCTCCTGAGAAATGGCTTCACACTACTCAACTATTACTCAGCCTCCAAAAAACAAAACTACTCCTATTCCTCCCCAGAGCAAGTCTGAAGTACAAATCTGGATTCAAAATCATCTCACTTAAAAATACAGAGACAGAAATGCTATGCCACACAAAGCTGCTTGGTGTGACAATTGATGATACCCTCTGATTTAAACTCCATATTCAAAATAAGAGAAAAAACTCACCAAAAACATAGCATGCTTTATGAACATAAACATTTTCTTATTAACTCTGCTAAAACCACCCAAGGAACCACTAATCTCCTTCCTCACTTTTATATGGTGGTCCTGTTCTTACCAACTTGCAGGTATCTCTTAAAACTGAAGTTAAAATATGCTACAGCAAAGTTACTAAATTTGCTGCCAATAAATAATACTATACACGCCACTGCAAGGTCCTTAAAAATTTGAACTGCCTTGAATACCCCACTACCTGGACTTCGTACAACTAGCTACTACCTACAACATCATTTATAAATCCCGTGCCTTTCCTACACTAACAAACCCCTTCATTCGAATGATAACTTATCACCATCTATAAACCACAAATAGCAATTGGAAATAACCTTCACTGCTACTCTGTTGCCAGTAAATGGAATTCTATAATATCCTTCCTTCTAACATTTTCTGAAGGACTACAAACTCGTGGCTCTGCTCATGCCATAGCTCAGGTTGAACATCAACCTCATCTATTTTTCTCTGCCCCTATCTGTAAACCCATCACCATTTCCTCATCTTCATCTGACTATCCTACCCTCTCTATCACTTTACATAACCCCTTCCTATCACCTTCTCCCCATTTATACCAATCTATCCTAATCTATCTCTCCCCTTTATAGTTACAATTAAACTAAACAGATGACTTTTACTTATTACTACTGTGAATTGCCAAACGTATGCTCTCCAGAATTGTATACAGTGTTTACTTTGCCTTTTTTCATTGTTCTCTTATTAACATATTATTGTTACATCTCAGTGCCTTATAATATTGTTTATTATTTCTGAAATATATAATTTCAACTGTTTTTTACATATTGCCTTTGAAAAAAATATGTTTTCTCTGTTAAATGGAGCTTTTTTCCTCAGGCCTCTACTAAAAATGGGCTCTTGTGACCCATTCATGCTTTCCCAGTAAACAAATGTCAATAAATAAATAAACAAATCTGCATGAATAACAAAAACTAATCCATGCCTCACAAAATGGTATAAAGGAATCAAATACAAAATAATAAAAAAAAATTATAGAGAAGCAGATAGCAAGAAGATTGACCACAGTTTCCGTTGGCTGAAGCTTGCACAATGTAAGTATGCTGAGTGGCTGAGTAAGCTTGCCTGGCATTGGCAAGCATTAGAAAGCTAGGTTTAATGTCCCACATATCAGACATACTAAGTTTAGGAGGAACAACACGATAAATCTTGTTGCTGGTGTTTTCCAAGTCATTCCTTATACTCCAGAAAGCACATGATTAAAAAATGGAAACACAGTGGTGTAATTTCTCTGGAAAATTATTTATGTGTCTGTTTATTTATTTACACTATAAAAAAAACAAATACATGTTGTATGCAATGATTGTTCCTTTCTGGAAGCTAGGATGATTTGAAGCTATGATGTAAAAATAAACATGCACAAATGGAATTACAGTCCCACCCAGAACTGTAGACAACAAACATACATCAAGCTATATTTTAAGCTGCTTGCTAACTGACTGAAGACATTGCAGCAAGCATAACAGATATATTATAACAAGAGTTAAGTCATATCATCCCTGAGGTTAGCCAGGTACATGTGTAACACCTGTGTTAAACATCATTATAGTGTGACAGGCATACACATTAAGTATTGAAAGCAAAAGTATTATAAGATATGGGTCTTTTAGAATGCATCAGTTAATGTGAAAGAGTAGGAACAATCTGGATAAAGAATTGTTTGCTTTTTGGACTTGAAACCCTCATTAAATTGGTGGTCAGAGGTACAAATCTTGAGACCATAACGGCTGTCCAAAAAGTATTAATTTTGGCAACAGGAAGTCACTAAACATAAATAATGAAATGAACAATCCAAGAGTCCATGTGGACAATACATTAAGCATTCATCTGCATGTTTTAACCAGAGCCCAAAAATGTTTTACTCTGTACTACACCTCATACTCAGAAACATGGTTTGTAGATTATGCAAGGTCATTATACTCCTATGTATCTTTTTAATTATATCAGTTATAGAATATAGTGTTGTGGTCTGCAGCCTAACAACAATTAATTAACTCACTCTGAAGAATTTTCTAGATTTTTAACAAAAAAAAAAAAAAACACTGTACTTGGTTCTAAAGACTGATAGATGAAATTTATTATTAAAATTTTACGAACTAAAACCAATAATAAAAATAATAATAATAAATAAGTAACAAACAAGAAACAGTCACGATAACAGTGTTTTTGGTAGTTAGTTTTATTTGGTTTTATAAAGTATATATTTTTAATAACATTCAGCCATGAGTCTATGTCAATGAGTTTACTGTTTTTAAATATGGAATTTACTTTTACCCAGCTGTTTCACTTGTGACATTTTTAATGTTTTCAGATTTTCAAGAAAGAAAATGCAAGGGTTGGAAAACCTGTGATACATTCTTACATATATCAATTATCTTTGTTCTCTATATCTCATAAATAGTTATATTAAACTCAAAAACATCCCATGTATTAAATCATTTAAGCTAAAATACCAAAGAAAATGGTGAAAAAGCTCCCTCAACTCCACACAGAGAAATTTATCTTATACCTCCTTACCTAACATCTTCCAATATCACACATCCCTGGGGCAAGTTTTGTGTTCTTGATAAAACTGTGTCACAGTAGGTGGACAGACTTTAATATACAAATCTTACATACTACTTAAAGGCAATCTGTACTTGTATATTAAACCATTTCTTATTGAATACTGGTTAATAGTCTTTCAAGATTTGGCCTAGAATGTGTATCAAGCCTAAAATTAAATTTACTGGTCCAAATTAGAATGAATAATAACAATATTTCAATAACCAATGCTTACCAAAACTAGGGAATAAATGAATGCCTGCAATAAAATGGACACCTCGTTTACAATTTTCTAAAACAACATTGCTAATTGTATGAGCAAAAGAAAATGCTTACTGTTACAGCTTTGGTAACAAGACCTATGGATTCACTTGAAACCTAAATTCCTGTTGCAGGAGTGACACTGTGTCAGAACATGAGGGCAATATTGTCACACAGAGGTGTCATTTAAGTGAGAGGTCGCTCAGTAGTCCCAACTTCCTCAGGCGAAAGCTCAAGGGAATGATAATGATCTTATGACACATATTCAATAAAAGCTTCCCCTTATGGCCTGGTCAAATTTCTCCCAATTTACCATGAATGCCACCCACATCATTACTGAAAAAAGTACAGAACTAATGAGAATAGAGTTTCCTCCTTCAGGAAAATAATCACACTTTGTATTAGTTTGGGCAAAGCCAGAAAGTGTCACTGTCCCTCCATATCCTTGAAAAATAACAAACAGTGAAGTATCTACTGCCCCAAGCAACAGTACATAGATCAGTAACTAAAGCTATGAATGCAAATCAGAACTACTGAGATTAATTTGCATTTCATGGTGTATTAAAAATTAACACATGAACTGAATTAATATTTCTATGATAAACTAAATGTATATACATTTACAATAAACAGTTATAAAATGCACATAGAAGAACCCCACAAGCCTTGATTTTAAAACACTGCTACAACTGTGCAAAATGAGCATTGATAAACAGTTGAAAAACATTCCTAAAATGCATAAAGTAGGCCTCAGTAAAATACATAACATATATGATTAATGTAAAGTCAGAACTTGAATCAAACCCTTGCTATTTTCCTGCTACTCTAGTGTGTATAAAGTATAAAGTTAATAGCACTGGACCTATTTTGTTCTCAATATCCAGCTTGTTATGCATAATGCTGTAACACATCCAAATTAGTACAACCTCTTACTGTTGTACAGTTTCTGGTATCCATAGACTTAAGGCAAAGCTGCACCTGGAGGTCTGTAAAGATAACCTGTTTCAAACAATGCTAATTCCTTGGATGAGTCACATTGTGATCCAGCTGTTTATTAATTTGTCACATCTTTATCTTTTACCTGTTCCATCTCTTATCTTTGTAGACCTTGTCCTGACAGCACCTCTGTTCCTGAATGCATCACTGGTTTTACTGTTCCAAACCCACATAACACAATCTTTAAATTCAATACACACATGGTAAACTGCAAGACCACAAAGATTTCATGACAGAAACTAGTCAAGGGCAGTTCACATTATCTGGCTGAGTATGTTACTGCTGTGATAAATGCCTAGGCACTTTTACCATATATACATTGTATAAGTGTGTCTTCTTAAATGTAAATGGTGTGCACACGTACAGAGGGCTAAGTCAACATTACCCTGCCTAATATCCCATAAAAAGCCTATCCAATAGTTCTGTATAAATGTATACCTCAGCATTTTTCCGAAAGTAGCATGGGAGTAACAATTTGCTAAACGTGGCTGCCATTTGATCCTTAGCTTTTTTCCCTCTCCCTCTGCCTTTCCCATCACAATCAAAGGGAACGTTCAAACATCCTTAACTCAAAGGAACAAACTCTGGATAACAATATTATACTTCACTGTTAAGCAACACACCCTTTAATAGCTGCCATTTCATTCTTAAGCTCCTCCCCCCTCTGCCTTCCCTATTACACTCAAAGGGAAAGTTCAACATCCTTAACCAAAAGAAACAAACTCTAGCTTAGAATATTACATTATACTTATAAGCAATATACCCTTTAAATCAGCTGTCCTTTCAACCTACTTATAGTTTAAATCCTTATAGGTGTGTATAATAGTTGAGTTGAAGTTCTGACCTGCTATGAGTATAACCCACTGACTGTTTCTTTGGGTATCTCCAAACATTTGCAGCAGATGTATCCTGCTCCATTGACCCTCACTTTGCCCATGCTCACTCTAGTCCTCTACCATACCCCAAATTCCAACCCACCCCTCCCTACTCTACATTTATCCTCTACCATTCCCCACCCCCTAATAGATATGACCACTCAACAGCAGGATAGTACAAAACTCCTCCTCACAATTTAATTAACTAATTTCTTAATCATTTCAGCCTCTCTCTTATCCATCCCAGCCAAACCCTACCAGGTCTGACCACTCAATGGCAATCTTCTTCTTCTTCTCTCGGCTGCTCCCATTAGGGGTCGCCACAGCAGATCAACTGTTTCCATTTCTTCCTGTCCTCTGCATCTTGCTCTGTTACACTAACCACCTGCATGTCCTCTCTCATCACATCCATAAACCTTATCTTAGGTCTTCCTCTTTTCCTGTTACCTGGCAGCTTCATCCTTAGAATATTTTTCCCAATATACTCTGCATCCCTCCTCAGCACATGTCCAAACCAACATAATCTTGCCTCTCTGGCTTTGTCTCCAAACCTTCCAACTTGGGCTGACCTTCTAATATACTTATTCTTAATCCTGTCCATCCTCGTCACACCCAGTGCAAGTCTTAACATTTTCAACTCTGCCACGTCAAGCTCTGACTCCTGCCTTTTTGTCAATGCCACTGTCTCCAACCCATATAACATAGCTGGTCTCACTACCCTCTTTTAGACCATCCCTTGCACTCTTACTGGTAGTCGGCTGTCACAAATCACTCCTGACACTCTTCTCCACCCATTCCATCCTGCCTGTACTCTCTTCTTTACCTCTCTTCCACAGTCACCATTACTCTGAACTGTTGATCCCAAGTACTTAAACTCATCCATCTTTACCACCTCTACTCCCTGCATCCTCACCATTCCTCTATCCTCCCTCTCATTCACACACATATATTCTGTCTTAGTCCTGCTGACCTTCATTCCTCTTCTCTCTAGAGCATATCTCCACCTCTCCAGGGTCTTCTCCACATGTTCCCTACTCTCACTACAGATCACAATGTCATCTGCAAGCATCATAGTCCACGGGGACTCCTGTCTGATCTCGTCTGTCAACCTGTCCATCACCACTGCAAATAAGAAAGGGCTCAGAGCTGATCCTTGATGTAATCCCACCTCCACCTTAAACACATCCGTTACTCCCACTGCAGACCTCACCGCTGTCACACTACCCTCGTACATATCCTATACCACTCTTACATACTTCTCTGACACTCCCAACTTCCTCATACAATACCACAACTCCTCTCTAGGCACCCTGTCATATGCTTTCTCTAAATCCACAAAGACACAATGCAACTCCTTCTGACCTTCTCTGTACTTCTCCATCAACACTCTCAGAGCAAACATCACATCTGTAGTACTCTTTCCTGGCATGAAACCATACTGCTGATCACTAATCATCACCTCCCTTCTTAACTTAGCTTCCACTGCTCTTTCCCATAACTTCATGCTGTGACTGATCAGTTTAATCCCTCTGTATTTACTACAGCACTGCACATCACCCTTATTCTTAAAAATCAGTACCAAAACACTTTTTCTCCATTCCTCAGGCATCCTCTCACTTTCCAAGATTTCATTAAACAATCTAGTTAAAAATTCCACTGCCATTTCACCTAAACACCTCTATGCTTCCACAGGTCTATATCATAACATCAAAGTTCTCTAACATCGAATGTTATTATATCGAACCCTAAACACCAAAATGTGAAAACATTGAACAGTCAGAATAGCAATTTTTTTTCCCAGGGAAAAAATTTGCTATTCCGAGAAACAAACACACACAAAAAACAGCCATCCACACAAATACACTTAAAATCCTACACCTAAACTAAAGTTTACATACAGTACTAGTTATCCACTTACCTTAACCCAACCCTAGCCCTAAGGTCCGTCACTATCGCACACTCACCTCACCCGCACCCTAACCCTAACTCACCTCACCCGCCCCCTAACCCTAACCTACACACAATCGCACACTTACCTGACCTGCGCCCTAACCCTAACTCACCTAACCCGCCCCCTAACCCTATCCTACACACAATGGCACACTTACCTGAACCCGCGCCCTAACACTAACATCCATACAACCGCACACTTACCTGACCCGCGCCCTAACTCTAACTCACCTAACCATAACCTACACACAATCGCACACTTACATGAACCCGACCTGTAACGCTCCAACATATCGAATGCTGAAAACAGTGAAGCCACAGCAATGGGCCACAGAATTCTTTCCCTGGAAAAGAATTCGATGTCCTGCACCTTCACTGTTTTCAGCGTTCGACATTACGGGTTCGATATTATAACATTCGATGTTAGAGAACTTCGATGTTATAATATAGACCCGCTTCCACAGGTATGTCATCTGGACCAACAGCCTTTCCGTTCTTCATCCTCTTCATAGCTATCCTTACTTTCTCCTTGTGAATCCACTGCACTTCATGATTCACTATCCGCACATCATCCAACCTTCTCTCCCTCTCATTCTCTTCATTCATCAACCCCTCAAAGTACTCTTTCCATCTGCTCAACACACTCTCCTTGCTTGCGAGTATGTTTTCCTCATTATCCTTTATCCCCCTTACCTGTTGCACATCTTTACCAGCTCTGTCCCTCTGTCTAGCCAATTGGTACAGGTCCTTTTCTCCCTCATTAGTGTCCAACCTTTTATATAACTCTTCATATGCCTTATCCTTAGCCTTCGCCACCTCTCTCTTTGCCATGCACCTCATCTCCTTATACTCTTGTCTACTTTCTTCATATCTTTGACAATCCCACTTCTTCTTCGCCAACCTCTTTCTCTGTATACTCTCCTGTACTTCTTCATTCCACCACCAGGTCTCCTTGTCCTCCTTCCTCTTTCCAGATGTTACACCAAGCACCTTTCTAGCCATCTCTCTTACTAGCTCTGTTGTAATTACCCAGCTATTCAGTAACTCTTCACTGCCACCCAGTGCCTGTCTTAACTCTTCCCTGAACATCACCTTACAATTACCTTTTTTCAATTTCTACCATTTGATCCTTGGTACTGCCCTCACACTCATCCTCCTCTTCTTGATCACCAATGTCATCCTACAAACCACCATCCTATGCTGCCTAACTACACTTTCCCCTGCCACCACTTTACAGTCCCCAATCTCCTTCAGACTGGCCCTTCCACATAAGATATAATCCACCTGTGTGCATCTTCCTCCACTCTTGTATGTCACCCTATGCTCCTCCCTCTTGTTAAAATACATATTCATCACAGCCATGTCCATCTTTTTTGCAAAATCCACTACCATCTGACCTTCTGCATTCCTTTGCTTAACACCATACCTACCCATCACTTCCTCATCCCCTCTGTTCCCTTCACCAACATACCAATTGAAATCTGCTCCAATCACCAGTCTCTCACCCTTGGGTACAGTCATCACCACTTCATCCAACTCACTCCAAAATTGTTCTTTCTCATCCATCACACACCCAACTTGTGGAACATATGCACTAACAACATTCATCATTACACCATCAATTTCCAGCTTCATAAACATCATTCTATCCAACACTCTTTTCACCTCCAAAACACTCTTGGCATACTGTTCCTTCAGAATAATGCCTACGCCATTTCTCCTTCCATCCACACCATGATAAAACAATTTGAAACTTCCTCCGATACACGTAGCCTTGCTCCCCTTCCGTCTGGTCTCTTGCACACAATATACCAACCTCCCTTCAGTCCATCATATCAGCTAGCTCTTTCCCTATACCAGCCATACTGCCAACATTCAAAGTTCTGACCCTCACTATCACAGTCCTAGCCTTTACCTGCCTTTGGGCATGCCTTCCCCCTCTTCTCCTTATAGTTATAAAATCTTCCCCATAATATACTACCTAACCTGTTAATCATCTCAGCCTCTTTCTGTACATCGCAGACAGCCACTCTCCTTTTATCCTACCCCAAATCCCTCACTTTTCAGTCTACTTTCCATCTAAAAGACTTTTTCCTAATCTATGGCCCTCTACCACCTCTCCCCCTGATCAGTAACTAATTCCCTGTTCATTATATTATTCTCTCATTTTCTAGTTCTGACCTCCCACTTAACATACTATCACTTTTCCTTAAATTACACTGCTACATCCCCAACCTCCAGCCTTCTATTTAGCCTAAACCATTATAATAGCTATTCAAATATATCTCCTAGCCTCTTCAATCTCTCCAGTAATCTTTGACTTAAATATAGAATACCTCACTGTGCCTCTGAGTAGTCTGTATGAAACAGAATAAAGTGACTGATTTCAGATGATCCTCATAGGACAGATGCTGAAGACCTTGAATTTTCCTTGTGACAGACTTTGTGGTCTCTTCTATTGCTGCAGGTGCTTGGAAAGGTACATACCAAAAGGGGCATTGCATTCAGTTATTGGCCTGATGAGGGAAGAGTACAGGGAGGTTATAACTTTTTTTCTGCAGGAAATCCTCTTACTTATGAGATGAACAATATAGAATGCCCTTCTTACCACTATGGAGACATGGTGATCAAAGGTAAGATTGCTGTCAACCTGTGTGCCCAGGTCTCTCGCCACTGAGTGCATACTTAGGGTGTTGTTATTGATGTAGTAGTTAGCAGGAACATCACTCTTACCAAAAGGGATAATACATTTTTTGCATTGAGTTTAAGGCCATAACTTTGGCACCAGTCATTTGTTTGTGTAAGACCTTCTTTTAGGATATTGACATCATTTGGAGACTCTTTGCTCCCAGGTTGCAGTCATCAGCAAACTTTGTCAGCCACAGACCTTTAGTTTTAGCTTGCACTTCTGAGAAATAGATTCCAAGCAATAGTGATCCCAAGACTGTTCTCTGTGGAACACCACTGGTTACAGATCTGCTGTTTGAGGTATATTCCCTTATTTTGACTATACATGTTTTATCAGTGAGCCAGTTAGCGATCTATCTAATGATATATGGGCTAGCTGGGTGAGTCAATTATGCCTGAGTGGGGGATAGTGTCAAAGGCCTTAGCTAAGTCTATGTAGGTTGTATGCACAGATTTCCCCTCATCAAGGGCCTTGGTGACTGTCTGGAAGAGGAAGTCCATCAGGTTTAACAGGCATGATCGCCCTTTGACAAATCTGAATTGAGTAAGGTCAAGTGTTTGGAGGTTACCCGTATCTTTGTTGATAAGATCCATGATTATTCTCTCCATGGCCTTGCAGATAAAGCTAGTCAGGCTAATAGCTCTATTAGATCCCAGGGTCAGTGGAAGCACCGCCTTTGTGCAAGGGGATAATGGTGGTCTTTTTCCATTCAGCTGGGATGAAGCCAGTGCTTAGACTATGACTAGAGTATCCAATGGCATTGCTACTTCTTGTTTGAGCCCATGTAGGATGCAGCCCGGGATTTTATCAGGTCCCATAGATGCTGTGTTTTTGACCTTAGAGAGGGTGATAATGACTTGCTCTTTAGAAATACAAGGTAGAGGACAGGTAGTAGGGATGTCTTGGGGTAAGTGTGTCAGGGAAGGGGAGTGAAGTTTTCACAGAACTTGTCAGCTAAGAGGTTAGCAATGTCCACTGGCTCAGTATATGTGGTATCATTAACCACCAGTTTGGCGCAAATCTGTGATGTAACTAAAGAATGCCTTATGGTTGTCCTTAGTTGAGAAAGCTAATTTGGATTAGTAGTTGGCTTTGGAGGACTTCACAAGAAGTCTTATTTACTTGTTTAAGCTGAGGAGGGAGTGTTTCCAGTTTAGGGCTTGCTCCCTCTTACTCTTAAACAGAAATGTCTTCCTCTTATTGTAAAGCCTGTTAATGGCAGTTGTCCACCAGACAGGTTTGCTCTTCCTTGAGGAGCTTGTTTTGGTCCTATCAGGTACGGCCGAGTCAATGCAGTTGTTCTGGTGTTTGTATAAAGCATTTGTGTAGAGCTCTGCATAGATGCCAGTTCCATCTGAGGGGAGAGGTGCAGTGAAGCTATTTATGCTATTCCATAAGAGGTTATAACCTGCTCTGGATAAGATTTTTAGGTTCTTTTGATGCTAGGGGTGGGCCAGGTGTGATAGTAACTTCGAATGAGACTGATTTATGGTGAAAACTCACCAGGGAAACCTCACAATGGGGGTGCTATAGTGGTCCCTCATATTGGTAAGCGCCAGATTCAGGTTGTTGGAACACCTTGTGGGAGTGTCAACTAGCTGGTCCAGGGCATTGGAGTTAATGAAGATAAAACCTTTGGGCAAGTGAGTTTGCACAAGATTAATTTCCCCGGTTAATGGATGGGTAGTTAAAGTCACCCAAAACCATGGTATTCAGATGTGTCTTGATAGACTTACGTAGATCCAAATAGGCAGAGTGGTTGTCCTGATTCATGAAAGGAGTCCTATTGCTGGCAATGACTTGAATAGATGTCCTACCAATGGTTAATTACACCTGATGTAATTCCAGTGTATCATGCTGTATAACCAATCTGGAAATGTATTTTCTTTAATGAATATTGATACACTACCTCCTTCAGTTTTCATGCCATCAGTTTGTGGTCTGAGGTGTAGCCTGATATGGCTGGGGTGCTCTCCACAGCTTGAACCACATCCTCATGATTCAGAGAAGCCTATGTCTTTCAAGGTGAGGACTGCTTCCAGTGAGTGCAGTTTCATGTTAAAAGACTCCTAGCATTTAGCAGCAAAACTGCGAGGTTGTTCTTGGATGGAGTTCTAACATCAAGAATTTTCTGCTTAAGACACTCCCTAAAAAAGACATTATGGGGGTAGCAAGAGCCTTGGCAAGTAGCCAAAATCCAGGGGCTACAGATGAAGACCATCTCTGCAAAGCATCGAGGTCTGTCGATCATATCATCCCAGGGTGACAGATACTGTATGCCTTTGGAATGACACTTGAAACTAAGCAAATTATTGAAGTCAATCATTTTCTGTTTATATTGCGACATCATCCTAGGTGAAGGTAAAATCCTGCTTAGGGCCTGGGACATAAATGCCTGAGACACATAGTCCAAGAGCTCAATCGTGTCTCTCTTCATATGGTCCAGAGAGATACATCTTAAGTCATTCACACCAACATGGAGTATGACAGAGTCATAACAGAACCTGTTCTTGAGAGACTTGAGTGCATGTGTGATATGGCGGAACCTGGCATCTGACAGACAGCTGACCATGACCGTTTCCTTATCCAGCCTGATGAGAGTGACATCTGTGTGTCTCATGATGGAACCACCTATGATTAATATGTCTGGTTTTGTGTTTTGCCTTAAGGGCTTGACAGGTGAGACACTGGTACATGAGCTATTATGTGTATTGTGTTTGGAAAATGAAGTATTATGTGTAGCTTGCTTGTGTTTTTATTTTGGAGGTCTCTGGTGTTTAGTTATGTTTCTGGTGAGGACCTCCACATATGTAGGGATGTGTGATATGGGTTTGGGTGGAGTAGGAGGTGAAGTGTACATGCTGACAACCTGCTCATTGTTATATGTTCTAATTGGTGTGTGAGAGAGCATGGATTCAAGGTTCTGAATATAGTTCCATCTCTCACATGTTGAGTTTTAATGGTCTAGGAGCAGAGGCTTGTCAGTGAACATGAGGTAGTTACTACACTGTCTCAAGATGACCATATTGACAAAGCTGGCTGGAGAAACTGTGGGAAATTGTACATTGATAGTGTTAGGTAAAATTATATGGTCAGGAAGAGAGGTTGCACTTAGGAATGGCTAGTGGGTGAGAGATGTGGTGGTACCTCTGAGGCTAGGCTTAGTGTTCTACCTGACAGCAGCTCTTTGCTGTGAAAAACTTCTGGAGAACCACAAGCAAAGTGCTAAGGGAAAATTTAACATTTGCTACTATAACCACCAATGGTAACTACTGCTACATGGCAGTTCACAATAGTGTGATACATGCAAGAAAGTGCAGATGCGATGCTTATATAAAGCAAGAAATAACTCTTTTAATGCAAACTAGAAAATAAGGACTCACTCTCTGAGCTGTAATTCAATCACCCTCGATTACATGGGACCCAGACAGCACTCTCCACCCACAAGGGTGCAGTAAGGCCTTCTCCAATAAAGGATGGCTTGAATTTGATGCTCAGAGGTTACAAGATAGACCCAGAAAAAGCAAGCCTGGAACTGGGCTATGCTACAGCCCACCTAGTATAGTATACAGTAAAATGTGGCCAAAAACAGTTCTGACAATTCAAACAGACAGTAGAATGCAAATACAAATTAAGAGTGCAATATAAGAGCAAGAACAAGCACTTATAATTAGTTGGAAACAATGGATGCCTCAGATGTTTCAGTATTTTAGTGAAGAGCTGGTTATAGTGCTTAAGTGATACAAGACAGTCTAGAATCCGTAAGACTGAATCTAGCCTATGCTAAAAAGTGCAGAGAATTTTGAAATTTAAAGAGTTTAAAACCACAGTCATGACAGCAAATAAACAGTATAAAGCAGCAAATTTGTAAAACAACGTTATCAATCTAATTAGGCTACTAGCAAGCAGTAATAAAACAGGCAGTATAAATGCAATTGAGCACTGTTAAGAGCAAGAACAAAAGCAAAATAAAGTATTAAGGTAAAAAAAAACACAGTTTTAATACAGTAAAAGCAGCTGAATATAGTGTAATTTATATTTATTAAGTTATTTATTTATTGGCAAGTAGAAAGGGAGGAAACAGAAGATAATTCAAGGTTAAGAAGCTAAGGGGGTGGGCCTTCACAAAGAGTATCAACTTACTCAGTAGAATGAGCTGATGCAATGGGAATGGAGGAGTGTCCAATAATACATTTATAATTAGAGGCAGGCAAAGCAAAAGCCACCAAGTTATAAGAACACAACCACATTAAGGCAAGTGAGAGGGAAAATCAAAGGGAGCCAGCCAGAGTAAGTATTCAAAAGTAAGCCAGAGACCAGTTTAACACACAAACTCTGCAACACTAAGCACAGAATTATTAAATATCACAAAGTTTAACACACAAACTTTGTAACACTAAGCACAGAATTATTAAATATCACCCAGTTTAACACACAGACTTTGCAACACTAAGCACTGAATTATTAAATATCACTGAAACAGTTATAGCAAGTGAAGAAAACAAACATATCATCTTTGCATGTCAGATGGTATTAGAAGTAATCCAAGCCAGGCAACAAGGAATATAGCTCTTAGATATTGAACACAATTTTCCAAATATTTGAATCTTTTATACTGACAGGTTAACAGACTAACTCTCAAGCAAATTAGATAAGGACACAGATAGCTGTTCCCGCCTAAATCAAATGGAGCCAGCCATAGTAAGTGTTCAAAAGTAAGCCAAAGACCAGTTTAACACACACACTTTGCAACACTAAGCACAGAATTATTAAATATCACTGAGACAGTTATAGCAAGTGCAAAAAATACACTTACATCAGCTTTGTATGTCAGATGGTGTTACAAGTAATCCAAGCCAAGTAACAAGGAAGATCGCTGTTAGATACTGAGCCATCATTCTCTCCTTATACAAAAACATTTTCCGCCCCATCCAGTTCCCATTCACAGACATACCATTCTTCAATACCCACCAACTTAAACCAACCAGCAATGTCACAAAATTTAACAAAGACTTATTCAACAGTGTCCTAAGGTCCCTCTAATGGTATATACAAAAAACTATTCTATTAGATGACACAGTTACAACTTTCAATACCATTTTTAAACACCCTAAATAACCTTGCCCCTCTACATATAAAAAGAGTAAAAGTGAAACACTCCCCCCTGGTTATCCACCCTTAACAAAAACATTAGGCATAACAGAGAAAAGGTTTGGAAGGAGCGGCTAAATCAAAAAAAAAAAAAACTTTTAGCAAAACAGGGAACTAAGTAATGAAGCTAAAAAACAAATATATAAGGATAATAACAACACAATGACCAATTACAACTTAATCATAAAAATGATCCAACAATATCTGGTCCTTTCTTCACAGAGTACTCAATCCTGGCTCAAAAAAGATATGTATCTCTCTCAAACCTGCTCTCCCCTCAAATTAATGACTACATTTAATAAATACATTATATAGACTTTTGCTGCCCTGAACCAATAGCACATCACTCTCCCCTATACAAACCCATAACGTATTACCAACTGCCACCTCCATTACCACATTAGCCTCTGAAAAATTTGAACCCAAGCAATCCTTAGCCAGAAATCCTAACAAACCTGTAACAATATCTACTATAAAAATAGCTACTTAAACATAAACCTAGCTACAAAGTTGTTAGCTACCTCCTACCTGAATACCTAAAGATGGCAGCAGAAGCTATATCTTACCCAGTAGCTATCTTAATAAATAAATATATACAAGATTATTATGTCCCAGCTATTTGGAAAAGATCATATGTCATTCCACTGCACAAGGGAGGAAACACTACAAAAGTCTCTAACTTTAATCCCATTGCAATTCTCTGTCCTTTCTCAAAAATCCAAGAAAAATGTTTTTATGCTCAACTTCTTCACCATCTCTACTCAGAACAGCTCTTAACCAGTATTAAACATGGGTTCTGCCCTAACCATAGTACAACTATTGCACTATTATACTTTTTAGATAGCATAAACAAGAAAAGGAACTCTGCCAAACATATCCCCGCCATGTGTCTGAATCTGTTCAAAGCCTTTGATACTATCTCACATAGCAAACTACTTCAACAACTACTCCATATCAGTCTAGCCTCTCCTTCACTTCAGTGGTTTACAAGCTACCTAATAGACAGCAAACCCTTAGATGGAAACATACTTTCTCTCCTTACCTCCCAGTAACCAATGATGTACACCAAGGTTCAGTTCTAAGTCCACTCTTCTTTAACATTTTCATTAATGACCTCTACACCTTTTCTAGACAAGCATCACTTGTATACTATGCTGATAATTCAACACTAATATGCTTATCTGACACTTTGGCACATCTTCTTGAAATCACACAAAAAGCCTTCACCTCTCCTGAGAAATGGTTTCACACTACTCAATTATTACTTATTTTTATTTATTTTTTATTTATTTTATTTGTAGTTGGTTTACCAGGATAGTCCATTGGGCCAAAATGAACCCATTTTCAATGGAGTCCTGGGGAGAAAAGCTCCAAAGCAATTTAGGTTATAGTAGCTTATTAATGATAGTTATACAAAAATTAAGTTTCACTTAAACAATTTCGAATATTACATGTATCATTAGGAGAAATACAGACTAGTGATGAAACCTATAAATACAAAGAGTTGAGATTCACTTTTACAATTTCAAATAGTACTTCAAAACAATTAGGAGTAGTACAGACTTGTGATGAAACTACAGATGATACAGACACATGAAGAATATTGCAAAGTAGATATTGAGAAGTCATGTATATATGGAAGCATATCCATGAAGAGGTGCAGGCTAGTGCAATTTTGGAAATTCCATAAGGATAATAGAATAATGAATGAGTTAGAGGAAAATAATAGGAAAGTTGCTGGTAAGGAGGAAGATGGACTTTGTTAGTGTTTGATTATGAGGGGTGGGAACAAGAGCATTCCCACTGGGATAGTAGATGTGAATGAAGAGATTTTTTGAAGATGAAATGACTACAGGTCGTGCAAATGGTTGGTGGTAGGGAGTTCCAGAGGTGAGCTAGGCCATAGGATAGAAGATTTTTACCTGGGGGGCGAGTTGGTTTATGAACTTCTAGTAGATTTTGATTGTTGATTCTTAGTACTCTATCACGGAGGTGCATTTTAAAGGCAGTAGAAAGGGAGGGACAGAGGGAGGGGTTGAAAATGAGCTTATGTGCAAGACTTAGTTGGGTATAGGTTAGGTGATTGGGTAGTTCTAGCCATTTTAGTTTTTGGAGTGAGGAAGAGTGGTGGATGTAGGACCTCTGGCTGGTGGCGAATTTGGTTATTTTGTTGTAGCAAGAGGAAAGTTGTTTTTTTAGAGATGACTGTAGGTTACAAAGGAGTGGAGTACCATAGGGAAGGGAGGGGATAAGAAAGGAAGTAGAAAGAGTGATCTTAGTGGCAGGTGTAAGGTAATGGTTTTGTCGGTAGAGCATGCCTAGTTTTTGGTGGGTTTTTTTGATATTATGTTGTAGGTGGGAATTAAATTTGAGCTGGTTATCAATTTGGACCCCAAGTAGCTTAGTCTCTGACACCAGATCCAGAGGTGAGTTATTTTGACTAGTAATAGAGAATGTGTTCGTATTGATGGAAGTGACTTTAGAGGGGGTAAATAACATTAGTTTGGTTTTGGAGGCATTGAGTGCTAGGTGATTATTCTTCATCCATTGCTCAGTGGTTGAAAAGGCCTCTTGAGTAAGCTTTAGGAGTGTGGGAATGGATGTAGCAGAGCAGATGATAGTTGAGTCATCTGCATATTGGATAATGTTTGAGAATGGGATAGCAGTGCGGAAATCATTTATAAATATATTAAAGAGAAGGGGACCCAGTATGGATCCTTTGGGAACTCCAGTGAGGGTATTAAGAAATGAGGAGGTGGCCTTTTTCCATTTTACAGCTTGATATCTGTTGGATAAGTAACTGGAGAACTAGTTTAATGTAGAGGGACATAGGTTACATTTTGAGAATTTAATTATGAGTAGGTTGTGTGAGATAGTGTCGAAGGCTTTAGAGAGGTCAAGTAGTAGGGTAGAAACAATTTGGCCACAGTCACAGGCTTTATTTACAGTTTCAAGGAAGGAGAGGATGGCTGTCATAGTGCTATGATTTGGTCTGAACCTGTGTTGTGTGGGAGTTATTAAATGATTATCTAAGAGATGTGGTAGGAGTTGTTGTTGGATACACTTTTCTAGGAGTTTGGATATGGGAGACAAGATGGCGATGGGGTGGAAATTAGATACATTGTTATTGTTGCCACCTTTATGTAAGGGTATGATAAAGGCCTTTTTCCAGATTTGGGGTACAGTATGCTCTTGGATAGAGTGGTTGATAAGAATGTTAATGGGGTAGGCGATTACTTCTGCAGCTATGCTGAGAAAGTAAGAAGGGATGTTATCTGGAGCATTAGTGCATGGCTTCAGTTTCAGAAGGAGTTTCTTTATAGTGGAAGTGGGTATAGGTTTTAATGAGAATAGAGGGGGTGGGAAGAGGGGCTGTTAAGGGGTGATGATGATGTTGAGAAAGTCAGAGTTGGAGAAGAGGTGGAGGGTGGAGAGTTACTAGATGGTACAGTGGGAGTGGTAGTAGTGCTGGGTAGAGTGTAGGTAGGGGAGGGTGATGTAGTAATGGGGAATGTGGTGGTGTCTGAGAATGTAGATGTTAGTTTAGAAATAGAATCAATGAAGAAAGAGTTAAATTGGTTAGCTAAGTCAATATCAGGAGCATTAGGGTCCGGAGTGGGAGTGTCAGGTTTGCTGGGGTTAAGGAGAGTAGAGATACCTTTCCAGAATTTTTGAGGGTTTGTTTTATTATTATTTTGTAGTATGGAGAAATAATTTTGTCGATCAGATATGATGAGCTTTTTTACTTTATTTTGAAGTGTTTTGTATTCATTATGGATTGTGGGACTCCTGTTTTTCTGGTAATGTGCCCAGACTTTATCTCTGTGCCACATTGTTGATAGAGTGTTTTTGGTGAGCCAAGGGGCAGTTTTAATTTTTACTCTCTTGGTCCTTAATGGAGCATGGGAGTCTAGTAGTTCCAAGAATGTTGAGTTGAAGTGGGAAACAGCGTCATCTAGAGGTAATGTTTTTAGACAATTCCAATTTATTGCTTTCAGAGAGTTTTAGAAGGCTATTGAGTTAAATTTTTTTTAGTTATGGATAGTAATATAGTTATGGGTGCGATGTAGAAGTTGGGGGAGTTGATGAGTGAAGATGGGTATGTGGTCACCACTGAAGGAATTGGGAAGAGTGCCACTGTCGGAGAAATAATGGGGATGAGAGACTAGAATCCAGTCTAGAATACTGCCTCTAGAGAGGTTTTTTGACGGGCCAGTTATAGAGTTGATTAGTTGTGTAAAATTGTAGAGGTTGATGTTAAGAGGGTTTCAGGAGACTGAATAGAGGACCAGTTAATATTCATGTCTCCTAGGATTATTGTTTAATTGCTAATGTTGTTAGAGAGCCAGGAGAGGATGTCTTCTAATGTGGAAATATTATCCCCTGGAGGGATATAGAGGGAAGCTATACATATGTGTTTGTGTTTATTAACTTGCAGTAGTGTGAGGAGTAATTCAGCATTGTTAAAGTGTGGAAGAGGTTTATTGTAGGGAGTAACTGATAAGGAAGATGAGAATAGGAGAGCTACTCCTCCACCTTTTTTGTGGGACCTGTCTTTTCTGATGATAGAATAGTTTGGTGGAGTTATTTCAGAATATTTTATATGGGGTTTTAACCAAGTTTCAGAGATGGATAGGATGTCAGGTTTATTATGTATTAGCCAGGCATGGAGGTTAGGGACTTTGTTTGCTATACTTTGGGAGTTTAAAGATGTAAGTAATATGGACTTGTCTATAGTGGATGAGGTGGTGGGGCCTGGGTTAGGATGGATATCACCTAATAATAAAGTGGTTATCAGATGTTGGATTGGGTTGGATAGTTAATTAGACAGTTTAGTGAATTTACTAGGTTTTATTAAAGTTCTGAAGGATTTACTAGTTACTATAGGGGTTGATTGATTTGGAGATGTGATGAGTTTGTATGGGAAGAGTAGGAGGTGTTTTATAGGATACAGATGGGGAGAAATAGGAGTGTGAGAATATGAAAGAGGGGAATTGAGATGGTTGGTTACATGGAAAGATTGTAAGTGGTAGGGGTTAGTAGATTGGGTGAGGTAGTAAACACAGGATAAATTAAGAACTAGTAGTAGTAAACAGGGGATGAATGAGGGTTTTAAGAACATGATGAGATGAGTTTGCTTAGAGGGGTAAAGTTGTCATTGAATTATGTATGGATATAAGAGGGAGATATGTATATGAGAATTGGTAAGTAGTTAAATAGTAGGAAGGGAAGGAGTGTATTTTATGTATGGAGGGGGTGTGGTTTTGGAGTGGGTAATGAGAGAAAATGGAAACTATTGGCTAGTTGTGATAGTTTTGGGGAGGAGAATGAATATGTAGTAAGGTGGGATAGGGAGTGGGTGTGTCACAAGTAATGGTAATGATTGGTGTAAAGTGGTAGTGGGTGTGGTTTTGGGGAAATAAAGGTAGAGGTGCTGGAGGTGGGTGGGAAATGGGGGTAGGGTAGGGGAGCAGAGTGAGCCCACAGGGCGAACGGAGCGGGGCTATAGCAAGTAGTGGAAGACTCAGCAGAGACAATCAGTAAGCACCATTTAGTAAGAGAAAGACAGATGAGGAGGTAAGTAGCTGCTAGTAAAGCAGGCAGGTATTAAAGAGAGGATAGTGCAAGGGGAGATTAAGAAACCTTAAACTGTAATGGTAGCAGTGAGAGTGAAAGGTGCTGATTATGGGCAGGGTAGGAGTAGAGAGAGGAAAGGAGGGCAACTGTGAATGTCCGAGAGATATAAGAGGACGAATACAGTGAGATAGGACTAGTAGACTATTAGGAGAGGGATACAGGAAAATAAGACTATTAGATTGTGGGGAGTGAGTAAGGGTACAAGGAAGAGGTATACTGCCACCTGGTGGGCGGAAATGGATACTACAGAAGGTGACATGGAAGATAAGTAGGTGGAGAAGTCTAAGGTAAGTAGCGAGGGATCATCTAGCAAGGAGGCGTTTAGTCAAGGGAAAGGAGTCTGGCTGCTGGTTACCCTGACTCAGTGGCTAAAATAGTATACAAGATAAACTAACAGGACAAAATGTTTAATTTAGCTTACAATGTGGGTCAAAAAAGTTTAATTAGTTTACAGTATGAGTCAATAGAGAGACATACTTAGAAGTTCTGTAGAAACAGGTAAGAGCACTGGGTATCAAAAGGGAGGTCCACTTTGCACGGCTAGAGGTGATCAAGGGATTCCTAGAGCCAAAAAACAAAACTACTCCTATTCCTCCCCAGAGCAAATCTGAAGGACAAATCTGGATTCAAAATCATCTCACTTAAGACTACAGAGGTAGAAATGCTATGCCATACAAAGCTGCTTGGTGTGACAACTAATGACACCCTCAGATTTAAACTCCATATTCAAAATAATATAAAAACTCACCAAAAACATGGCATGCTTTATAAACATAAACATTTTCTTATTAATTCTGCTAAAACCACCCTAGGAACCTCTAATCTCCTTCCTCACTTTTATATGGTGGCCCTGTTCTTGCCAACTTGCAGGTATCTCTTAAAACTGAAGTTAAAATATGCTACAGCAAAGTTACTAAATGTGCTGCCAATAACTAATACTATACACATCACTGCAAGGTCCTTAAAAATTTGAACTGCCTTGAACTACCCCACTACCTGGACTTCGTACAACTAGCTACTGCCTACAACATCATTTATAAATCCCATGCCTTTCCTACACTAACAAACCCCTTCATTCTAATGATAACATCACCATCTATAAACCACAAATAGCAATCAGAATTAGCCTTTACTGCTACTCTGTTGCCAGTAAATGGAATTCTATAATATCCTTCATTCTAACATTTTCTGAAGGACTACAAACTCGTGGCTCTGCTCATGCCATAGCCCAGGTTGAACATCAACCTCATCTACTTTTCTCTGCCCCTATCTGTAAACCCATCACCATTTCTTCATCTTCATCTGACTATCCTACCCTCTCTAGCACTTTACATAACCCCTTCCTATCACCTCCTCCCCATTTATACCAATCTATCCTAATCTATCTCTCCCCTTTATAGTTATAATTAAACTAAACAGATGACTTTTACTTATTACTACTGTGAATTGCCAAATGTATGCTCTCCAGAATTGTATACGGTGTTTACTTTGCCTTTTTTCATTGTTCTCTTATTAACATATTATTGTTATATCTCAGTGCCTTATAATATTGTTTATTATTTCTGAAATATATAATTTTCAACTGTTTTTTATATATTGCCTTTGAAAAAAATATTTTTTCTCTGTTAAATGGAGCTTTTTTTCTTCAGGCCTGCACTAAAAATGGGCTCTTGTGACCCATTCATGCTATCCCAGTAAACAAATGTCAATAAATAAATAAACAAATCTGCATGAATAACAAAAACTAATCCATGCCTCACAAAATAGTGTAAAGGAATCAAATACAAAATAAAAAAAAATTATAGAGAAGCAGATAGCAAGAAGATTGACCACAGTTTCCTTTGGCTGAAGCTTGCACAATGTAAGTATGCTGAGTGGCCGAGTAAGCTTGCCTGGCAGTTGGCAAGCATTAGAAAGCTAGGTTTAATGTCCCACATATCAGACATACTAAGTTTAGGAGGAACAACACAATAAATCTTGTTGCTGGTGTTTTCCAATTCATTCCTTATACTCCAGAAAGTACATGATTAAAAAAAGGAAACACAGTGGTGTGACTTCTCTGAAAAGTTATCTATGTGTTTGTTTATTTATTTACACTACAACAAAAAACAAATAAGTGTTGTATGCAATGATTGTTCCTTTCTGGAAGCTAGGATGATTTGAAGCTATGACTCAGATGTAAAAATAAACATACACAAATGGAATTACAGTCCCACCCAGAACTGTAGACAACAAACATACAGCAAGCCATATTTTGAACTGCTTGCTAACTGACTGAAGACATTGCAGCAAGCATAATAGATATATTATAACAAGAGTTAAGTCATATCATCCCTGAGGTTAGCCAGGTACATGTGTAACACCTGTGTTGAACATCATTATACTGTGACAGGCGTACACATTAAGTATTGAGAGCAAACGTATTATAAGATATGGGTCTTTTAGAATACATCAGTTCATGTGAAAGAGTGGGAACAATCTGGATAAAGAATTGTTTGCTTTTTGGACTTGTAACACTGCTATACCTAATCATTGTTTTAGGTTGAGTAGCAGCTATTTCCCATGTGGACAATATCCCCCAGAATGCCATGTCCTCATTTCAGCTTAATTGTGGGAAACCACTTTGCATGTGAATGCAATGTGAAATGGTCCTGTAATTACATCATATATAATTGGAGAAATAAGTTGTACTAAGTACTGCATTATACCATAATATAGTGGGTCAGTATAAATACAACTATTGAGTAAACATATACAAAACATCAGGACACAGACTTTCACATTTGGAAACTTTGGTAAAACTGACATGTGCATAAAACATAATGAAAACTGTAAAATATGGAAGAAGAAAAGATGCAAACAAAATTTGTATCAAAAAGTCTAAAAATGTATCTCTGAAGTGGATCTTATGAAAAATGTTCTTTATTTTGAGTTATAACATTTATATGTTCCTTGCTGTTCCAAACTAAAAGGGTCTTTCCTTAACACATTCTTTCTTAAGAATGTTTAGCCAATAATAAAGCAAATAATTAATTCATTTAAATAACATTTTACAAGTATAAAGTAACACATCCAACCATGCTACTAACTTCCTAGTTGAAGCTGTTATTTAAGTGTTCCACATTTTCCTTATTTGTTCCTCAATTTGAGAATAAATGTTCCATCTTTTAGTGGTGGCAGGTTAAGAGCTATATACTTACAGAAAACAAATATGTAGAAAAGCACCCCACCCCACACACATACACACTGAAGAATCTTACCATGGCCCTGCCCTGCATCATAATTAACCTGCCATATGCCCTCTGTGAAGCCAACAAACACCTATCTACTAATACTACAGTGAGCAAATACTTTGTGAATACCTTTTTAACTTTGCAACTAGCATTATCAGTGAAGGACTGATTAGAAAGATTTATACAGCATTAAGCATTATTGAGGAACCAGAAGAATTAAGACTGTAACAATTTTTTTTATGATACCTCCATGCAGGCAGAATACAATGAAATACAAAAACATAGGCTAAATATATATATATATATATATATATATATATATATATATATATATATATATATAGTAAAGATCTGCTTTGGGATTCATTAAAGGGCCTAGCATGAGCCATATGGCTAGGACTAAAAAATGGTTGCATTCCCACAGTACTGTATTTTGCATTTCAGAGACATGCTAGCTATGATGAGACATAACCTCATTATCAGCTACTTTGCATATCTCTGAATCACAGTGACTACCATGATGTGCAGATCATTGCTGATCTGCATGCCATGGTAGTTAACTGCTGTGGACACATTGTGTAGGCATAAACATACTCACCTTAGTTGTTCTACCCAACATCCAAGTGCACAGTCAAACAGACACATCACAGTTCCTGTAGCTGTCCATGAATTGTCTCCACAATCCTTATACTAGTTTAAGTGCCATTAAGACACAGGACTTCAGAGTATACCTGGTGTCTAGGGGGTTCACCTTATCTCCTGATCCATGTACTAGTTCAAGTACCATTAAGGCACATGACTTCAAAGTATACCTGGTGTCTAGAGATTCACCCTATCTTCTGATCCCTGTACTAGTTTAGGTACCATTAAAGCACAAGTGTAGTTTCCCTAGCATCTAGTGCTTCCCCATACCTACAATCCCTATATTAGTTTAAGTGCTGCTTAGGCACAAGTGTAGTATCCCTAATGGCTAGTGCCCCCTCCAATCCCTGTACTCATTTATGGGCAATTAAGGCAATGGAGTAGTAACCCTAGTGGCTAGTGGTTCATCCCCCTGATCCCCATACTGTTTTAGGTGCCATTACAGCAAAAGTGTAGTATTCTTGTTGGCTAGTAAATCCACCACCACCCCCACCAAACTGCAATATTTTAGATGCATATAGATAAATATGGCCTCTTGGATGCTTTCACTACCCCGATGTGGTAGATCGATTTCATGCATTGCTTGTCACATGTATGCCTTCTGGAGGCAGTTCTGGGAAAGAAAGAGCACACAGCTAATTAGCATTTGCCTCTCTCCTGGACCACCTCATTAGCATACAACCCAGCCTCAGAGCCAGCTCTACATGGTGCTGTGTGGCTTCATGTTACAGCACCATGAAGCACCATTTTAGGCTCACTCTGAATTAAAAAAAAGGTTACCACAATGTATACACAATGTGTGTATGTCATGGTAACCTTTGTGAATTCACTTCTGGTCATTTAGCCAATTATACACATTGTAAACAGGTCTATATTAGATCATGAACATTTCAGTCTATATTAGATCAGCGAACGGTGATTAATCGACCCTATGTAAGCGAAAGCTTACAATGTCGAACTGTCAGAACAGCAAATTTTTTTCCAAGGGAAAAAAAGTGCTGTTCCAACAAAAAAAAAAAAAAGAAAACACTTTAAACATTACATTAAGTTGGGGGCTTCACCCCCCACACACACACCCCCCCTACTTAAATATACCAACTCCGAGACTGCACTACAGTGCTGAAAATGGCAAAGTAACGAAGTGGCCTAGCGAATTCTTTCCCAGGGAAAGAATTTGTTTAAAAGTCGCTTTGATATTTTGCCTTTTCAGTCTTTTAAGTTCGACCAAGATGCATTCAAACCCTTGTAAACTAATATTATACACCAAACTACTTCCAAGGCATGAAAGTTATTCACAAGTTTCAGCACTCCTGTCATGAACCAAGGAACAAGCACTGCCATGCCTGTACTGACATCCTCAGATAACAGTACCTTGATACACTGTGCTTCTGGGTAGTAACCCCATTCACTCAGTAAAGCACACCTCTTAACTGTAAACTTTCACATGTCCAGACTTTTGCGTCATATTTTTGGTCTGTTCCTCATAAAATTAGTGATTGTCTGGATTTCTGTGGCAAATCAGTGAGGAATGAATTCACTAAATTATGACAGGCATTTGAGTTTCAGATTTCATATCCTTCAGAAAATGCATGGTAACAAAAGAATTTTTATTCTAGCAACTTTCAAAGTTTGTAAGAGCAATAGTTACTCTTTGTCACTATTTTGGGGACTTTGTCCCCACCCCCATTATTTTTGGCTTTGTCCAGATATTTTGTGCTAAAAGGTTGAGAGCTATGTAATTAAGTCAGCACTGGTTTACAATCTAGGATTCTTGAAATACATCAATAATATTAATTACATTCTGAAGTATAATAAATATCTATTTTAAACTGGGAGCTCAACAAGCCTAAAGTCATTACCAAGGACTGCACTGCACAAAACAGAGGTCATAACCTAATTCTAGTATAGTAAGCATCAAAACTACTAAATAGCAAAAATAAGTAAATAAATAACGACAAAAAAACAAGTCTTAGTTCTGCCTGTTTGTAATGTGCTCCATGTGCTGACTGATAAATTTCCACAAGCTAAGTGCATCTATCTTCATATGCCTTTATTGAAACACTGAAACACTGAAACACACACAGGGATTCAAGAAAAGTTGGCTGAAGTTGCATAAAGTGCCTATCACAGGTTCAGCAACAGCTTTAGTTGCAAAACATTACTGGCTGATTTGTATGTCTCTGAATTCAATATTTTTACCTCTCATGCTGGAAGCACATTGTGATGGCAATGTTCTCTGGCAGCCTATGTATCTCAATGGCTCAGACATCATACCTTGAACTCTACAGAAGTTTGCAGAGAATGCTGGATGTTGTTTGACATATTTGTTCAGCCTACTGCAGATGTTCTGGTAAATTACTAAGGAATATAGTCAATAATTCCAGATACAGCAAGAGGTTCTCCCATTTGATTCTCGGCTGGAGTGCAGGAAGTGCCTTCTGTGTGGAGTCTGCATGTCCTCCCCATGGTTGGGTGGGCATTCAAAAGACATGCGTAAATGGGCATGCCCTTCGTTAAAGGTTGAACATCGAGCTGGCACCTCGGCATTCGTGAAAATCTACTGACAATCATTAGCGGACTGGAGTTACGCTGTGGCGACCCCTAACTGGGAAAAGCCGAAAGACAAGCAACAACAGTCAATAATTCCAGATGTTAGAGTTTCATACTTATTGATTGAATTAGAGTAGTATTTAAAAATTGTCCCTGATTGTGGCAATTTATCCCCTGTTATCTTTAGCTTTGTTCAGAGTTCTTGAGCAATAGCATTGAGAGGTGTGACAAGCACCTTCTACACACATAGACACATACACACACACACACACACACACACACATATATATATATATATATATATATATATATATATATATATATATATATATATGGTTTGCTATCAAAAGGCAGAAAGTCAGTTAAATGACAGACACTTTTTTGAAAATGGTAGGAGTCACATTTAGAATGTCGACATACAAGTGACCGTCAGTTCATAATATCGTAAACAAGGCAGGGACATGTAGCATGTTTTGAAATGGCAACTGTCGACATTAACATCGGCAACACATTGTCGATGTTGCTGCATCTATCCCTGGACCTATTTAATATTCATGAGTCAAGTATATGCGTCGGTAACATCACTGTTTGCACTTTTCAATGTCGCGTTTTTGATAGTAATCCTATATATATATATATATATATATATATATATATATATAGATGATCTATATCATTAAAGCAAAAATATTAACATTATATATTGATGCATGCATACAAAATATGCATTAAAAAAGATGTTTTCTGTGCTTCTTTTCAGTGACTTCAGGATCTTTTGGTCTGGTGTTATGACATCATTGAAATGTCATCCACGTGTGTGTGTGTGTGTGTGTGTGTGTGTGTGTGTGTGTGTGTGTGTGTGTGTGTGTGTGTGTGTGTGTATGTGTATATTTATATCTATATATATCTATATCTATATATATAGCTATATATATCTATATATATATATATATATATATATATATATATATGGGTACATGTTAATTTATCTAGCACAATATATAAACAAAATGTTATCTAAACCTCATTTTATTGACTACACATTTAATATAACATATTTCAGAAAGAGAAAATGCACCAAAAAGAAATGGTTTTAAAGGGGTACAAGACCTCTTCAGCCCGCCCCCATGTGGGGCTTCACGTCCTCACTCCCTTTGCTTGAATATACCAACTCCAGCCTAGTTTTCTCTTGCCTTCTTCCTGTCTCTCTCCAGTCATCTTCACCAATTTGTCTTCCCACCTAAACATTTCAGGGTCACCTAAATATTTTCCATTATTGAATCCCTACCCCCATCCCATAATACAGATTGTTTCTACTAGTTACGGTACTTACGTATTATCGCAACCAGATTTTGCGACCTCTTTTACTTTCTTCACTTTTACTGAAATGGCCTCACTGAAGTGTGATATCGAAGGGTAGACTGGCAGAAGGTCTGTTGGGGATATCGGTAGGGATTTTAAAAAAACTAGTAAGACATAATTTTGAGGTGTGTGGGTAGCGTCCTTTAAAGACGTCCAGTATTGAATTCACGATCTCAGTGGTTGCGTGTGTACATGTGTTGGGCTGAAAGGAATGCAGGGGTTAGCGTACAATCTGTGGAATGGATTACTTTGCACTGCAGTTCCTTTTGGTGAAGGACTACTACTTCTTCGGCTTTACCTTTTTGTTTTTGATTTTTTTTTTTTGGATCATGTACGACAGTATTATGAAGGTTAGAAACAGGTTTGGTGGACTTAAGTAGCTTCATCATTGAAAGGGCTGATAAATAATACAGGTTTGAAAACAGAGATTTCCTACTTCACCGACCACATCATGTGGAAGGAACACGTTCGCAGTACAATGGGACTCGCTTAACTGACAGGAGATGCTGGCGTTAAAAGGGGAAACCTGTTTTTGAACCTTATCTTATGAGCTGTTTCAATGATAAACCTTCCTAAAAGTACAAAAACATTACAGAACACATGTCTCTAACCTTCATAACACTGCAGTGCTACTATTTGACCTAAACAGAAGCAACCAGCATTAACACAAAAATCTGGTTGCGATAATATGTAAGTACCCTGGTTACTATGGAGGCAGTATGTACTAGAATCACTGTCAGCTGACATCTATGCGCTTTCTCCTTGTTTCTCCCAGGCATGAGTTGGTATGTCATAAAAGGGGAGGCAATTTTATTTTTGTCCTCTCCTCAACAGTCTTCTGAAGTTGTTGGGGGGGGGGGCCTAATCATGCTTCTGCTGATGTGCTTTTGGATCTGTCTCTTCACACCGCACTGTTGATCGGTTCAGGTTTCCAGGTATGGTGGTCTAATCTTCTTGTAATGTTTTCTCCCAAGTACTGCTGCACCAGCGCGGTCAGAAATAAATATCATGTAGGCTTACTGTTTTGTTGTCTGATTTCATTTTAAACTAACTCTATCAACATTAATTTCATCAGATACTGACCTCTTTAAAGCAGGAAAGGACTTATAAAATCTATAACAAAGGACTAAATGGTTTACTAAAATGACAATACTATGGCAAATAGATTAACTGCAGAAATGTATGTATCAGCACACAAAAGAGAATTCTTCAACAAATCCAGGCTCATGCACCCTACTGCATTCTGCCTGTCAGTACTCTTCCATATAATTTAATCCTTCCACATTAAATACACCATCCTATATACTTTTAAGTCAGCAAGTCAGCCAGTCACATGTTTAGGTGAAATGTTCACATTAATGAGAATTCTAGAACATTTGAAAAGGTATCTTTTATGCCAGGCAAAATTCTGATGCACGACACATTTATTATTTCTGTGTACTTAAATATTAACACCAACTTCAACTTGCACTGCTATATGGGGAAATTAAAACCATAAAAAACATACTGAGAGCATAACAACATTTTTTGATGCAAGTGTATATGATCAGATATCACAGGAATATGATGTGGATGAGGAAATGATACATGTTGTCAGTGCTGTTGTTGAGTTTCTGGGTGCAGTCTTATACTCTAAAGAAAGATGCATCATATAATCCAGTTCTTTTAAGAGCTTTAAAAAATAGCTGTGGCACAGACATCAGACAAAACAGATGTGCAACTTCCTGATGATACAGATTCTGTCTTCCAATAAATGGTTGTGTTGTCTAGATGCCCCATCAGCCTAAGGATTGCAGATGTTCTACCATAGGATGCAAGAGAAAGAGAGGGTGACACTGAATTAAGTACAACCATGAAATACAATTACTACCAGAATGAAACCTCAAAAAATGCACCAGTATCAAACCCACACAAATCAAATGAACACAAAAAACTCTTTTTATTCTTATTTATTCTCATGAATCCATTTACAGTCATTGTTGCAAATTCTAATGAGACAGATATTTTTTTTTTTTATTTTTCATTTTTATTTGTATTTATTTATTTATTGCTAATAGAAAACACCTGTCTGGATGCTCAGTTTTATATCATAAGTGAAATCCTGCACTGCAAATGCTAGTCACATTGTGAAATATACAAAAGAGAAGGAATAAAACTTTGTGACGCCAACAAGAGATGTGAGCAAACAGATAAGTCGTTGTTTTCAGTTATTTCTTGCAATGTTTGTCTGACTTCATAGCTTTTTATACGCTATCACAAGTTGTATAAATAGCATGCAGTTTAATCCAGCCATAGTTTAACATATATCTAAAAATGACATGCACATTGAATATTGATAAAAAGGGAAAGCCCATTTATTAATCTGCTACTATGGTAAAATACAGGGTACATATACTAGTTTCCTGGGACTTGAAGAACATGGCTTTATGTGACAATTCTCAGAGAATTTGCTACTCTACAGAATAACACATACTGTGGTTACAGCATTCAAATATAGGTTCACAGGATTTTAAGTTTCATTATCAAACTTTTGATACACTTGACTGCCAAATGTTGGTATTTTCTACTTTCCATACGCATATTAATTTTATTTTTGAAGGAAGGTAATGACTGGCTTCTTCTGATTACAAGGAGAGATTTATTCCATAATCTTTTTTAATAGTGTTTAAGCTGTGGTTTGTAAATTCAGGTATCATATTTAGTGTCTTAACAAAATAATTAATTCTTCTGAGGATTATCACATGTAGCCATATACCATAGTTTTAAGAAACTAGTATTTTATGTACCCTGAAATGTCTTTCAGCATAGCAGAAGTAACAGTAGCAGTCTTTCTTAATACACATCTGTGCCTAACATCTGTATTTTTCCACTGTGCATTACATGTACCTTAGCCCTGCTCTGATGGATCATTTTCTCATCTTCATATATCATTAGTAATACTTTTTATCCTTTTAGTAACATGTCAGAAATCATTATTTTTTCCCTTAGTGACAAAAATAATGGACAGTATTGATCCTATAGCCATCTCGACAAAGCAGCTGCTATAGCCGTCACCACTTGCAGCTCAGTTCCTGAATCTCCAAGGTGAAGCCTCTTATTTGGGTCATTTTCAGAGATATTATACAGGAGTAAAGACAGTAGCACCCTAGCACATCATTTCATCATTTATTTCATTCGGTGAGCAAGTTGTACTCTGTGTACTACAAAATTGTATATTGCTTTTGTTTACTTTTCAACGTTCTCTTATGACCACTTTCCCCCTCTGTCACCCATTCATTTGCACTGTATCTCAACAGTGCTTTTGTTTCACAGTTGTAGTAAAAGACCCTACACAATCAGCACGCCACATTATTTTCTAACCATATCCTTCCTCCTAAATGTGTATCGCATCTTAATCAGCTTTTTCTAACTTTAATGTTACACTGTCTAAATTGTTTTTTTTTGCCAATAATTACTTAATTCTTCATGTTTAGAATAATAGATGGCTTCAAAATGTTCATGCCAAAATCAATTTGTATTCTTTTTTTTGACAACAGCCATTCCTTATATATGTTCTTATATCAAAGTTACTGTATACAATTCAGTCTGTAACCCGGCACCACAAATCATCAATCATTTATCTTTCAAAGTCAATAAATGGATTCTTCATTATAATTTCATAGGTAAGTACAAGACTGGCTGCCCTGGAGGACCATTTTAAGCCTAACCAGTTTCTCTTTTGATGCTTGAAATAACCTATCCCATTTGATATTAGACTGGTGTTGCCCATCCCATGGTTGATAATTATACATTACACCTAGTGAGAATAACGGGGATAATACCACAGATAATTTGGGGGACCCACGCATCAGATAGAGCATTTAGGAGCTGTCTCTCTCTGTTAGCATTACAGGGTCATTCCTGGGGTAAATTTTCTGTTTCCCCGCCACAGATCTGAAATGCGCTTGAATATGGATAGGGATGAGCTTTGTTTTACATGGTTGGGGAGTCTGTTCCAGAGCAGCAGTATCCTCTGTGAGATATACCAGTTCCTCCATTCTACCGATGCTGCAGAGTAGGTTTAAATGCCTAGACAAGTACTTCTGTTGCCACTTGACTTACTGATATGCAATAAATCCATCAGGGTCAGAAGATGCACTGTATGCCAGACACAAGTCACCTCTTAGCGGTTTGTAAGATACTATGTATAGTGACAGGGCTTTGAGTTGGTCCATGTAAGACATATTGTTTAGACCATGCTTCCTTTTAGTAAGGTATCTGTGTGGGTGTTTCAGTTATTACATGTGTCTAGACAGATACATGCAAAAGTGATAATTATTTGCAATGATTGTCCTAATGAGGGATGAGTAAAGGGGACAATAACATTCTTAGATCTAAATACAATCCCTCTGTTTATAAGCTATGCAATATAGAAGGACTTTCTTATGATAGTGGACATGTGTTGGTCAAATGTTAGGCCACTGTCCATGTATGTTCCCAAATCTCGAACAACCGCGTCAACTCTTAGGGATGTATTGTCAATGTGGTAGTCCCTCTGTGAAGATGACTTCCCAAAGTGTATGCTAATGTATTTTTTGGCATTTAATTTCAATCCATAATTTTGGCAACAGTTATTGAGAAAGTTAACAAAGTCATGGATGAGGGCTAGATGGTACATATGTCCTAACTTAACTTAGTCAAAGCATTTGACTTTATTACCCATAAAGGCATTGTCGACAAACTCAAAAAATTAGGAGTAAACACGTATGTCACTCACTGATTAGCCAACTGGTTCACAGATAGGCAAAGGAAGTCAGGATATGGAACGTTAACTCCACAAAAAAAATCACCAGTAGAATCCCTCAAAACTCTGTGCTGGGGCTTGCCTTTTTTTGTCATTTATTTCTTGGAAGTCAAAGATAACATTAAAGTGATCTAGTTGACCAGGTCTGAGGATGATTACAAACTAGGTGGCATTATAGAATTCCCTAAAGATACAAATATCCTCCCAGAAAACTAGTTTCAAACTAATAATAAGTGCAAGAACCATGGTTTACAACTGAAAGCAAAAAAAAAAATGCATAATAATATTCTTTGATAAGAGGACCACCCCTGGTAATTGCTATATAGATGATATACCCCTAAGAGATGACCCAGTGGTTAGGAACTTGAGAACATATGCAGACAATGACTTGGCCTTTGACCATCACACGTCTACTATTTTGAGGAAATCATTCTATATTGCACAAGTGACTTCTGTGGAAGGTTGGGTGCCGGGCTGGCAACTCGACACTGAAAACTCCAAAGCCAATCATGAGCGGACAGATGATTGACTGTGGCGACTCCTAACTGGGAAAAGCCGAAAGAAGAAGAATTCTATATTGCATAAATTATAAGCAAGGGTATGGCATCCAGGTCTAGGGATGCCATTGTACCCCTATATTTGACCCTCATCACACTGATGACTGAGTACAATACCCCCTTGTATCTTACCAAGCATTTCAGCAACTGAAGCTGCCTCATAAATTCCTCTAAAAAAATACAAAATTTAAACTACTTGCAAAATGCAGACTACCTCCAAGCCTTAACCCTATACTTACTCTCCTACAGAATGCTGAGAGGTGAGCTATACCTTACATATGAGGCAGCATTTGATCATATAGGAATAAATAAGCTTCACATCTGCAAGTTTATCAGCATTAGAAACTTCTGTTCAAAACACCTTAACCTAGGTTATAACATAAGCAGAACAAAATGGAAGAAATATGGCTCAGACAGAGCTGTACAAGTAAAAATCAGCAGGACAAGGAGGAGGGGAAATCATTTTGGAAGACTGCAGGAGGGAAAGGAGAAGAAGACTAAGAAAATCAGAGACCTGCAGGAGAAGATTAAATCTGAAGAGAAGGTAAAGTAGAGAATAGTCTGAGTAGGAGTAATGTAAAATGGCAGACAAAGGGGGGATGCTAACATAAACATACTGTGTGGAAGAGATTCAGAGTATGGCTACTAAAATGCTATGAGGAAGTAATTGTATAGGAAATCAAAAATTCAGGAGAGCTTTATTGCTTTCTGTGAGCAATTGTAGAGTCAAGAAGCTTCCTGGCAAACCAGCTGCTGGAATCAAAATTCCTGAGCTAAATATTAATAACCCTAGATATGGAGATAATACCATTGTAATGGTGGAAATTGAGGATGAGATGATGAGCCTGTTGGTGAAGGTGAGGTAACTCCATTAATGTATCTATTATGTTTTTCTTTTCATTTCATTTACTTTCCTGCTATCATATCATTTCTTTCCATATTGCTTTACAATCTATGTCCAGTAATCTCAATGCATTTGCTGTCATATAAGCTATCTTCTTTAAATCTACCACCCCCAAATCTCCACTGTCTCATGATCTAGCAATTGCTTCCCAGTTAATTCTTTGTTTCTTATCTTCCTTTATAAATTCCTTGAGCAAATCTTCTTTAACATCCCTATCATTGGTAATCTGCAAAGCACTTGTCCGGGATATATGTACTGTGAAATTATACTCCTCTGCATTACTTACACTTTCTGATCTTCTTCTAATTTTAATAGCTTTCAGTTCTGAATTTGCTCCCTCAAATGTTCATATATTCTGATATGTTGACTCTGTTGTTCTGTCTGTCAAATCCCTGAGTATTTTATTTTCTCCTTCCACATCACACTTCCATTCCTCTTATTCTCTTCCCTTTCTTGTCCCCATATCTTTAACATTTGCTTTTTTCTTTATTTTTCTTTTTATCTTGTTTTTGCTCCAAACTTCCATATTATTTCAAATACTTTTCTATCGCTGTCTTTTTACTGCATGTATCAGAGTCATATCACCAATGTGTCATCTATGTATAGCAATATAATCAAATCTTTTTGTTCCCATTAATGTCCTTTTATATCAGCCCCCCTTACTGCTTGTGCTAGGTTCTCCAAGTACAGTGTAAATAGCAGTGGCGATAGCAGATATTCTTGCCTAGTGTTCCTCCTTATCTTGATTGTATTTGACACACTCTTTCTCTCTCTTATTTTCACTTTTGTTGTTGCCTCATTATAACAATTTTTAACACTTGTATCCACTCCTTAAGGAATCTCCATATCTCTTTTGTTTCCCATAAGTACTTCCAGTTCACCTGGTCAAAGTCTTTCTTTATCTCTTGTACATCTTGTATTATTAATAGAGTTCAGATTAAATTATCTGCCATCCTTCTACCTACTACAAACCCCTTTGATCTCCATGGATGATTCTTAGTAGAATTTTACAAATCTCTCTGATAATATTTGCATAAAGCATTTATAATCATGGCTAAGTATAGAAACTGGTGTGTATGAGGACAGTTCTATTGGGCTCTTCCTCTCATTAGGAAGGGAGGTTGGCATAATGGTTAAGGTGCTTACCTTAAAGACGCAAGGTACAGGGTTAGATACTGTCTTGGGATAATTGGCTAGCCAAAAATGGCCCACAAGGGCAATTAACCTAGTACTATATTATGAACTATTATGGATAACCACAGTTATCTCTTCTTCATGTATTTGTTGAAGGGTCCCTTTCTTATATTTAATTGAATATTTTTCCTACCAGTCTATCACCCTCTCTTTTGCCATTCTTCAACATTTGATAGGAGTTCATCACTACTGGGAGATTTGCCCTTCAGATGAGATATTACACCAAGCCCCTATTCAAAAGATCCCAACACACCTTGGGTCTCCACTGAAAAGAGGCCAACAGCTGGGACTAATCAGGTCAACAAAGGATAAATAAAATAATTTCCCTTTTGCAATTTACTACAACACTGTTTGCATCTTGTTCCTACTTATAGGACTTAATAAGGTCTCACATTCCTAGTCAATTTATTTGTCCTTGGTTATTGCTAGTCTTTGTTCTTTGTCTTATCCTTCTCATCTGTGGTTTTATTACATAACTTTTCATAATGTAATTAAATCTTTGTAATATTCTCATAATGTTCTGATCTCCTCACTTCCTTCTATCATAGGTTCATAGGTTGGTACTAGGCTATCAGCCCTAGGGCCTATACAAGCCTAGCCATAACAATTCCCTGGCTATTTCTTCCCACATTATTTACTTTCCTGGACCCCTGTCTAGCAGGGCGACTGACGTGATCCCTGGGGTGAATTTCCTTTCTCCCATCCAATTGTCAAGGTTCCTCTTGAAGAGGTCCAAAGAGGCACTCTGCTTGACATGTATGGGCAATCTATTCCAGAGTCTGGGGAGTCTCTGGGTCAGGAACCTATCCCTCCAGCATGTTTTGTTTATTGTGATGACAAGGTTTAGATCCCTGGAGCGTGTAGCTCTGAGGGATTGGGATTTCTTTAAGTGTAGCATGTCCAACAGCTCTGGGTTTGACATGGCCTTGTATGTTAAGCAGAGATCGCCTCTGAGTAGACGATATGTGACAGAGAATAGCTGGAGTTTTTTAAGGCAGTCAGTGTAGGGCATCTGCTTTAGGCCTGTGATTCTTTTAGTGAGGTATTTCTGAGGCCTTTCCAGTTGTTGCAGATGTCTTGAGAGGTACATACCAAGTGGTCATCATCATAACATCCATTTTACTTATTGCCTTAATCTTACTGCTGACATTTTAGTCATTCTTAGATTTTCACTGAATAATATCTGTTCTACTGCAATGCTCCTATCCCATATAGTTTATGCTCCCATCTTTTTAACAGCCTTTTTTAGCTCTCCTGCAATGTTTTTGTCCTCTGCTTCTGTATTTCCTATTCTTTTCTTGTGCTGTATTTCCTTCAAGTCCTCCACTAGCTTCCCTCTTTTGAGTCTACTTTCCTTCTGCATCTCTTTGATTTTCTCTGTTACCAGCTTTTTTAACTTTCCTTTTATCTGGTCCCCTGCTTCCTCTGTCTCCTGTCTTTCATCTTCCAGTTTTCTCCCTAATCATTCCATCTCCTTTCCTCTCTCCAGCAGGTGCACAAGTATCCTCCAATGTTTTTTTCACTTTCATATTCTTTTCCCATCCTCTTTTCTCCTTCTATTGTTGCATTGTCTGCCAATGTGTTATCGGTTTTATGTTTTTAAGTACCCTATGATAATGTTCCAATGTTATGTATCCCCTATCTAATCATGACCAGTGTGAATAAAAAGTATATCCTTACCCTTCTACTTGAGATCTTCATTGTCCCAAGTGTCCACCCATCCAGCTGTTTTATGGTAATCTTTCAGGAATCTTCCTTCCTTCCTTCATTAGTCACATTTTTTCTGTATGACTATGTTCCACTCCCCAATCTTAACTACCAGTCCTTCTGAAATCTCAATACCTTCTCCAATATTTCACTCAGAGTATTTGCCTTGGTCTGTGGAGGTTTATATAATGTTGTTATTATTTTCTCTCCATTTTTACCCCTGCAAATCTACCTTTCTTGTTTTCCAACCTCTCCTGTATTTTCTGTGGTAAGTAGTATTACTCCTCTGTTTCTTCTCTTCTTATGTAGAGCTTGTTGCTACTTTATAGCCTCTTCCTTTTAAACTGTTATGATCCTCTGCTGACAAATGAGTTTCCTGCATTGCTATTACTAGTAGTTTTGAGCATTTAAGATAGTTTAGTATCCTTTCTTTCGTAACCGTATTAGCCCATTTACATTACAAGACCTTATTCTAATTCCTACCTCTCTCCCATCTCTACTTTTTTGTTTTCCTCATACTATATTAAGTTTGAATTGAATTACTCCAATGTAGTTCCCATAATTCCTTTGTCCTGCATTCCCTTACTATTTGTGCATGCTTCTTTTGTCCCCATATAAACTGTATACATATTTATATTGAGCGCTTCTCTTTTTTTCTCTCTTTTTGCTACATCTTTTTGTATGGCCTGCCTCTTCACTCTACTCTCTGTCATCATTATGACAGCAACCATCTACAAGATGGGTGTCCACTTCTTTAAGGTCTAATTCCTACATGATTGCTCTGCTACTTTTCCATCTTTTTTATCTTCTTCCTCTTTCTCTCTCTATCTGTCTAGATCCCTAACCAATGTATTTCTAACTTCCTTTATTGCAATCTTTGTATAACAAAGTTGTTCTCTTTCCTTCTGTCTCCATTATGTATGTATGTAGTGCCTGTTAGCTGTTCTTGTCTTCCTTCAATCGTCTGCGTTTTAGGAATTCAGAGCTTGACTATTGATAGGCCCTCCCACTTTGACCCTAATTTTTCTTCCTTTCCACTGCTACATTACTTCTTCCTCTTTACCTCACTTTAATTTTAATGCTTGTCATTATGTTTCCCCTCAATTTTATATAGTCAGGTTGCATCTTCCATCCTATTTTTCTTTTATTTTCCCCTTCTGACCTACCCGTCTCATCTTCATCTAATCCTTAGGACTTTTCTTGAGTCTTTCCTTTGCCCCTGGTGTGTCATTAACCTGAACTCTTGACCTTGAATATGTTGTTTTAACATGTATGTAATGATTAATAAGGACTCCTGTTGCACTTGTTTAATCTGTACTACAAGATTTATACAGCTTGGCTGTTGAAAGTGAGGTGTCACACTTTTCCCCCATATTTGTTTCTCTTTTAATGCTCCATTACTTTTCTTGTATTCACTTTGCATTTTCTATTTGTGTTTTTTCATCTCACATTAGCCCTCTTCTATATCTGTACATTTTCTTCTTTTGTTTCAATGGTTTACCCCCTTTCCTTTCAGTCAGATGCATCTCATTACATTTATCACAATACAAATATCATCAGAGGGTTAACTCTGTTATGTAACAAGCTGCTTTCTGTGCCAAGGGTGCAGGGTTTGAAACTCCCCCACTTAATTTTTATCTGGCAGTTTGAGCAGAGGATTAAGCCTGTGAGTTGTAGTTCCTGGCATACAGGGTTTGATTCCCTCAGCCCTCATTTGCAAGTCACTTTACCAGACAGTACTTGGGGCAAACAAGTAATTTGGCTGGGCTCCTCAATGGTCCCCCACACTGCAAGCCTAGTAACTACCTATGAAGTATGAATTAAACCCGAAATACTGTGGCCACATATTGTGAAAACAGGATTCACTAGAGACTAGATTAATGCTGATAAATACTGACGATGAAAGGAGAAGATGCAGCACAGACTAAGGTGGAAGGACAGCTTTACTGAACTAGTGAATATGAATTTGTAAGAATTTAAAGAAGTAGTCAGTGACAGACAGGCCTGTCATTTTGGTCACAAAGAGGCAGATTCAAGTAAATGACTCAAAAACAACAAGAATGACAAAGTTGGCAACAATTTTACTGGAACCAGCAGTACAGGCACCATTTATGAGAAGGAGTCTTTTCTGCTTTGATATGATAAGTGTAATCATTTTTGTGAGTGCACGTTTGTATCTTAGATCAGTGGTAATAATAAAGTTGACTGACTTTGGGAGTTAATTAGACCTGATTTGCCTGCAGACAGAAAAAAAAAATTTGGCTGTTTCTTTCTGAATGAACACTATAATTAAACCACATGAATGTTTTTTTCAAGTTTGTCTCTGAAACTTGCTGTGGGTTGTGGTCTGAGTCTTAGACTTGGCAGCTGGGCAAACTCAAGCCAGTCTTTCTGTTCCTCAGACTACTAAATGACTTCATACTAGTTGGTGGAAGTAGCAAAAAGGAGAAAAAAGCTAGAAAATTAGATGGAATAGGTGTGTATGTATGAGTGTGTTATATATACACACACCAGTGTACGCATGCATGCATGTTCATACAAACACACATGCACACACTTAAATACCATTGTTAAAAGTGGTTGAGTTTCTCTGTTTTCAGCAAAAGTCATTAACTCATTCCATGTGTTTATATTTATAGCTGTATCTGTCTATGTATATAACTATATAACTATATAAATCTCTGATTCTCTTATATATACATATTTTATATATATATATATATATATATATATATATATATATATATATATATATATATATATATATATATATATATATATATATATATATATATATATATATATATAGACACACACACACACACACACACACACACACATTTATACATCTATTAACATATTATGGCAGTTCTCACCCTACGACATGTCAAAATATTTTAAAATTGAAGTGACACAACATAAATAACATTGATTTAAACATACCCTGGGATTGAATAAACTCTGTGGAGGCTTCACACAAAGCCTACAAACAGTTTACATGCGAGTGCGGTGGCAGTGTGCAGCACGCAGCAGCATGCAATGCGTATTCATGCTGCATGCCGTGTTTAAGCGAGGTTTCATTGCTGGTAAAATGAACAGCACCCCTGTTGAAAGGTTTACTATGGTTTGTGTGAAAAACAGTCTGTTGGCAGCACTGCTGCTAAAAATCAGAATGTCGTGCACAAAACATAAATGGATGGGATAGTCGAACACACTTATGCGAATGCAGTAGTGTACAGAGATTGTGGTACAGTGGGGATTGGAAATTCATCCATATTCCCACTGTAGTGCGATCTTGGAGTTAAAATGTATTAGTGGGTGGGGGGGTGCAGCCCCCCACGGGGGGGGTGCAGGGGGGCTTTCCCCCTGCAAAAATGTGATATGTCATATAGGAGTCTGATTTACATCAGCTCCTATACGGCTATCACGTGATGGTTTCAGCCACAATGTCGACTCACATGTGTCGATCATTTGGGTCAACATTGTGGCTGGTCTGAATGTTAGTGTTCAGGTTTACTATTCGTTGTTTCAAACGGCAAATGTTTTGCCGTTCGAACAAACAATGGTAAACCCTGTTGAAATCAGAGCACTGATGGTCCGTGGTTTTGTACAGAATGTCACAATGATCACAAGGGCTTCACAGATAGCTCTCAAACTCTTAGTGCAAGACATCTGGGCAAAGGTCAACATAATGGGAGATAATGACCCAAAAAATAGGGAAATGTGTTAGAATAAACAGGAGTTTGTGTTAAGATACATGGTCTGAAGAATTTGAAGTATGAAACTCAAATGCATGTAATATTGAGCCACATAAGTCCTAAGATCATTCCAGTGATATGGAAGAAAGCCATACATTTGATAAGGTGAGAATCTGATCAGTGGGTAGGTATGAATGTTAAGTATGTGGTCCAAACATGGTACAGATCAGTGTATCTACAGTGCAGGGTATTGTGATATCACATTCCTGGCATTTTGTACTGAAGCTGTGGAAATGATCTGTAATGGTACATCAAAAATAAACACTCAAGGGAAGTGTTTATATTGAATAGAGACACACAGATGAATTGTAGGAATGAACATAGGAAAAGAAGGCATATGAAACAACCTAATGTACAGCAGATGAGGGCATGTCAATGGAAGATGACTGTAGCAGCAATACCAATCACATATCAGTATGGTAGAGTAGGGACTGTACAGTGAAAATGTGCATTATGTGACTGTTGCACAAGGTGAAATAACATTGGGGAGGATGTTTGTGTGAGATAAGCATTCTGACATGGATAATGCAGAGGACATCTATCAGGGATCTGACATACAATTTGGATAGGGTACATATTGTGAAGCTGTGCAAACTGATTTGCCTGAATATGAGTGTAATCTTAGCTGAGGTCTCCAGCAAGTGGGACACAGGTAAAGGCACATGGGCAACATTAAAAGAACCAACCACAATTATTGACAATGTCAGAATAATACCACCAGTAATCCCATGACTCGGACATAATACATGTGATTTAGAGTGATCAGAGATGATTCTGTTCAAACACACTATTATGATATGTCCACACTCTATGAGGGTAATCTCACACACACTGTCATGGCACTGTAACATCTGGTGGCGGTGTTAGGAGGGACACTGCTATACCTGCATTCAACATTATGAGAAATACAGGCTAGCTGACTCATGTGCATGGAATATATATATATATATATATATATATATATATATATATATATATATATATATATATATATATATATATATATATAGCACAATGTACACGGTCACAAATGCTAGTCATGCCATTAATGTTGTCAAACACCTAGGTATGTAGCGTGTGCATCACCGGAACAGGTAGCAGACATGCATCTGGTGTAACAACTTGATTGATGCTCCTCACTATCAGACATTAATGTTTATGCCACAAAAAGAATACTTGAATTTGGCCAACAAGCTGTGTGACAGGTCACTGTGACAAAGGTGGTAGACTTCAGTTACACATGAGTGGAAGATGTGTGGAGAGGTACATGAAGAAGGGTGCATTGTACTCAGTTATTGGTGTGATGAAGGCTGGGAACTATGGAGATATTATGGCTTCTGATGTGGATGTCCTTCACGCACTCAGTACTTGTGTTACTTATGAGAGGGTAGTCAGCACTATGACTATGTGATGGTGGATGGTCTACTTACCATCTACCCCAGGGTGCAGGCCACATACCTATTAGTCTGATTATAGAGTGTGATGTCCATATTATACTTGGGTTGTGTGTTTGTTTTCCTGATATAACATATCCCCTATGTTTTCTAGTCATTGCAGGTGTTGTAATGCCTGTGGCAGCAATCTTTAGTCAGTGTTGATACTGTCTGTAATATACTAATATTACAGTTGGAGTCAATGATTGCCCACAATCTGCAGTCCTTCAGGTAGCTGTTTGTACATGTATATCATCTGTGGTGTCTATGACTTAAATAATGGGCAGGAAAGGGCCTGGCAGACAGCCTTGATATATGGGCCTGATCACTGGACCTGAGATATAGGTCATAGTGAGATGCCATGTGTTTGATACAATGGTCTACCCACTTAGTGATATAATCGTTTATGGCCACATCTGACAGTGCTGATTGAATATCTCAGTCTGGATTTGTGGCAAATGCCTTCACCTGGTCAAGTTCCACAGGATGATAGTTTTGTCATCATGCATGCCCTCGATCACCTCTTTGAGGACATCTATCAGATGTAATAAACATGATGTAATTACCTACTACACTGTGGCTGTAAAATTGAATTTTATTGCTGTTTTCATGGTTTACCAAACTTTTTTGTTGTTTCCACTGTTGTTAAGTATTTACAGGTGTGTTTTCACTGTTTTAAAGCTATCTGTTCTGACTGCTCTGATTTTCCCACCAAGCAGTATTTATTTATTTATTTATTTATTTATTTATTTATATTTGTTGACTGGGAGTGTCCGACTGGACGTAGGTCTATTTTCAGCGGAGGCCCGGGGAGAAAAACTCCATAGTTAAAACAAACTAGTTACATTGGATTACATAGCGATTAACAATTTACGTAGCAATTACTTTCAACATATTTACAGATGAAGAACATAGTACATCAGTAGACAACTAGAATCTATCTGTGAAGTACATAACAGACATTAACAAATGTTACAATAAGAAGTTCCTGCTGTATAATAAGTACTAGGCTTATGAGCATCTGAGCTTGCTATAATCAAGGTAGTTAGTGGAGTGGAAAGAAAGGTAGTGATACTTCATTAACTGATCTGTTAAATATTTATATCATTCTTTAGAGCCTCCTGGCTGCTGTTTTAAACATTTGTTTCAGTGTCTCACTGCTATTTTTCTGCTGTATTAAATATTCTCTATAGCTAGTAGCTGTAGCATAGTCTAGATCCAGGCCTGCTGCTTCTGGAACTGTTTGTAGTGGTTTGTTTGTTCTGAGCACATTTTCCGGACCATCTTGGATTGGAAGGGTCCTACCTGCACTCTTGTAAGAGAATTGTGTTTGATAGGCACCTGACTGGTAAAGGGAAGCCAGTCTAGGACTTGGAATAAGCATCTTCATTGGTCCTTTTGAATTTTGTTATATTTTTTCTGAAGTGGGCTACCAGCTACAACTCTGAGTTGAGATGCAAATTGGCTAGCGTCTTCTGAGTTTCCAAAAAACATAAGTTGCCTGTCCTTTTGCTTATTTATTCTAGTTATTGCACTGCTTTATTGCCTGCCTCCTACTTTTATACTGTATTTTATTTACTGTGCACTGAACTACACTCTTATACTGCAAGTGCCTGCTACACTGTGCCTGTAAAATTAAGTATTATTGCTGTTTTCACTGTTAAGCAAGCTTTTTTTGTTGTTTCCACTGTTTAAGTATTTCCTTGTATTTTTTCACTGTTTTAAAGCTATCTGTTCTGCCTGCTCTGGTTTTCCAACCAAGCAGTACTTAATTAACTCATCTGTTAACTGGTTAAATCATTCTTTAAAGCCTCCTGGCTTTTTTTTCTGCTGTTTTAAACATTTTTTCAGTGCCTCCCTGTTTTTTCTGCTGTGTTAAATGTTCTTTAGTGTTTCCTGCTGAAACTAGGGTAGCTTGTAGCTGCAGCATAGTCCAGATCCAGGCCTGCTGCTTCCGGAATTATTTGTAGTGGTTTGTTTGTTTTTAGCACATTTTCCAGGCCATCTTGGATTGGAAGGGGCCTATCTGCACTTTTGTGAGAGAATTATGCTTGATTGGGACCTGACTGGTAAAGGGAGGCCAATCTAGGGCTTGGAATAAGCATTTTCTTTGGTCCTTTTGCATTTTGTTACTTTAGCTTCTGGTACTCAGGCACTGCATCTGAGCAGGTTTTTGACTGTTTGCACATCGTGCAGCACCAAGCACTACCACATAATTTTGCTCCAAAGCCAGACAGTTAAATTCAACAATTTTTTTCTGAAAACCCAGGCAGAAATATCCATTTGCTGAGTTCCTCCGTGATCGTTTCTGGAATGCCATCCCTAGTGACAACAGTCTTCAACCCGCCATTATGGACAGTTGAACTACCCTTGTTTTCTCCTGCCAGCCTTGTTGACTTGGGTCTCTTGAGGCAGTGTAGAAATTGTCTCGTACACAGACAACCCTCTACTAATAACAGTCTAGTACAGAGTGTGAGAGGTGTATTTACACCAAGAATCTAGAATCCATGCTCTCTCTCACTGAAAACAGTAACATGGAGAAGGTTGTCAACTTAGCCACCACTACATATTCACATAGTACTACTACTCATATACATACCACTACACATACACATAGTACGCATCAAGCATGTAAACCCACATATGTGGAGGTTCTCTCAAAAAACTTATTGAAACACCAGAGACTTCCAAGACTGTCTGCTACAGCTAACACAGTCTCCACAGCACCAATTACACATACCAACACCAGTGTCTCACCCACCAAGCCCATAAGGCATAACACTCAAAAAACAAATTTTCTTTCATTGGAGACTCAATAGTGAGACACATGAATGCCTCACTCACCAGGTTGGACAAAGTGAAAGCCACAGTTAGCTGCCTGTCCGGTGCCAGGATTCACCATATCACACATGCACTAGGGCTCTCAGCAACAAGTACTGTTATGACTCTGTCATAGTTCATGTTGGTGTGAATGACTTGAGACATAACTTACTGACTATATGAAGAGAGACATGGTCAAGCTCTCTGAGTATGTGTCACAGGTAGGTATGTTCCTAGCCTTGCACGGCATACTACCCTCACCTAGAATGATGCAACAGTATAAGCAAAAAATGATTGATTTCAGTAATTGGCTTAGTTTTTGGTGTCATTTCAAGAGGGCCAAGTTCCTGTCTGCTGGAAGCCATGGTCGAAAACCCTCACTGCTTTGCCAAAGATGGTTTGCACCTGGCACCCCTAGGCTTTTGGCTGCTGGGAAAGGCTTTTGCCACCCCCATAGTGCCTTTTTTAGGCAAGGTCTCAAAAACAACACTACCGATGTGAAATTAACCAATCAGAAGAAAATAAGGGTCATACTGCTAAATAATAGGAGGTTAAAACAAAAACTACACTCCCTGGAAGCCTGGAAGCACTTCTATCACTAGAAGATATAGATGTCTGTGCAGTCACAGAAACCTGGTTTAAGGCCTCAGTGAGTATCCCAGTCCTGCAAGTCTACAATGCCTTCCACACCTTTAGACTGCAAAATGAAAGGGTGAAAATCAAAGGAGTCGGTGTTTCAATCTATATTAGAGATAAATTCACCTCACGTCTAGTTAGATTGGACAACTACATGGAATTACTCCAGGTCCAGGTTACAGTGAGTAAGACCCCAGTTCAAGTTGTAGCCAGTTATTGATCCCCCTGCATGAGTTATGACATCCACAAAGCCTAATTAATCAAAGTGAACACAATCCAAATTTTACTGAACACACTGGTTATGAGAGATGTCAATTATCCATCGATCAACTGGGAAACCTACTCTAGCCCAAACTCGCTAGCACAAAAGTTCCTTGAATTTGTGAATTCAAATGCCCTGATGCAACTTGTCCATACCTTGCCAAGAGGAACAAACATTCTAGATCTGGTCCTCACTAACATGTCAAACAGGTGCACTGCTGGAACTGTTGGACCCTTATTAGTTAAAACTGACCACAAATTAGTTACCTTCAAACTGACACTAACACTAGAACTCACAAAGGGTGAAATCAGACTAAAAATCTTCACCAAGGCAAACTATACCCTCCTAGGTAAAGGTATAAATGCAGTCCAATCCCCACCCCAAGCTAAAAGTGAAAGTCCTCTACGATCCCTTGCATAAGTGTATAAACTCTGCTGTACTTGATAAAATCAAAGCCAGAGCCCAAAGTAAAATCAGGCTGCCATGGTGGACATCCAGCATCAACAAACTCTACAATAAATGCAAAAAGCTGCTGACCAAGTAAACAAAGACAAGGACCAACATTGGAAAAGCACCTTCCTCACCCTTAACAGGCAAATAAGACAACTTGTCAAATCCTCCATGTGCTGTTCATAGGTTCATAGCTTCATAGGATGATACTAGGCTATTGGCCCGGAGGCCCTTATAAGACAAGAATTTCGTCCATGTTCTCCCAAAGTCAGCACTTGTCTCCCCTGTCCAGCAGGAACACAGGTGAGATCCCAGGGGTATATTTTCTGTTCAACATCCAGTTGTTCATGTTCTTCTTAAAGAGGGCTAGAGTGGTACTCTGCTTGACATAGAGAGGGAGTCTAATCCACAGATGGGAGAGTCTTTGGGACACAAATCTATCCCGCCAACAAATTCTATTAATGTCACAGACCAGGTTAAGGCCTCGCATGTGAGTTGTGCGAGTGGAGTTTGTCTTACAGATATGCAGCAACTCCATCAAGGCTGGGCCTGAAATGGTGTTGTATGACAGACACAGATCACCTCTGAGCAGTCTGTATGAGACTGAGTAGAGGGAAAGGAATTTTAGCCTATTTGAATAGGACAGGTGTTTGAGACCCCAGATATTCCTGGTCAGGAATGTCTGTGGACTCTCCAACTGCTGAATGTGCTTGGCAAGGTACATGCTGAAGGGGACATTGTACTCGATAATGGGTCTGATTAGAGAGGAGTACAAAGATGTTTTGACCTCCTTGTTCCTGGATGAAATACCCTTATTTATGAGGTGGGCCATGTAGAAAGCCTTCTGTACAATGGAGGCAATGTTGTGGTCAAAAGTCAGGTTGCTATCAACCTGGGTCCCCAAGCCCCTCATGACTGATTGCATGCTTAGTACGTTGTTATTAATGTAATAATTAGTGGGGATGATATTTTCCCCAAAGGGGATAATGATGCATTTCTTGGCATTCAGTTTGAGGCCATGCTTCTGACACCAGTCATTAGTTTGGATAAGGCCCTCTTGGAGGTTGTTCACATCCCTGGGGGAATTTAAGACAGTGCCCAGCTTGTAGTCATCTGCAAACTTGGTCAGCCACAGACCACTGGTTTTGGCTTGCACCTCAGAAAAGTATATCCCAAACAGTAGAGGCCCCAAGATCGATCCTTGGTGTACACCACTCATTATGGGTCTACTACTAGAGGTAGCTTCCCCTACTTTGATTTAGTGGATTCTATCAGTGAGACAGTTATCTACCCATCTGGTTATATACAGGTTGATGCCTAGCTGGGAGAGTTTATCTATTATGCCCAAGTGGGGAATAGTGTCAAAGGCTTTGGGTAGGTCAAGGTAGGCGGTGTGCACTTTCTTCCCCTTGTCCATGGCTTTGCTGACTGTTTCAAAGAAGTCGACCAAGTTTAACAGGCATGATCTCCCTTTGACAAAACCAAACTGTGTGGGGTAAAGCGTTTGGAGGTTGCCAATGTCCTTGTTTATAAGGTCCATGATAATGCTTTCCATGGTCTTGCATATCAGGCTAGTTAGGCTGAAGGGCCTATAATTGCCTGGGTCAGTGGATGCTCCACCTTTGTGTAGAGGGATGACAGTGGCTGTCCTCCATTCAGCTGGGATGAAGCTGGTGCGCAGGCTTTGGTTGAATAGGGTGTGTAATGGAGCTGAAAGCTCATGCCTGGGTTCATGTAGAATACAGCCAGAGATGTTATCGGGTCCCATGGAGACAGTATTTTTTGCATTTGAGAGGGCATTAAGGACCCGCTCCCTGGTGATAAGGGAAGGGGTCAGGTACTGGGGATGCCCTGGTTAACTGACGGGAGGGGACAAGGGGGTGAAGTTTTCACTGAACTGGTCTGCCAGCAAGTTGGCTATATCTATGGCATTTGTGTATGTGGTGTTATTGACCACCAGTTCAGAGCAGATTTGGGTGCTGGCTTTGAGATAAACCTAGCAAGTACTGCCAAGGATAACCATAAGGCCTTTTACATCTATGCATGTAACCTAAAGGGTAGGACTCAAGCATGTGCCAAACTAGTGGCCAACGGTATCACACACTATGATCCCACAGAGATAGCAAACCTGCTAGCGGATAGGTTTGGTGAAAATTTGACTTCCTTATCCCCTCCTAACTTACAACAAACCCTCCCCCAAACTTCCCCCCACCCTACATATCTGAAGAGCAGGACCTCAAAGTCCTGTCCAAGGAAAAGAACACAGCCTGTATGGGACCAGATGACATCCCAAATTTTCTTCTAAACAGGCTAAAACATGAACTAGCATCACCAGTAAGTACCATTTTCAATCATAGCCTACCCACAGGCTTTGTTCGTGTGGAATGGAGAACAGCTATAGTTATTCCCCTCCACAAAGGTGGCCTAGCAAAAGACCTGGGGAATTACAGACCCATAAGTCTGACCAGCCTCATTTGTAAGGCCATGGAATATATCATTATGGACCTAATAAATAAAGACATAGGTGACCTCCAAACCCTGGATCCTACCCAATTCAGCTTTGTGAAGGGCATATCCTGCCTGTTACATCTTGTGGATTTCTTTAAAAGTGTGACCAAGGCCATTGATAAGGGCAAATCTGTGCACACAGCATACCTTAACTTGGCAATGGCTTTCGACACAATCCCACATTCAGACATTACTGATAAACTTAGCAAACTGAATGTAAACCCCTTTGTTGTAATATGGGTTGCCAACTGACTCCACATCAACCAGCAGACATGTTACCAGCAGGGTGCCACAGAGGGTCAGTGCTGGGCCCCCTACTGTTTGGTATATAGCTCTCAGAAGTTCAAGTAAAAAAAAAGGGTTGTGGCTGACAAGTTTGCAGATGACTGCAAATTAGGTGCAATCATTGAATCCCCAAATTATGTCAGTATACTCCAGGAAGGTCTCACACAGACCAGCAACTGGTGTATTAGTCAGGGTCTCAAACTGAATGCAAAAAAAAACATCATTCCCTTCAGCACAATGTCCCTTCATACTATCAAATCGATAACAATATCCTAAGTACCCATGAAGTGGTATGGGACCTGAGATTGCAGGTTGACCACGACCCTAACTTCGACCACCACGTATCTACCATTGTAAGGAAAGCTTTCCATGTAGCTCACTTGATTACTAAAGGCATTGCTTTGAGTACAAAAGAAGTTATAACCCCCTATACTCGGTACTTATCAGGTCCATAATTGAGTATAACACCCCATTCAGTATGTACTGTACTAAGCACCTACAGCAATTAGAGAGAGCTCAGAGGTTTCTAACAAAGTAGATCAAGGGCCACAAGTACATCCCTTACACAGACAGACTAAAATCCCTCTCACTATACTCCGTATCATATAGACTTCTTAGGAGAGACTTAGGCCTGGCCTACAGAGCAACCTAAGACCCAGACCTAACGAACTTACTAAATATACGTAAATCAAATGGGTCTAAGGCTACCCATTCCAAGGATTTATATATGGCTTGTGACTTAAATAGGACATGCTGGAGGGACAGATTTATCTCCCAGTGGCTGCCACATCTTTGGAACAGGCTACCAACTCATGTGAAACAGATAACTTCTATGACACTCTTCAAGAGGAACCTGACTGAGTGGGTGGGGCACATCAAATTTTTACCGGGGATAGTGCCCATACCCCTCCTGGGCATGGCTAGTCATTATTAATGCAATCTCGGGGATTGACTAGTACCTCTACTGTATTACATTGGGGTGAAATGGCTAGGCTTAATATGACCACAGGGTCGATAGCCTAGTAATCCCCTATGATATAGCATTAACAACTCACACAGGTCTGTGGGCACAGCTGGGATATTACTAGTGTTCATTTAGAAAAGGTCCATGATGACATGTTGGTCTACCTTGCAGTTGAGGAGAGTCAGGATGTTTCTATACATGCATACATAAGGTGCTGCACCCCAACTCAAATGGATGCATGTTGATATACACCCTTCTATGGGAACATAGCCTGTGTGGAGGGTGTGTTGATGTGTGTATTCAACTGTATCAGGAAGGTATATGTGCTGTTGTCACAGCCCATTGATTCTGTATCATAAGCTTGGATGAAGACAGTGCATACTGTCTGTCATGATCTGGCCTAGGGTTTTGACACAATTCCCCATACAGGTATCTTTGAGAAACTCTGTAATTTGTGTTCTTAGTTTTTGTGGGTACCACTAGTCTATTTTTCCTCAATCTTTGAGAAACTCTCCCAGCTGGGGATTAACCCTTATGTCACTAGATGGGTAACCAATTTTCTCACTGACAGAACACATAGAATCATAGGATCATAGGAGATTACTAGGCTAATGGCTTTGGGCCCCTTACAAGCCTAGCCAAGAGTTTATCCCCAGAAAAAAAAACCACAATCAGAACCTGTCACCCCTGTCAATTAGGGACACAGGTGGAACCCCTGGGACAAATTTGTGGTTGCGCATCCACTAATCAAGGTTGTGCTTGAAGAGGGCCAGTGACATACATTGCTTGACGTGTATGGGGAGTCTATTCCAGAGACGGGCAGTCTGTGGGAGACAAACCTGTCTCTCCAGCAGGTTTTGTTAATGTCACATATTAGATTTAACCCTTTTGATTGGGGTCAGTAGGAGTCATGTTTTTGCCGAATAGTATTATAATACATTTTTTTGCATTTAACTTAAGGCCAAAACTCTGGCACCAGTCATTTGTTGCTGTGAGACCATCTTGAAGTATGTCAATGACAGCACCCAACTTGCAGTCATTCGCAAACTTGGTCAGTCACAGCCCTTTTGTCTTTGCCTGAACCTCTGAGAAGTAGGTGCCAAACAATAGGTGTCCCAGGACAGATCCCTGGGGGACACCACTAGTGACAGGTCTGCTATTGGAGGTAGTGGCGCTTATTTTGACCTTGTGGGTCCTATCAGTGAGCCAGTTGGCTACACACCTGATGAGATAGGGATTTACACCAAGTTCTGTTAGCTTTTCGATGATGCCCCATTGGGGGATTGTGTCAAAGGCTTTGGCAAGTCAAGGTAAGCTGTGTGTACTGACTTTCCCTCATCCAATGCCTTGGTGACAGTCTCAGAAAAGTCAACCAGGTTCAACAGGCAAGATCTGCCCTTGATGAATCTGAACTGGGTGGGGTCAAGTGCTTGGAGATTGCCTATGTCCTTGTTTATGAGGTCCATAATATACTGTGATCCATAATAAAGATACTGTGAAAGTTGGTGAATTAGCCTGTACCAGTAGAGCTGTCACCATTGGTGTACCACAGGGATCTGTGCTTGACCTTTTACTGTTTGGACTTTGTTTCTCAACAGTTCAGGTTAAAGTATATGGCCTTTGGCTTACCATGTTTGCTGATTCTTGCATATTGGGTTCCATCATTGAGTCCACCAATGATGATAATGTTCTACAGGAGGAGCTAACAGACAAATGATTGGTTACAAAGCCACATGATCTACAAATAAAAGCAGAAATATGTCTCAGTGTTATCCTTCTGAAAAGTAGAATTCTGTGCTAATTACAGAATTAACAACACTCCTGCTATGCTGAAACCCAGTGATGCAAGCATAGGGAACACATTTAGATAGCAATCTGAACTTCAACCACAAGTGTCCACACTGGTATTGAAAGCCTGTGTTGTGTACATCATAAGTCATGCCATCATATTCAGATCGTAAGATTGAATGACAGCATTGTACTCAAACCTCATTAGAACACTAATAGGGTATAATGCTCTGTTTTGCATGTACTCACCAGACATACGCAGCAGCTGGAGAGACCACAGGGCTTCCTCATCTAGAAAACACAAAGCCTAAAAAACATGCCATGATATATGGGGATAGACTGAAAGCCATGTCACTGTAATCTGTATAGTATAGGATGAGGTGACTTCTACCTGCCCTCCAGGCCAGTCTCTGACCCTTGCCTAGTGGGAATAGTGCATATCCACAAATCAGATATAGCTGATTATATCAGCTGCATCTGTTGAGGATAATATGGCAATAACAGTGTTCCACATCATGGCGTAAAAGGCTCAATGTAATGTCAAGCAAGAGCACACACACACACACACACACACACACACTCAGTTGACTGCAGTGAGAATAGAATCTCTACCTAAGTACACAGAATACAGACCTCTATATTTAAGGTAAGCGCCACATCTCCAGTCTAACTTGGAGGGTCTTGGGCAATACTTTATAGCTGACGACATCAGCAGTGTCTGTTGAGAAGATATGGTAATAAGAGTGTCCCACATACTGGTGTAAAAGGCTCTCTGTAATGTTAAGAGAACAAGCACACACACACACACACACACACACACACACACACACACACACACACACACACACACACACACACACACACACACACACACACATACCACACACAGTGAGACAAGATCTCTTACCTAAGTACACAGACTACAGACCTCTGTATCAAGTCTGTCTTGGAGTGTCTCAGACAACACTTTATAGCTGATGACAACACCAGTGTCTGTTGAGGAGAATATAGCAATAACAGTGTTCCACATGCTGATGTAAAAGGCTCTCTGTAATTTATTTATTTATTTATTTTACATTTGTTTACCGGGTTAGTCTGACTGGATACATATCCATTTTCAGCAGAGACCAGGGGAGAAAAGCTCCACATTTGAAAAAAACAACAATACATAGACTAACATCCAGCTAAATTCATAGTATATAAAATACAGAGAGACTCATTAAAAATACATTCTATTAAATTCCACAAGTACATGATGAGTAAGTACCCAGATATACAGATAAGTTGAGAAGTAAAGAGGTTTAAGCTTTTAATCCCAATAGAGAAGGAGGTAAATTCTTTCACAGGTCGATTCTATGGTTATACGGAGAAGGCAGTCTAAGAGGAACTAACGTACAGTGAGAAGGGCTTGGTGATATAGAGGAGAATAGGTTTAAAGGGATCTAGAGAAGCTTGAGGGGAAGAGACCTTTAGATAATAGTGTGTGGGAGGTAAGCAGCTATGGGGTTAGTCAGGATTGTCACAAGGACATAGCCAGTGTGCCTTAAGGAATGATTTGAGACTAATTTTAAAATGGCTGAGGGAAGTGGTTAGTCTTAGGTTATTAGGAAGGGAATTCCAGAGCTTTCCAATAGAATTGGCATAGAGAGCATCACCTTCTGAATTATTAGATTTCATAGTTTGTACCAGGACACTATTAGAAGATCGGAGGCAGTTCAGATTGGAGTAGGGGGTCAAGAGTTTGTTCAGTGAGGGTTTTTTTTCTGGTTCCTTAATTATTTTAAATGCTTCAGTAAGTTGGTTGAGTTTAAGAAGGTTAGGTAATTCTAACCATTCAAGTTTCTTTAGGTTGAGGCAGTGATGAGTACGGTAAGGTGATCCAGTAACAAATTTAGCGATATGGTTATAAGCAACTGAGAGTTTGTTGAGCTCATTTTTATTGAGGAGGGATAGGACCGGGGAGGCATACAGTAGGGTGGAGAGAAGGTGTGATCGTGCTATAGTTAGTTTAGTATAAGGAGTTAGAAAGTTCTTAATTCTGTACATGGAACCAAGTTTCTTGTTTACTGTCTTAATAGTTTGACTAATGTGAATATCAAATTTCTGCTTGTGATCAATAGTAACACCTAGTAGTTTGGTGTTGGTGACAGGCTCAATGATGGTGCCATTGATGGATTGAACGTGAAAGGTCCTATTATTAGAATGTGGCAGATATAGGCCTAAGGGGATTCCTGAGGTGGGGAAGATTAGTAGTAGCTTAGTTTTTATGGGATTTAGGATGAGTTTCCGTTCAGAGAGCCATTTTTCAACTGCCGCAAAACAGTGTTGGGTGACTACTTGGAGATTATGGAGAGAGATGTCAGAACAAATCAGGGTGGAGTCATCTGCATATTGAATGCAGGTGGCTTTGGGGATGACTGAATGGAGGTCATTTATGAATACAGAGAAGAGAAGGGGACCAAGTATAGAGCCTTGGGGAACTCCTATGGTATTTGGTAGCAAGTGGATAGCTTGCTTTGCCACTGGACTGCTTGTTGTCTACCAGAAAGGTAAGCATTAAACCAACATAGGGCTAGGTTATCGAGGTGAAGGGTTTTAAGGGTGTGGAGCAATAGTTGGTGATTGACCATGTCAAAGGCTTTTGACAAGTCAAGAAAGAGAGCAGAAGTTATTAATTTGTTGTTACGATTGTTATTTACTGAATCAACAAAGGAAAGGAGGGCAGTGGTAGTACTATGATGGGGGCGAAACCCATGTTGAGTTTTAGACAGAAGATTGTTTAGGGTGAGGTAGTGTAGGAGTTGCTTGTGAGCACACCTTTCCATAATTTTTGCTATAGGAGACAATATTGCTATAGGTCTATAGTTTGATGTTTCCGTAGAGGAGCCTCCCTTGTGAAGTGGGATGACGTATTATATTTTCCAAATTGAGGGGATGGTGGCCTCTGTAATAGTTCTATTAATCAGGATTGAGATGGGATAGGCTATAACATCAGATGCTATTTGTAGGTATTCAGCTGGGAGACGATCAGCCGATAGAGTGGATGGTTTGAGTTTCTTTAATAGAGTTCTGATATAGGAGATGGATATTGGTTGAAGACTAAAGGTGGGTAGAGTTTTGCCAGTGGGACTGGTTAAGGAGGAGGAAGAAGTAGGTAACTGACTGGCTAGTGCCTGAATGGTCTCAGTGAAGAAAGAGTTAAACGTATTAGCTATTTCTTCAGGATCTTTACCAATAAGTTTTTCAGGGGTAGGGGTAGTTGATTTCCCAAAATAAAGGAGGTTATTAAAACCTGTCCAAAACTTCTTTGGGTTATTTTGGTGTTTGTCCTGGAGATGACAGAAATAATTCTTTTTATCACGGGTAATATCTGTTTTTGTAGAGTTTCTGAGCTGCTGAAATTTGATGCGATCTAGGGGTTCTTTGGTGGTACGCCACTTTACCCAGGCCTGGTCTCTGAGCTTAATTTTTGATTTGGTGTCTTTGGTTAGCCAAGGTGCAATCCGGACTTTGGCTCTGATGAGTCGGTTAGGTGCATGAGAGTCCAGTATATTTAGGAATGTGTCATTAAAGTATGTAACACTCTGGTCTATGGGGAGTGTTTTTAGCATGGACCAGTTGCAGGATTTAAGTTCTGCTAGGAATTGTTCTAGGACAAATTTTTTCTTGTTTCTAACTAGTTTATATATGGGAAGGTTTGTACACGTCAATTTATGTTTTATGATGAAAGTGATAAGGTGGTCACTAAGATCGTTGGGGAGGGTCCCCGTGGTATAATTAGGTGTGTCTTTATTGGTGAGAATCCAGTCGATAATGCTTTCTTTTTGTTGAGCATTACCTATTCTTGTAGGAGATTTTATATTTTGGGAGAAGCCATATAGGTTAATGGGCAGGGGATTCATCTGGTCAGAGTGCTGGGACCAGTCAAGGTTAAAGTCTCCTAGTACAATGGTTTCTTGAGGGTAGTTTGAGGTAAGCCAGCTTAGAGTTAGCTCCAAGGTTTCTAAGTTTTTCCCTGGTAGGATGTAGACTACAATTAGATTGATACTCTTTTGGTTGTTTAGGCATATATTTAGGGCAATTAGTTCCATATTAGAGACCTTGGGGGGTTGTATTGGATTCATAATGATATTCAGTGTATTTCTAAACATTACAGCTATTCCACCACCTTTTTTTTATCCGATCAACCCTAAGTATATTGTGCCCAGGTGGAAGAATCTCTTCATCCTTAGTGGATGGTTTGAGCCATGTTTCAGATAGACACATGATGTCTGGGAGATGTGTGGCTAACATAGCATGTAGATTATGAATCTTGTTATTCATACTTCTTAGATTAAGATGGAAGATGAGGAGGGAGCTAGAGGATCTTTGAGTTAACATTGGGGTGACAGAGTCTAAGTCAATGGATGGGCCTGGGTTGGGATGAATATCACCATCTTTAGCAATACTTGCTTTCAGATGGTCTAAGAGTCGTTTACATAGTTTACATAGTATCTTCAGACCAGGTTTTGTAGTGGTTACTTTAGGGTAGCGCTGATTGAGATACACACTTTTGGGGCATGATGTTGTAGTGGGGTAGTTAGAAGGAGAGATCAGATTCAAGGGAAGAGTTAGATGATTGCAGGTGTGACCATTTGGGAAGTGAATACCCAATAGGGTTTGGTTTTCATACCTTGATAAGAAATAAGGGATCAGTAGGAGAAGAACTAAAAGTGGGATGATAGAATTCATTATTTTGCCCATGTAGTAGAGAAGGATGGCTAATTGTGTGGGTGGGGTTAGGAGGGCCAGCTAATTAATTGGTAGTTAGCTAGAATTATGGGAGGAGATATACTAACTTGCAGGGGGGCTGTGATTGGTTCAGAGTTGAGTGGGGTGGGATTGTAAACCTAATAAATGTGGATATAGTGGGGGCGGGTGGGATATGGGGGCAGGGTGGGGAGCGGAGCGAGCCCGAGCGTAGCGAGGGCGAAGCGGAGCGGGGATACACCAGTCAGGAGTTTGCAGGGTCCTAAAGGCCAGCTGCCTGTAGGTAGAGAGTACAGCTATTGTGGAACAGTTTATTCCTTATACTTAGTACCTAATTTTGTATAATATTGGTAAAGTTAGGTTAGGTTTGTGTCCAACTTCTTGGCTTCACAATACCTATAGTTTAAAATAAAAGTAGTACAACTATAATATTTCTTAAATCCCACTACTTTTATTTTAAACTATAGGTATTGTGAAGCCAAGAAGTTGGACACAAACCTAACCTAACTTTACCAATATTATACAAAATTAGGTACTAAGTATAAGGAATAAACTGTTCCACAAAAGCTGTACTCTCTACCTACAGGCAGCTGGCCTTTAGGACCCTGCAAACTGCGTTTCTTTTACAGTAGAACGCTGCCGTTAGCGTTAACGCTAATGGCTCCTTTTTAAATCTGATAGCAGTTAAGATGAACAGTTAACAAATGCACATACAGATATGATCAGAACAGAGGTACTGTAAGACAGAAAATAACAGGTTTACACAGGTGAATAGCGTACCTTGAGGCAGGAGCAGGCGACCAAGCAGGAGAACAGACAACAGTACCCTTCTGTTTGGTTTTGTTTTGAAAAATGGCGGAAAGACTGTCAAGTAAAAGCATAAACACACACACACACACATACACACACACACACACACACACACACACACACACACACACACACACACACACACACACACACACACAGTTGACTGCAGTGGAACAGAACCCCTACCTCTCCAAATACACAGACTACAGAATTTGGTACTTTACACATATGCCATGGCACAAGTCTGACATTTACTAGACTGCAGGCCAAGTTATAGTGCAAGTTATCAGCAGGCCATTTTGGAGAGTAGATGTTGGGAGGCCTGCATGAAATGGATGTGTAGGCATGTGCAAGTATCAAAATACTATCAATTCATGGCATTGGAGAAGTAAATGTAGGATAGACACTTCTGCTCCTCTGTCTAGACTCACACACACACACACACACACACACACACACACACACACACACACACACACACACACACACACACACACACACACACACACACTCACATAGTTGACTGCAGTGAGAACAGAACCCCTACCTATCTAAGACCACAGACTACAGAATACAGTACTTTACACAAGAGCCATGACATAAGTCTGACTTTTACAAGACTGCAAGTCAACTTATAATGGATGACATCAGCAGACCATGTTGAAGAGAAGATGTTGGGAGGCATGCATTAGTTCATAGCTTCATAGGCTTATAGGAGGTTACCAGCCTAATGGTTCTAGGGCATTTATAAGCCTATCTGTGAAAAACACAAGTACCCTTATTGATCATAGTTAGATGGTTGTTGTTAGCACAGCGAGAAAACAGCACTGACTGGCCCTTTCCATGTGAGACATAGGTGCCACCTCAGGGCTGAAGTTTTAATCACCCATCTAGTTGTCAAGGTCGTGCTTGAATAGGTTCATTGAGCAGCACTGCTTCACACACCATGGGAGAGGAGTGTCAATTGCTGGATGATATATCTGTCTCTCCAGCATGTTCTGTTTATGTAACAGACAAGGTTGAAATCCTTGGAGCAAGTTACCATTGTCCCATTCAATGTTCAGATGTCCAGTATTTCCAGTATGGCAGGGTCTGTAGGTCAGGCATAGGTTACCTCTTAGCAGTCTGCATGATACTGAGTACATTGACAGATCTTTCAGTCTTTCCATGTATGGCATGTTTTGAAGGCCCTGGATTCTCCTGGTCACAAACCTCTGTGTTTTCTCCAGTTGCTGCAGGTGTTTTGTGAGGTACACATATAAGGGAGCATTGTACTCAACTAGTGGTCTGCTAAGGGCATCGTACAGCAGAGCTATGGCCTCCCTGGTCTTGGATGTGGTGGCCTTATTTATGAAGTGTGCAATGTAGAATGTGTGTCTCACCACTTTGAGCACATAGTGATTGAAGGGTAGCTTGCTCTCAACATGTGTTCCCAAGTCTTGTAACACTGTGTTACAGCTTAGAGGGGTGCTTTGTATATTATAATTAGCAAGGGTACTTTATTGCCAAAGGGGATAATGAGGCATTGCTTGCTTTGAAGTTCAGTCCATGAGTTTGGCACCAATCATTTGTCTGTCAGCTCCTTCTATAACATGTTACCATCATTGGGGGTCTCTATATGACTTCATCCAGTTAACAGCTATCTGCAAACTTGGTAAACCACAGGCCATCAACCTCTGCCTGGGTTTCAAAGAAATAGTTTCCAAACAGTTGAGGGCCCAGCAGAGATCCTTGTGGTATTCCAATGGTAAGTGGTCTTGTGGGGGAGGTGCAGTCCGCAATTTTGGCAGTGTGTGTTCTGTTGGTGAGCCAGTAGGGTATCCATCTAGTAATGCATGGGTTAATTCCCAGATGGGGCATTGTCTGTATGATACATGAATGGGGGATAGTGTCAAAGGCCTTGGATAACTCATCATAGGTGGCATGTCCTGTTATCCCTCACCCATGTCTTTGTGGTCATTATCAAAGAAGTTCACTAGGTTTAATAAGCAAGATCCACCCTTGACAAAACCAAAATTGGTTGGGTCAAGTGTCTTGAAGGTCCCCTATGTCCCTGTGGATAAGGTCCATGCTGATTACTTCACTAGCCTTGCAGATAAGGTTGTTTAGGCTTATGGGTCAGTTCTTCTAGTTCTGCATGTTGCCAGACTGATGTGCATTGCATATCATACAACATTTGATATTAATTTCTGTAGTGTAGGATATATATGTGTGTGGAAAAAGTAATGAGACACCAGGGTTGCAGTGCTTGAAGGGGAGGCAACATATGGCTGTATTGTAAATATGTGACATATTGTTAGATAGGGCCTTAAGTTTGTTATGTTTCCACATGTAATTTCATGTCACAGACAAGAAGTGAATAATAAACAGCAGTAATACATAATAAAACTTACTTTTCCATAGCACAGCAAGCAGTGGGTTTGCGCAAAGGTTGGCAAAGTGTTTGCACAAGCGAGATATAGATTTCCAATTCTATTTCTGTTTTCACATAACTAAGCAGTGCACAAATGCAAGCCACATTGCTAAAGTCTGAGAGTTATTACTGAGTCTGTGAAACATACCTGCTGGTTAACTGACTCTGGCAGCAGGTGTAAATGCAATGATGCATATCTCTTTGAGCCCAGATGATACTGGGTTCAAATCCAGGTGTATCTAATACTATTAAGTACTTTTAAATAAACATTGATAATCAATGAGATGAATTCTTTATAGTACATGTGTTACTGTGTGCTGGCATAGCTCAGTGGGGTTAAGCAGCATTGTACATAGGTAACAGCAGCATTTTGCCACTGCTCACCATCACTGAGCATTACTTTGTGATGCACACCTCCGTGCAAACATGGAGCTGAAAAAGTGAAAGAATCCATTGCATTTTATGTTACTTTTGTGTGCTGTGTGTGATTCTATTTTTAACCAGATTAAAGTGGTAAAATGGGGTAGATAGGAAAGTGGTAAAATGGGAAGCAAGCAGAGGGAAGAACAAAGGGAAACCAGTACAGTAATGTGTAGGAGGGAGGTAGAAAAGAACCATAGCTATCCATTTTTAACAGTGTAAACTGAAAATATGTGCAGAATGTTAACTGAATTTGGACCATCACCTCCACAAAGAGGGGTGACCACAATGCAGTCATATTGTACAACTCTATAAAATACCAAAACAGCTATCTTTAACTGTTAATGCTACAATAATACTTCTCTTCTGCTGCATGCATACCACTTGCTTCGATAGTCCAGGGCATTGAACCCATGATCCCTGACAGTAGGGGAACAAACAGAAAAAAACAGAAGAGCATTATGTATACCACTCTTGCTTATATTAAGCTTTCTAAGTCTTACAAGTACTCTCTGTAGTTGATACTTACACAGCTGTGGAAAATCCGCAGTCATAAATTCCTCAGACCAACAGTTGAGAATATGCCTTTTTCTTCTCTGTAGGTTATTAAAATGATGCCTACATTGCTCCTCTGTGTGCAGGATACCAGTGGCACTAGATACAGCCTGGGCCAAACTATTCCATGCCTCAAACAGGCTGGATCAAACTATTCCATGCCTCAGACTTGTAATGAGAGCCAGAAGCCTTTGGCAGTGGTGCTTTATCAGAAGTCCAATAAAAATTCTGGATGCCTGAACACCCCACCTCTGTGCCCTAAACATGGCACCTTCCCCATTAATGCCAGCCACATCTACTAGCAGACCTAAAGTAAAGGAGACTAATGTGTTCCTGCTAATTCCAGTTATCCCATTTGCTGGGAGTGCTCAAACCCAAGCAACAATGCCAACCGCGTTTGTGCTAGGGTAAGTGAAGATCAGCAGTGCCAAGAAGTGAAGAATTAAATAATTACAATTGTAAGGTTAATCTGACACATGGCCTTAGTTTGATGGGGTGTCTACTGATATAGCCTAGAAATATATATTGGGAATTGGTAGGGAACTGTTAGGTGAATTATGGTTTTAAAGATGCACTGGAGCCATAAATGTAATGCCCTGATACATTTATTTTTACCTTTATACACTGCGAAAATTGACTTTTACACCATGGGATTCAAACTTAGGCATAAGGGGCAAACATTTCCTTCCAAAGTGTTGATTTTCCATCTTTGACACAGAAGAAGTGCTGCTCAGACATTGTCAGGAATCATACATAAATGCAGGTAACAGTATGAGGTGTTACACATGTATGTGTGTGACCTGACAAGGTTATTGGATATAATTCCAGTTGCATATGTGTCTTAGGCAAATATGAAGCCCATGCAAGTCCAGATAGCAGGATTATACTTACAGAAATATAGTACACAGTATACCCTCAGTCATACATCTGAAAACACAATAATAGTCTCTCATCCCTCATACATACAATTCACATCAACTCCACTATTTAAGGTGTTATAGGTGAGAGTGAGTATAATGGGAAGTGGCAAAACAGTAAAAGTATATGGAATATCCTGTATTAGAACACAGGACCATGTGCATGACAAGTCCTACATTTGCACCTGTTGCCACAAGAATGCTGAAATAACACTTGTCTGCTTTTCAGTTCATTAATATAAACTGCACTATCCCAACAGTTAAAAAAAAGGATGCACACCCTGTACTAGAACCCAGGGCCTACTGTACTCCAGCTCTATGTTTACACCTGCTGCCACTGGATGAGTTACATTCCATTCCATGATTTACTAATCATTCTTAAGATCTCTGTGTTAACCACCACATAGCACTGCTTAGCTGGTTGGATCAATGCCCAATAGAATCAATTGAATATATCCAGTTTCTATATTTGTCTGTCTGGATCCTGTCTGCAGGTGTTCTGTATGTTTCCTGGGTGGTCCAGTTGTCCAGTTTCCACAATGCTGCACTTCACACAAATGAAAGAAGCACAGCCAAACGTGACATTCATTTCCTCCATTCTAATGATTGTGCTACATGCTGCATCACTCAAACATTGCCCCCCCCAAAAAAAATATATAAAGAAAAAAGAAAAAAAAGGACAAGTAGTTGAAATGAGGAAAATCAGTCTATGACATGCACATTAGAAAAAGTTGATTCATATCAGATATGGAGATATGTCTACATAGAGTTGGATTTGAACTCTCAGTCCAATATACCTTCAGAACACAGGAAAGGTGACTTATCCTCCCTTCTTTGCCACACAAACAGCTTTGCAGCAAAGAACTGAAGTCATTCTGCACACAACCAACAGCAACTTCATCTACAGTAATATGAAACCATGCAACTGTTCCTTGTACATTTATTATTTTTGCATGTAGTGCACTAAGTTATCCCACAACCAGGTTATGATTATTGCTTGCAAATATAAGTTCTGCATTTGTTGGTCATTCTTCTCCTATCTGACCAGTAATCTGAGACATGCATTTCTGTAAGCCATTGTTTATCATTGGCCTTAAAAAGTGTGAGGAAATTAAATGGAAATCATATCATATGCAGTTGTCAACAAATGAAGGTGAGGCTCAATGTTAATGAACAGATCCAGTGAATTGTGTACTGCATACTTACATTTCCAACCTAACATTTAACATTTTGTAAGTCTAACCTGACACATCCACTGGCTGTAGAGCAGCCTGCAGTGTTGCTGTGTTTTCCTTCTCCAAACCAAAATTCATTCACAGCTGCATTCCATTAAAAACAAACACAGTTCTAATCAGTTCACACCTCATTTGCATCTTCACTGTGCTAACAGCCTTGAATCTACACCATATAAAAGCAACTGTGTAGCTAGGAAAACTGAAGGTGAGGGGATTTGTTTATGTGGAGAAAACTGAACAGAGGCTATTATTTTGGGCTATATATATATATATATATATATATATATATATATATATATATACACACACACACACACACATACAGACACACACACACACACACACACACACACACACACACACACACACACACACACACACACACACACACACAATTACTGAACTTGAAATGGTATACTTGCATTTTGTCAACTACATACTGCATATGCTGGAATGTGATTAAGAAAAATCTGAAGGAAAGGCTTTTACACTTTTATCTGTATGCATTAGTTAGAAATGTAGTGATGCCATGGGCATGTTTGTCAAGGCATTTCACAGGTATACATGATGACTGCAATGGATTTATATAAGAACATAGAAGGTTTAATGGTTTGAATCACTAAAGGTTGACCTTTAATGATCGAATATTAAAATTTCGATTTTTCAGAAAAAATAAATAAAAAAAAAAAGAAAATCTAAAGGATGTAGGCAGGGGGGAAACCCTCTTGCACCCCACATCCCCCGCTACTTAAATATACCAACTCCGAGACCACACTACATTGAAGTAAATGGAAATCTCCCCTTATGGAGATTTCTGTTTACCTGTTTGACATTCTGCTATTCTTGTGTTGACAATGTTGGATTCAACATTGTCGGCTTTCAAGAATGTAATAGGTAACCGACTGACAATATCTTAAAATGGAATGCTCTGTAATAAATCTGTAGACATGTTTCAGGGACAGTTCATTTGATAGCACATTTAGCGTTTCAAAGATAGCTTGTTAGCAAAATGTGTCATTTGCCTGTTCTTTTTTTTTGGGGGGGGGCAGCAAAGCTGCTTTTCTGTTATGGCAAAAACAAGGATATGTTGCTATTGTTAGTCTCCTTTTTTTCCCATCCAGCCTGTTGTTCTTATTTAAAAAATCTGGACTAATTTATGTTTCTCCAGTGGGTAATACTGAAATGCTACATTTTCAGATTTACTTAGGAACAGTTATTTCATAGTTATGTGATACTTATGTGTAATATCCTTCTGTTGACTTTTAGGACACATAGGACTATGCCAACCAGGTGTGTCATTCCTTGAAGACAACCCTTCCATGATGCTGAAAATCAAGTTATCATCAATGGTTTTAAGCAACATGGTGCCTTCCTGCTTGAAAGGGGATGGGAAGATATGTCAAGCAGAATGCAGATTTGGCAGCAGATTGTGGATGATGTTAATGCCATGGGTGGTCATGACAGGACATATTAGCAGGTGTGCCATAGGGCCACTGAGATGGTCACATTTTCATGGAGTAGAGCAGCTGCAGCTGCAGTGGGCTGTAATCAGATGGGTACCAAGGGGCCTGCTATAGAGCTGCCACTAACACCAAATATAGAGTTCATCAAAATTTCCCAACTTTAGTATGAATGATCTTGTGAGGGTTGTGAAGTCTGAAACTGCAATATGTATTATTACTTTCTAACTTCTCTTTTTAATAATTTTCTAGTACAAATGTATGGTGCTAAACTGAGAGCATGCAGTGATCATCAGTACTTTTGAGAGATATGACTGTGTGAATCTTTGATGCTTGAGGCCTCCTACTTAATAATGGACAGTTATAAGTCAAATAAGTCTCTGCTGTCACATGCTAAGGTCATTACTGTACAAATCTCCTGCCTTTTACTTGCTTACAGCACAAAGTAATGAAATGCTAGGATAAGCCACTCATTCATATTATTACACAATACACTCCATGTTCAAGACTTAACTTGTAAATGCAGAAGTTGCAACAGTTTTAGTTCAGGTCTGACTCTGTCTCTTGCAAGCAGTATACAGCCAATACATGGGGAGAGTTGTCTAGTATCAGTGTTAGTATATATATGTGCATAGGAGGAAGGTTTTAGGTCCTTGGGAGGTGAGTGAGTGTGCTATGCATTGTCTCTTAGCCAATGTGAGGGCATATTGAGCACACCTACATCTGCCTACACCCACAGCAGCTTGTGGCTCCCTCTCTGACTCCTCATCTTCATGTGGTTGTGGTGAACTTGGCATTGGTGTTGGGATGTGTGCTCCTTCACCTTGCAGATCCTACTGAAGTTGTTTTCTCAGGATGATGTTGTGTAGTATGGCATATGCTGTGAATATTTCAGTACATGCCCATGGATTGTACTGCAGGGTTCCCCCAGATGTATCTAGGCACTGAAATTGTGAATTCAGCAGCCCAAACACACCCTCTATGATATTTCTGGTTTGACTGCGTGCCTCATTATGGCATTCTTCATCATGTGTGTGTGCATTTCTGTGTGCCAGATATGTGAGTCATGGTAAATGAAATGGTTGCCAGCACACATGTTCATGATGATTATCTTGGCATTACACATGACTTGGCAGTTAATAGAGTGGAAGCCATTTCTATTTATGTAGGGCTGACCCTGTTCCACTGGTGGTGCCTTAATTTCTATATGTATGCAATCTATGGCACCCAGTACTTCAAGGTAGTGTGCTACATGGTAGAACTCATGCATATTTCTGCCCTGTCCTCAGGAGTATGGGAAAAATATATGTGATCACTGGCATGTTGGAGTCTCCACTGGGATGGGTTCACCTCAGTTTTCCCCGGCTCTGAACTGAAGATGACAGAGGTTGCAGAGTTCCTGTAGTATGTCTACAATTGTAGCACTCTACAATTTCCACATCATGTAGGTTATGATAAGTTAAACGGGGTCTGAAAACTCTTCTCCTTCTTCTCCTTGGTCTATTAGCAACAGCAACAGCATAGACTTTAGCCTGTTGCACATACAAATGAATTAAAGCAACAGCAGCCCCTAACATTCTTTCCTTGTAGCCTAGTTTCTGTGGCTGTATTCCAACAGTTTTTAGAATTTCCAGGGAAAACCAACTCTGAGTCTACTAGGTTGCTTTATAGCTTATTGTATAGCTTCTTGATCTTGGATTGGTTGATTATTCATTTATTTATTTATTGATATTTGTTAACTGGGTTGGTCCAACTGGGCCAGAAGCCCATTATCAGTGGAGACTCAAGGAGAAAAGCTCCAGATTACAAACACATTTTAGATTGCAAAGACATTACAGATTAAAATTCATACTCAGCAGTTTACAGTATTTAAAACAAATTCACACGTCAACATATTACAAAAATTAGAAGTACATCAGTGATAGAGTAGACAGTTTGAAAAAAACAGATAGTGCATCAGCATGTATCATTTATGTGAAGAGATATAAAAAGAAAGTACTGTACATTACAATATTTGAGTGTTTACTTTTGAGATGATGAGCTGACTAGGTGAACACCTCATAGGTTACCAGTTAAGAGACAGGGAGAGAATATTATATATTTGAAGGTGCTGGGGATATGAAACAAGGGAGAAGAAGAGGTTAGGTAGGGTCATGGCAGGGGCGGGTCTTGGAGTTGAGAAGGTGCAGCTTAAGTTATTTTTTGAACCATAGAGGATGGGTAATGGAGCAGATTTGTACAGGAGGTTTGTTCCAAGCTTGGGCTAGGGAGCATTTATACAGAAGTTTTCTCACATTTTGTGTGTGTGTGTGTGTGTGTGTCTGTAAATATATATATATATATATATATATATATATATATATATATATATATATATATATATATTATTTTTTTTCCAGAAATTGCTGGTTAGAGGTGCGTAGGGTCCGCGATGGGGGGTAGGTAGATATAAGAGATGGTAGAGCAGGGCAAGAAGATGGCTTGTATAGAATATTGTATAGTATTTGAAATTGTGATAGAAGGAGTTGATGGGGAAGTTCAAGCCGTTGGAGAGTGTTTAGTGATAGGTAGTGGTGTGAGCTGAGGAAGAGTTTGTGATGAATCTAGCTATTTTGTGGTATGTTTGGTGAAGTATGAGCAAGGTTGTGGATTGAATATTAGTTAGAACTGGGACAGCATACAGGAGGGAGGAGGGGAGGAGAAGAGCTTGTGGCATTGGGGTTTAGGAATTTTTTGTTTTGGTACAGTAATCTTAGTTTCTGGTGAGTTTTTTTATACAATGGAGTATGTGATGGTTAAACTGAAGTTTGTCATCTATGATAAAACCTGGGACCTTTGTGTGGGGTTCAGGTATTATGATAGTGTTTTTAGAGGATGTAATAGTGAAGGTTGATTTATGATGAGAGAGGGAACGGGGAAGAAACAGCAATAGTTTTTTCAGTTAAGGATGAGAGGATTATCGGACAGCCACTTCTCCATGGATAGAAAAGTGTTTTGTGTTAGGGTGAGAAGTTCAGAGATATTTTTGGAGGTAGAAATGAAAGTCGAGTCATTTGCATATTGGATGAGGGAGGACTGTTGACAAGATGTATAGAGTTCATTAGTGAAAATGTTACAGAGGAGGGGACCCAGGATGGAACCTTGTGGAATGCTGAAAGAGACTGGAATATAGGGAGAGCAGGATGAGAGCCATCTGACTGATTGCTGCCTAAAGGAAAGATAGCTGGAGAATCAGTCTCAGGAGGTAGTAGATAGGTAGAGGTTAGCAAGTTTGGATAGCAGTATAGGGTGAGAGACTGTTTCAAAAGCTTTGGATAGGTCAAGAAAGAGACAGGATACGAGTTGATTGTTATCACGGGCCTCAGCGATAGCATGAGTAAAAGATAGGAGGGCAGTTGTTGTACTATGGTTAGGTCAGAAACCATACTGAGTGGGAATAAAAAGGTTATATTGTAGGAGATAGTTGAGAACTTGAGTATGAATGCATTTTTTGAGTATTTTAGAGAGGGGAACAGGATGGGATAGATCTGTAGTTAGATGGGTCAGTTAAGTTTCCTCCTTTATACAGGGGGATAGTGATAAAGGACTTCCACATGAGAGGAACTGCAGCTTCTTGGATTGATCTACTGATGAGAATGTATACAGGATAGGCTATAGATTCAGCAGCCAGTTTGGGGAAGGTAGAGGGGAGATTATCTGTGAAGGGTGAGCAGGGTTTAAGTTTCAGAAGAAGTGATTTGATGTAGGAAGTGGGAACAGGGTGGAAGGAAAAGAGGTTTTTGCTGAGTGGGTGGGGGAGTATTAGAGGGTGTGAGTTTTTGGATCATGTCAATGAAATGTTTGTTCAGAAGGGTAGCAGTCTGTAATGGTCAGTTATTTAGAAAAGGGGAGGGGTTGGAAGGATGCCCTGGGAAAAAAATGTAGTTTACAGTTGACCAGAACTTATGTGAGTTGGATTTGCCATTGAGTTGGGCAGAGTTATAGTAGTATTTTTGTACTAGTATTGATTTGCTTCTTGACAAGATTTCTTAGTTGTCTATAACTGTGTAATAGGGGTAGTTATTTTTTTTTAAAACCCAGGCTTTCCAAGCACTATCTCTTTTGTGCATGAGGGATCTGGTATCTTTGGAATGCCAGGGGGACCATAATTTGGTTTGATTCTAATTCTTCTGGAGGGGGCAAGGGAGTTGAGGGTGTTCAGAAAAATGCCATTAAATTTACTCACTGCATCATCAAAAGGGATTTGCTAAAGAATGGACCAGTCAATATTAGACAGTATGGAGTTGAACTGAGTGATATTAAACAACAACACTTCTGAGTATTCATATAATAACAACGACAACAAAACTGAATGATATTAAAGTTTGTAAGTTTTCAACAGTCTCTATAAAGCTGAGATTTGGGTGTTTGGTTGGAGTGCCTTAGAAAAGAGGTGGAGAGATGATCACTTAGGGAGTTAGGTAGGGTGGTTGGGCTATGGTAGAGGTTGAGGGAGTTAGTGAGAATCCAGTCTATGGTACAGCCAGATGGTGAGGTTTTATGCAGGCAGGTGGGGAATGTTAATAGTTGATGGAATCCATGAAGGTTTATACTATATTGTGGAGAGTCAGTAGAAAGTTTGGCCCAGTCTATATTGACATCACCGAGGATGAGGGTTTCATAGTGTATGTTATGGGAAAACCAGGATAGGATGTTTTCTAGGGTGGGGATATTGTTTCCAGAGGGGATATAATTGGAAGTGATAGCAAATTTCTTGTGTGGATTAAGGTGGCAGTTTAGGATGATTAGTTCAGCTGGATGGAAGTCTGGGATAGAGATGGAGACAGATGAGAAATTTAGGCCATTAGAGTAGAGGATGGCTACACCTCCCACTTTTTTTGGGAGTCTGTCTAAATGCTAGATATTATAGCCAGGTGGTAGAATTTTGCTGTCTGTGATGTGAGGTTTGAGCCAGGTTTCAGATAGGGATAGAATGTGAGGGGAGATGTGGGCTATCCATGAGTGTAGTTCAGAAATTTTGTTAGTGAGGCTTTGTATATTTAGTGAGTAGATAGCTAGGTGTTTGTATAAAGAAGAGTGTTGATTTGGAGAATGAGGACAGATTTAAGCTTGAGAGGAGTGGAGATGGGGGGAGTTTTGTGGGGTAGTTAGCTGAGAGGGGGCCAGGATTGGGGTGGATGTCACCAGAGAAGAGTAAGTTGTTACTAAAGAATTTGAGTGGAGGAAATTGTAGGAGATAGTTATAGAGTTTAGATTTAGATTTGATAATGAGTGGGTAGTTGTGATGTAAAGTTGGTTTATGAAGGCAGTTGATGAAGAAGTTGAAGAGGGATGGTGAGATACTAAAAGAGCAGGTAGAAGGACGTGTTTCAGGGATGCTAGAGGTAGGGGAGCAAATATGATGGTTTGGTGTGAGGGAGTGATAGGAGTTTAGTACAGAGAGGAGTATGAGAAGTGGTGTGGTAAAGACAAGGAGTAGCATAGTCAGACTATGTGAAAGATGAGTTGTGGAGGGGGAGGAGATTGGAAGTAGGAAGTGAGGTATTTTAATTTTGGGTGTTGAATAGTTAGGTGTGAGTTTAGGCAGGAAAGGGATTATGAGTGGTTGAGCAGAATGGGAAGGGGAAGGATTGGATGGAATTAATGTAATTGAAGTGGGGGTGGGTGGGAATGGGGGTAGGGTAGGGGAATGAATTAAGCCTGAGTGTAGTGAGGGCAAACAGAGCGGGGCTACACCCATGGAGAATCTCTGAAAAGAAACAACCAGTAAGCAGGTAAGCTTGGCAGAAATGGGAATAGTAGAGACAGAGGGTGGTGTATAGCAGTCCAGAGAGATAGTCTGAGTAAAATCTGTGGGAAAGGAGGCAGTTGTAATGCAGAGTACTGAAACAGGAGATTGGCAGAAAGGAAATAGAGAAAACGCAGGCGGGACAGTTCAGTGAAGGAGAGACCAGAATAATGAGCAGGGGGTAATAGATGTCAGGAAACTTTAAGAGAGTCAAGATAGTTGCAGGAAGGTAGGAGAGTGGGGGAGCAGGGTAGAATGGGGAGGCAGGGAGCAGCCCGAAGGTGTGCAAGAGAATAGCCTACACAGGAGCAACAGTTCAGGTATTAGACTAGTGCACTTAGCAGGACAAACTTAGACACTCTCAATTAAATGGCAGGAGGCACCAGTGGAAGGATGCGACTGCAGGTAGTTTCAGGCAGGGTAATCTATATATAAGAACAGTCTGCACCAGAATTGTTTTCTTTCTGTTCAATAAGGGTAGATTAGCATACAGTTCAACTGCTTATGCTGTAATTAGCATGCCATGGTGTTTACCTTGTTTGCGCAGCAGTGCATGCCGTTTACTGAATCTAAAATGGTGCACTACCATGTGCACATTGAGATGGTGTAAATGGACCATGTAGGCTTTATTGAATCTGCCTCATACTATTATTATAAGTAGCATAAACGGTATTGTTTGCTTAAGAGAGACAGTTTTATTTTATTTGCTAGAAAGGCATCTCACTGAAATTGTTCTTTGCACCTTGAACAGTGAACAGTGACTCTAGAGAGCACACAGTAGCAGAGTAGAAGACATTTCAGATGA